>NC_088401.1:30129549-30437674 GCF_034236695.1 Oncorhynchus nerka | reverse complement strand
GGGCTAGTGCTTCTAGACTATCAGCTGTGGTGCTCTGTCATACTCTATTGATTCTGACCCATGACCTTGGGTGGGAGGTGGGGGGGATACAGATGGGGTGGGGGGTGGGACTTCACACCCAACCTGGTCCCAAAGCATCTTTCTTCCCAGCACACGCAGAAAAACAGCGCTGGGTTAAAGCGGCATTGACGATTTGTTGTGCAAACTTGAACCTGCCCCCCCCCCTCCGGGTTCCAGCAAATTGACTTGACTTCATGGCAGTCCAGCAGTGAGTGTAACAGCCTAGGCAGCGGTGGTCGGAGGGACTATCAGCGGTAAAGCAATTGCCAGGGCCACAGATTATCATGAGAAGCACCTCATGCCTTTGAATCCCAACGCCTGGCCAGGAACCCATTAGCGCGCCGTGAAATAGGCTGATGACAAAAAAAATGGAGCCTGATTGATCCTGGTATCCATGTTTGCAGAAATCCCTCAACTCTGATGTGGAGTGAGGGGAGCGGGAGAAAGGTTTATACCTTCTAGGGCAAACTGCATTTGAAGTCTTTGACCATTAGTCAGAAAGGGGCAGTGAACCCACGACAAACAGCAAAATCACGCATACGCTTGAAAGGGGTACTGTAGTTGAATGAATCTGCAATATCAAGCATTTTCACCCAAAGCTTTCTCCCCTACTGTACGCGTCTGCCATTGTGAACGAGAGTGATTGCAGAGATTTATGTCAAACCTCCACCATAGTGAGACTGCAATGACAGTGAATGGAGGGGTTTAGGGCTTTGTCTGAGGGAAATAGATAGAGGGCATGTCGTGACGAACAAAGCATATAGGACTCTTACTACGAGAGAAGCGTGGCGGGTTGTCATTGACATCAGTGAGGGTGACCGTGACAGAGGTGGTGCCGGAGAGGCCGCCCATCTGGCCCACCATGTCTTTAGCCTGGATGACCAACACGTACTGGTCCTTCACCTCTCGGTCCATGTTGGGCAGTGCCGTCCGGACGACGCCTGGAGATGAGAGAGAAAGAGAAAGGGATGACAGGAAAGAAGAGAAAGGGATGATAAGAGTAGAAGATAAGAGTGAAAAGGGAGAGGGGATGATGGAAGAGGAGAGAGAGAGAGAGATAGATAGATTGCAGGGGATGACAAGAGTGGATAGAGAGGCGGGACATGAGAGGAGATTGAGGGATAACAGGAGTAGAGAGTAATCGAGAAAGAAAGCTTGATGAGAGAGAGAGAGAGAGAGAGAGAGAGAGAGAGAGAGATGACAGGTGAGGAGAGGGAGAGAGGGATGACAGGAGCAGAGAAAAAAAGCAAATGCCTCCAAAGATGCCTAACTCTTGCTTGAAAATAAGTTGTTATGCACTTGTTTATCTGGGTTATTGGCACTGCTGCACCTGTTGATGGTTCCCTTTTGTGAGAAGAAACATGGACTTAAAGTGTCAAACAATCTTAACCTTTTGTGTTCAATCCTAACACTAAAGTGAAAACACTTCTATGGTCAACTTTATACACTATATCTCTGTAGGTGCTGAGAAAAATGTTATCTATAGCAAAGGCCTGTGGCCCTATGCAGTTGCTTAATGGTAATTGCTTTTGAAAGAATACACCAACTTATGAAATGGAAATCAGCATTTTATCTCCTGACTCTAAAGATGAAAATCGTAATAATCCCACAAAATTACCACAAATCTTTAATGGCAAAAAGTCCTAATTATTATAAGGCAATTACTGTTGCATTCATGGTTAATGACTTACAGCTCAGAATAAAAAATTAAAAGGCACTTATTGGGGATTCCTACGGAACATGGAAGATTACTCATTAAGTAGCTAGCTCAGGAAGCCGAGAAAAACAGTTTGGATCACGTAGGTTTGCTTGCTCTCTAAGTTTTTTTTTCATTAATGAGAATTAAGGAGAATTTTGAGAGATTCTCGAGAGGTATTAATTCTCGAGAGGTATCGATTCTTGAGAGATATTACTGTAATGTAAACATACGTATTTGTCACGTCTTGAGAGGGGTAAACTTTCTATGAGAGGGGTAAAACTTTCATGTTTGATATGCTCGTGTTATTAGCTGGCATAGCTAGCTAGCTGTGTTTTTGTCATGCAAGCTACACTTAATGCGTGTATGATCGAGAACATAAACCTAACATCTAGCTAATATGTTTTAGTGGAAAGGTTTCATTTGAGTTTTTCAAGCTTACTGACTAGTCATTGGCTACTGTGATGCTGATATTTACAGTACATTTGGAGCTGCAGAGCAAGAATGTCACATTTCCATCCACAACGAAAGGTACAGTAAGGCAAGTATGTAATGTAAATTGAAGAGTATGTACATACTGTATGTCATTTGAAATATCGTCACGCTGCGTCTCCTTAAATGTTTGTCAATGAGAATAGCCCCTAAGTCTCTCTCTTTGAGCTTGATACAGAATTAACTAATCAAATAATCTTGGGGATGAAGTCAGCCTGAGTTAAGTTTGGTTTATTGCAATCTGTTAAGTCAAGATACATTGCATTTGTCATGTAAGTGTGATACACTGTGACTCTTACAAAAAATAAGAAAAACTGGGTAGCCTTTTCAACCCCTCTTCAGTTTTCATTCCCGAAATATGAGTTTTTAATTAGACTATGGTGAATATTAAATAATCAAACAGAGTGGTTATGGGCTGAATCAAACTCCCACTTAATCAAACATTGATATCAATGGGATATGCGAGACATTTATAATTCACACAAGCACATCTCAGGGGACTTGACCTTAAGAGACCTTAATAAAATAGAAGACCAGAGGATGACAAAAAAACGTTGAAAAAACGGTATCTGTGTGTTCTGGACAAAATTTGATCATAACTACTCAAGAACTAGGCACAGATTCTTGCCATGTATGATCCAAACATTGAGTTTGAGATTGAGTTTATTTTATTTTTACAGGGACAGTGCACATTAATCAACATTTCAGTAAAAGTGCCGGTTTTAGCCAGCCGGCTAATTTTCAACCGCAGTCCCTGGGCAGGTTGTTAAAAACAATTACAATATAGACAATAGCAACATAGGACAAGCAAGACATAGCATACAGACAGAGCAACATAGGACAAGCAAGATGTAGCATACAGACATAGCAACATAGAACAAAAAGCAGCAAGACAAAATTCATAAATGCAACAAAGTGTTTCCACACCTCACAAGCTACAGACAACAGATAACATGGAAAGCGACAACACACAGCTAGGGACCATGTTCACAAATCTGATTGACCTTTAGCCATGTCTTCAAGCATTTTGTGAAAGTGTGATATGCGGTGCAATTATGTGTGTCTGATGGCAATGTATTCCAGACATGGGAAGCTCTCACAGAGAAAACGGATTTACTAAAGGTGCTTTTCCTTAAGGGAACTATACAGTCACCTCTCATGGCAGACCTTGTGAATCTGCTGCCATATGTTGGGGTTTTCTGTTTAACAAAATACTGACTGGGGGGGGCAGGCCATTTAGGATCTTGAATACAAGACATGCGTCGGTGTATTGCACAAGATTATCCCAACTCAGGAGCTCATGCTTTCTGAGGATGTAACAGTGATGATGGCTATTGGGCTTCCTATCAAGCACTTTGTAGACAGACTGAATAGGTCTTAATGTTGTACAGCAAGCTTGGGCCCAACTAGTCAAGCAGTATGTTAAGTGGGGGAGTATCATAGATTTGAAGTACAGTTTTGCTACCTCTGTAGTCATACAATTTCGTATAAATCGGAAATTAGCTAGGTTGAATTTGGTTATTTGAATGACCTTTTTCACATGCATTTCACATGCATTGATTTGGTTAAATCGTGCAAATAAATTTGTAGTTGACTTAATGGGAAACTAAACTTTCTCTCTCTTTCCCTCCCAAATTCAGGTTAAGTCGAGTAATTACATATGCATTGGTTTGAAGACATGTTTTCCTAAAAATCCAGATATTGCATAGAGAGGTCCACTGGACTCTATTGTAAAGAATAGGACATTATTGCTATTGTCATTGGAATGTACCTGTGTATCCACCCCTACACCTGATGACCACCCACAATCATACACACTCTCACAGCAACATAGTGAACGCAGCCTGAAGACTTGACAAAAAGATGCATACATCTCACAAATGAAGCCTGGTTTCGCCGAGGAAAAACAGTGTTTCAAGGTATTTAGACCAACTGCCTGAACATTTGTTATACTTACAAATCAGATAGTCTGTTATTGGCCCAGTCGATGTAAGCGACTCAATTAGCAACATTTTACGACGCCGTCCACCTCTTTATCTGAGGCCTCTGCCATGCTCTCGCCACAACATAATGATGGTCAATAAAGTCAAGTCGTAGCACAAACGAATGAATAGTGGGTGAAGTTTTCCTACTGGGAGAAAACCACAGCTGCCTCTTAGTCAATGCTTTGGTTCCCAGTTTAAGACGAGGAGTCAGAACATGTCAGTCGAGAAGCTGGTTTATTTTTAACGCCTGATGCCTTCATGTTTGTCAAAGCATCTGTCTATGGAGCTACTGTATGTGTGGATGTGTGGATTGGATACATCCATCTTCTCCTGTTCCCTAGCTGTATCCCCCTTTCCTCCATCCATTCATCCATCCATCTATTCATAGATTCATCGGGTTTGCTGCTAGTTTCCCCCACTGTGTAACCTTGTAGCCAATTAAAGAGCATCAACAGTGCCCCAGTGTCAGCTGTTGTGACACCTGTGAACCCTGTTTGCTGACATGCATCAGAGAGCTTGCTTCAAGCCTTCAATCCAACAGAGGTCCCTCAAACCAGGCTAGGTACAAAACAAACAAAACTTTCCCTGTTCTCTCCAACTCTATCTATCACTACCACCACAGAGACAGAAAACAATAAAGTTCTAACTTGAAAGAACAAAACCGTCTTAAAGAATTCTGGAAAAGAAGAAGTTGTCTGTTCGAAAAAGTTGGCTAATGGCTACATTCAAACAACAACAACAGCTACAACAACAACAATGGCTTACCCCAAAAACTTGAAATGTAGCCCGTAAGAAAATATGTTAAGTGTGTGCAGCCAGCGGTAAACCAAGTGAATAATCTCACTAAACAAAGATAGGCTTCACATACAATTGATATACTTATTTAATATCAGCTCTGTGCATTGGTGCCCAAGAGATATAGGCTGTGGTTAATGATGCCATGAATCCTTATTCCAGCATGTGGGGGTAAAAAAAAAATGCAATGTGTTTTCTCCTCCCGACGCCTGCCGCCCGCCTGGCCAGCAGCACACATATTTCTCACAGAGCGACAGTGCTAATCCGCACGGCTATGTCGCCAGGCTGTTGTTTGTCTGCTGGGTGCCAGCCCCCCTCGCTCTATATCTCTGTTGTGCTGCACCCGTGTCATTCCTGGGGAGAGGCGATGATTAAAATCCTTCTGTCGCTATCGCGGCATGGCCCCACATCGGCATCGCACCGTGACTCCCTCCGCCTCCGGTGCTGCCGAAGCAGACGCATTGTAGCCGCCGCACATTTATCTCGCTGTCTCCCTCTCCCCAGTGCTGGAGGCAGAGGGGTAGGCCACTCTCCCTGCAAAAAGACAGGGATCCTTGACATTCGTCTTGGGAGGAGGAAATAAAAGTGTGGGGACTGGAGCACTTTGCTAGGATAGGAAACCCTCTGGCCTACCATCCGTGTGGCTATGAAAGGTAATGATGAAGGCGATGGAAACTTAAATAAGAGTGGTGTGATTTCCTCAACCTCCGGGGGTCCACCTACACCCAATTGATCCATGTAAGATGCAAGAGGGGGAAAAGACCATATACACTGGGAATAGTACAATCTCCTAGAGAGGTTGTTGCCTTTTAGTTTGTTCATGAAAAGCCACCTTACAAATATTCTCTACATCAAACTTATCTTTTGAAAGATTCCAATCCAGAGCACAGATAGGTATTTCAATAACAATTTAGCTCACTCAAACTGTGAAAGATACACAGATTGAACTGCTATCGGCTGAGGTCTCCTGGGCATCATTCTCCACCTTGACTATACGTGATACTGTAAATTTCCCATATCTTGGTGGTCTGTGTGGTATAACATTAAACAATTATGTAACATTACGAGATGTAGATAACTGTGACTCATCTTCAGTAATATTACTGTTACATTGTAAAAACAAATTATTATTGTTTTTTTTTGGGGGGGGGGGGGGGGGGGTGCTACTGCATATGAAAAATGTCATACATGTCAAATGCTCCAGACATCTCACACAGCAAAATCGCCAGTGTTCATATCCTGGTGTAAGCAGTTTTGGTGTTGATGTGGTGTTACTTTATGAATGGAGTGAATGGCAGCTAGTTTCAGTGCAACATTTCTAGTGTTGATTCAGGTGCTAAACTAACTCTGTAAGTTTTAAATTAACACTCAATAGTGTAAAATAACCCCATTGTTGGCGTTAATAACCAGTGTTATACCAAAACCAAGCCCCTCAATATCATATTTCCCAGCATATTTTCACATCACTTTGCAAGCCAGCATAATGTGACTTGAAATAATTATGTGACTTTGGACTTCTGAGTGGTTCAGCAGTCTAAGGCACTGCATCTCAGTGCAAGAGGCGTAACTGGTTCAAATCCAGGCTGTATCCAGCTGTGATTGGGAGTCCTGAAGGGCAGAGCACAATTGGCCCAGCGTCGTCCGGGTTTGGCCGGGGTAGGCTGTTATTGTAAATAAGAATTTGTTCTTAACTGACTTGCCTAGTTAAATGTATAATAAATTGAAAGCCTGATTTTGCTTGTAAACTACGCGCTTCAGTCCACTGAATTATGTTAAAACTAGGCTCTCATAATAAGGCTTTATATATTGTGTTATATTATACTTTTTTATAACATATTTTCTTAGGAGCTCACTTTATGAAGGCCACAGGACTGAACATTTATGAATGCAACAACCAAGTCTCTGTCACTAAACAAATAGGGTAATGGGTGGTGACTCTACAATTTACTCCAAAGGCATTATGGGAAAGCACAGCAATGATTTTCACTTCTACGCAGCCAATACACATCTTTACTTCTCTGTGTCACCAGAGGATTTAAGCTCCACGGATAAATTATTAGTTTACTGTATTATTGTATTATTGATTTAAATACTTGGATGGCTTGCAACTTCCTCCAGCTAAATCAAGGCAAGACCGAGGTATTTATTGTTGGAGCCAAAACACAGAAAGAGAATCTGGCCTCACATTTTAATTCACGGCAATAAAGATAAAACACCAGGTAAAAAACCTAGGTGTTATTTTAGATTCTGAACTCCATTTCGAATCACACATTAGGAATGTGACCAATATATCTTTTTACCAGCTGAGGAACATTACCAAGGTGTGGCCATTTCTCTCTCAGGCTGATACAGAGAGACTCATCCATGCTTTTATTATAATTAGGCTTGACTACTGTAATGCTCTCCTGTCTCGACTACCCAAGAAAGCCACTGGTCTACTGCAAAACATACAGAATGCTGCAGCACGGGTACTGACCAAGACCAGGCGGAGAGCACTTATTACACCGGTTTTAATGTCTCTGCACTGGCTGCCTGTGAGTTTTAGAATACATTTTAAGATTCTTCTATTGGTTTTTAAATCAATCCACGATTGTGCTTCCCAATACATGTCAGACATGCTTTTAAGTTATGTACCCAGTAGGTCCCTCAGGTCTTCTGGAACTGGCCTTTTAACCATCCCAAAGCCTAGAAACAAGAGGTATGGAGAGGCAGCCATTGTTACTATGCCTCTGATATAGCCTGCCACTGAACCTGAGGGGGGCCGAAACTGTGGACATATTTATAAGAGACTCCTTTTTTTAGTCGTTCAGTTTTATCGTTACTTTTGTTTTTTATCCTCTTATGTTTGTTGTGTAGTAAATATTTATGTTTTTATTTTCTTCGTTTTTCTGTGAAGCACATTGTGTTGCATTCCATGTCTGAAATGTGCTGTAAAAATAAAGCTTGGTTTGATAACGCTGTACACTAAGCAACGTGTTCATTTAACACTGAAAGTGTGGATCCATATAGACATTTGACCAGTGTTAAATTGAACAATCTCAGTGTTGCTTTAACGCTGGAGAAGGTATCAGTGAACACCATACCAGCGCACCTTTAACACTGACCTAGTGTAAAAATGCAATACAAGTGTTAAATACAAGGAACACCATTACCTTTAACACAGAGTTTGTGTAACATTTTAATGCCACTGGTGTTGGAAAGTATCTGTGTTAAAAGGGCAACACTTTGAAAAGTGTAAATTCAACACTTTTTGCTGGTTGTCATATACACACTTCAAAAGTGTTAAATTGAAAACCCACAGTGTTCAATTTACCAATCGAATTTTGCTGTGCGGGGGTGAGATAAAGGATTTTTGCCAAGGGTATCTCTTTCTGAGTATTATACCAAAGATAGAGCCAGGTTGTATTGTACATTACCTGGCAGAATGGTGGGAGGCCAGATTTATATCTACGCTGAGCTGTAATGTCCTCCAGTCACTGGAGTGGATAGTACAAAATCTCCCTGAGGTGATGCACAATTCTGTGTGTGTGTGTGTCTGCGTGTGCGTGTGTGGGTGTCATGATTCGAACAGATTAGAGAACACCCACAGTAGAAAGCTCCCAAAAGGCCAGGCCAATATCTTAATCAGAACAGGATTACCGGGTTTCGGAACCATCTCTCAGGCTCAGTATCTGGTATCTTAGCCCTGACATAGAATGAGATGAAAGAACAGGTGGAGAGCAGCTAGACTGGCCTTGGCCTTTTTCTTTATTTGAGCATTTTACATTTAATGAAATGATCTCCTTCCTCATGACCGGAGGAGCTGAAAGAGATGACGGTGAAGCTCTAAACGCTGTCATCGCAGAAGTAGCGCCTACGTCAAATTGAAATGCACGCAGGCCCGTCTTAAATATCCCCTTTAAACATAATTAATCCTCGCGTAGACGCCTGGCCTTTCTGCTCTCTCCCGTAGTGAGGACACGGAGGTCTGAGGCAAGCAGACATGGCTGGCATCGCTGATGTGCTCGAGTGCCCATCTCTGCCTCTAAGGTGTATGCAACTATGTGTGTGTGTGTGTGTGTGTGTGTGTGTGTGTGTGTGTGTGTGTACTTGCGTGTGAGTGTTGTGCAGGGAGGAGTGCATTATTAATCGTTGTTAGTCATGGTCCATTTCTACTAATGCCATTCAAAAATGCATAATGAGTATCATAACAAACAGTAGACAGACCAGACACTCATTCATAGCTACATTTATTCATTGAGTCTTTCATCAATTAACACTCACCCTTAACGCATTGCAGTGCACCGCCTTTCGATTTTCACCTTCAAACTCAAGTGTGCTATTTCCTGAGCTACATTACAAAATGGATGTTTAATAAGCCACCCTCACCCACAGCAAAGTATGTATTTTGTCCACATTATACATTACATTTACAGCTTGGAAGTTATTGGAGCTATTCAGGGTTAACCACTTTTTTCCCCCAAGGGCACCTTGAGGATTCAATTTGGGATTAAGATGCCAAGTAAAGGGACTTGCTGGACAAAAGTGAGCCAGGATGCAAACCCTCCAAGTCCAGGTCACACGTGACGTTGTCCACCTCCCTGCCCACTACCCCTCAGCCCCTTAATCGCTGGTGGTGCAGTGTTGCTGTGTAGCTAGAGATTAATGAGTGCCTTTCAACTCAAGCACTTTGTCAAAGTCACCCTTTCACTAAGGCACAGTCTTTTTCAACAAATGAGTGTGATTAGTGGTTTACAGAGACATAGAAACAGTATTCACCTTTGGCCTTTTTGTCACAGGTAGCTGCATTTAAATGGATTCATATTCTTGTCAAACTAAGAACATGTCCAATTATTCCATATGTTCTTTCTTAACCTGGCATGTAAGCCCATTTTATTTTCCCCTGCGTCAGACACAATTTGTATGATTCAGCTTTGCCATATGTATTCCTCAATGTCGTGTCTGTAAATGTAAAGTGCATACAAATTCGGTTAAAATATGCTAAAGTTAAGGTGTCCCTCAAAAGACATTTGTGATATCACTACACTGATTGCAAGAGACTGCACCACCAAGCTATACAGAATGTACCATTTCAAAACTTCTTACACTTACTGATAACAGTATTGACCAGCCTGGTAAACAACTTGGTTTATGAATATTTCCAAGAAAGAGAAGGCTCCTGTGGAGTTCTCTCACAGAAAACTTCACCGCAGAATCATGCAAAAAAATGACACATAGTCCGTCTCAAAACCTTTCCCCCTCAGGAGACTGAAAAGATTTGGCATGGGTCCCCAGATCCTCAAAAGGTTCTACAGCTGCACCATCGAGAGCATCCTGACAGCAACTGCTCGGCATCTGACCGTAAGGTGCTACAGAGGGTAGTGCGAACGGCCCAGTACATCACTGGGGCCAAACTTCCTGCCATCCAGGACCTATACAATAGGTCCTGGATGGTCCTCTTCTACACTGCTGCTACTCGCTGTTCACCTCATCTAGCCTGTACCCCTGTACACTGACGGTGCTGGTTCCTCCTGTATATAGCCTCGTTATTGTAATTCTTATTGTGTTGCATTTTATTATTACTTTTTATTTTAGCCTACTTGGTAAATATTTATATCTTCTTGAACTGCACTGTTGGTTAAGGGCTTGTAAGTAAACATTTCACGGTAAAGTCTACACTTGTTGTATTCGGCGCATGTGGCAAATACAGTTTGATTTGATTTGATTTGTCTGGCGTTCAGGTGGGCCTTCGCGCTTCAGCAAACAAAGGAACAACAACAAAAATCAACTCTGAGGAAAACTTCAGCTTGACGTCGAAATGGATTAACAATGGATTAATGCTAACATGAATCATTCTCTACCTTTTTTGTTGAATGCTCCAACTCCTTTCTGCCTCGAATTAGCCCTTTTGGAAGTTTTTCTTCATAAGACCTTCACATAGTGCATCTGGCTTTCCAGGAAGTTAAAGAGCACCATTGGACCTCCTGAATAGTACTTTTCTTTCAGTGACCTCTTCAGTAATCAGAACCTCTTTAAAACAATATGAAAGATCACTTAAAGATTTAAAGAGCCTACTTAGCTAATGAAACATGCATTATAGTTTGCTGCTATTAGCATGTGGGCTCCATTCTTTGAACTGGAGGAGTCTTATGAAATAACTATGCAGACGGAGTAATGGGCAGACGTGCTGCTTAAACATTACTTAAGCAAATGTCGGCTCTCGCTCTGATTGGTATTGATGTCACGAATTCCGACTTGAGACTTAATGCGGAGTTGAAGTGGTTTCGTTAACTTTGTTAAAGATCATTGTGAGGACGCATTCAAGTAATCAAATCTCTATCAATCTTGTTCCTCACACAGGCTAATGTGCCAGGCTTCACAGCATGGCTTGACTTGACAATGCTGCAAATGTCTACTAGTTTGAAAGCACTTCCTGAAACACGTATCATTTTGAATCAGAGGACTGGCTGGTTGCTATTTGCCCACCCAGTGTCATGGACTCTGTTATACAAGACATATAAGTTAATTTTATCCAAAGTGCACGTTTCAAATTAGTTGTGACTCAAGGAACCCTGAAGATCTTCAAGGAACCCCTGGAGTTCCTCAAAGAACCCCTGGAGTTCCTCAAGGAACCATTGCTAGTCAAGGGTTCATATTTGCACCTTCACTTAGTTGAGGAGTTCTTGGTTGAACCTTTAATGGTTCAATGTATTAACAGGTTCCTGGAGGAAGCCTGGAGTAGAGGTGTGGCTAAGCAGGGGCGTGGCTTTAAGACATTTTTGTGGGGGCCACCTGTTAGAGTAAATGTCATTCCTGTTCATCTGATGTAGTGTCATTACATTACATGTTAATGTTGAAGACAGGTGTCTGAGTTCCTTAAGTGCCTATGCAAATACCAAAGTGGGAAAAGTTACCACTTTATTACAATATGTAGACAGCAATGTTAATAGTATTGATATTATATTAGAATATGCATAAATATTTACGCTAATGGGTGGTCAAAAAGAAGTATCTGAAAGCCATGCCTCCAATCTGACACTGCCACCTCTACAATATGTTATTAAAAAGGTTCCGGCTTGAACCTTTACATAGGGTTTTTTTAACTGGAAAGGTTCCACCGTCGTGGCAACCCAAAAGTTTATTTCAGGCACCTTTACGTCTAAGATTGTATAGGAAAAAGTTTCCATTGATTTGAACAAGTCAGTGAGTTTACTCAAAGACAAACTTATAAAACCTCAGCATGTAAGCATGGATGTGTTACTGGGAGAAAAATATGGTGTTAAGCCAAACATGATGGAACTACCTGCAATTGTCTGTTTTCTTCCCAGTGCTTTGCATGAGGCCAGCGTTCCCCACAGCGGGGCAGTGGCTAATGAGCAAGAACAACCACCTCACATCCCAACATTGTTTGGCAGATCCTTTGCTTTATATTTGTTGAATGCTCAAAAAACTATTATTGTGTTTAGAGAAAATGTATGATAGCATACTGTTTCTTTTGTCTACAGTTGCACCAAAATATGAAGAGTTGGGTGGCTAGTTTAGTTCATGTTGTATCTGCTACAATGTGAACTACGTAACTTTGGAAAAGTATGGAAACCGCTACAGTTTGATGCTATCTTGAACAAATATCTTCAACAATTCAATGAATAACATTTAGTGACACAGTATGTCTAGGGTCCAGAATGCATGGCCAACTCTTATTCCCAACAGTCAGCCCGCCTACCTGTTTTTGGGTCGACTGAGAAGTAAGGCTGTCCGCTGATGATGCTGTAGACCACCCTGGCACTGTTCCCATATGTGGGGTCATCTGCATCTGTGGCCGCCACTTGGACCACCGTTGTTCCTGCACAGACAGCATCCAATTAGGTATTAAGACAACATCAGCCAACTGTAGATACACAGCTCTCACATCAACAGCATGTGTGACAGCATTTCTACAAGCTTACAAATATCTAATGTTATATATTCAGTATAAATCACAACTTATTCTACATAGGCTACAATCAGGAATGTACTGTAGTGTAGGGTAAACATACTACTTGCTACTACTTCCCTGGTGTACAATAACATTTTAATCACTGGTGCATCAGTCTAAGTAACATTTTTTTAAATCCCCATCAAAATCTGTCAGTTTAAGCTGACAAACATCGCTAAAGCGGTGTTTGTCAGACCATGGGAAATCCCCAAAATCGGTCTTCTCAAGAAAAATGTCTGTCGCGTCTGAATGGTTTCGCCCTCTCTATGGACTCTCACGAACATGATGGTCTTCTCCGTTTTGCTCTACGACCCCCACAAGTGTCACGGGACTCCTCTGAAGGTAACCAGTACTAGATTAAAAAGAATCTGGAAGTATGGAGGAAGTTTTGTGCCTACCCCAAAAAATACTTTAAATATGTGTAAAAATATATATATATATATATTTCCTGAGCTTTCTTATATCTCCAAGATAAAGGAAAGACCCTTCAAAATCTTATTCCACGTATGGAATCATGTACTAACCAAAAAAGTGTTAAACATATATATTTTTTATTTGAGATTCTCATTGTAAATGAGAACTTGTTCTCAACTTGCCTACCTGGTTAAATAAAGGTGAAATATATATTTTTTAAAAAGTAGCCACCCTTTGCTTTGATGACAGCTTTGCACTCTCTTGGCATTCTCTCAACCAGCTTCATGAGGTAGTCCCCCGAAATGCATTTCAATTAACAGGTGTGCCTTGTTAAAAGTTCCTTTGTGGAATGTATTTCCTTCTTGATTGGCGTTTGAGCCAATCATTTGTATTGTGACAAGGTAAGGGTGGTATACAGAAGACAGCCCTATTTGGTAAAAGACCAAGTCCGTATTATGGCAAGAACAGTTCAAATAAGCTAAGAGAAACGACAGTCCATCCTTACTTTAAGACATGAAGATCAGTCAATACGGAAAATGTACATAACTTGAAGTTTCTTCAAGTGCAGTCGCAAAAACCATCAAGCGCTATGATGAAACTGGCTCTTATGAGGAACGCTACATGAAAGGAAGACCTAGAGTTACCTCTGCTGAAGAGGGTATGTTTATTGGAGTTACCAGCCTCAGAATTTGCAGCCCAAATGATTTCTTCACAGAGTTCAAGTAACAGACACATCTCAACATCAACTGTTCAGAAGAGACTGTGTGAATCAGGCCTTCATGGTCAAATTGCTGCAAAGAAACCACTACTAAAGGACACCAATAAGAAGAAGAGATTTGCTTTGGCCAAGAAACACGAGCAATGGACATTAGACCGGTGAAAATCTGTCCTTTGGTCTGATGAATCCAACTTTGCAATTTTTGGTTCCAATCACCTTGCCTTTGTGAGACGCAGAGTAGGTGAACGGATGATCTCCGCATGTGTGGTTCCCACCGTGAAGCATGGAGGAGAAGGTGTGATGGTGCTTTGCTGTTGACACTGTCTGTGAGACTATCATTTGTTTTTCAACAGGACAATAACCCAACACAGGCTGTGGATATATGATCAAGAAGGAGAGTGATGGGGTGCTGCACCAGATGATCTGACCTCCACAATCACCCGATCTCAACCCAACTGAGATGGTTTGGGATGAGTTGGACCGCAGAGTGAAGGAAAAGTCACCAACAAGTGCTCAGCATATGTGGGAACTCTTTCAAGATAGTTGGAAAAGCATTCCAGGTGAAGCTTGTTGAAAGAATGCCAAGAGTGTGCAAAGCTGTCATCAAGGCAAAGGGTGGCTATTTGAAGAATCTCAAATATAAAATATATTTAGATTTGTTTAACACTTGTTTGGTTACTATATGATTCCATATGTGTTATTTCATAGTTTGGTGTCTTCACCATTATTCTACAATGTAGAAAATAGTAAAAATAAAGAAAATCCCTTGAAAGAGTAGGTGTTCTAAAACTTTAGACCGGTAGTGTATGTACTTAAATAGCGAATGGAGAACGCTTTTCCCTGTGGTTTATTTTCATGCCAGCCAGGTAGGCTATACTGCCATTGTAAAGATAAGCAATATGCTTAATATTAAGAAAGTTGAGAAATAAATATTTTAGACCGAGCCTATAGAAAGCTCACGGGATCCTCCTCTTTTCATTAGCGGCCATTACACTGTTTTCACCCGCAATTGCATAGCCTATAGAAATGTTACACATCATGAGCTTCTAGGCTGTCATGAAGTGTTTGATTCGATTTTCGATTACATTTGCATTGATGTCAAAGTGATTAGAAGGGAAATAGACTGCTGAGTACCAGGCAGTTCGCAAATTTGGTAGGCTAATAATGACCAGCAGCAGCATCAGAGCTTGGAAAAGCCTAATGTGGAATGTGGAATGTGGAATTTGACTGCCTTCATGACTCGTGACCGGCGGTGTGGCGGCCCTAGTTACTACATGATTCCATATGTGTTATTTCATAGTTTTGATGTCTTCACTATTATTCTACAATGTAGAAAATAGTACAAATAAAAGAAAAAAACCTTGAATGAGTAGGTGTGTCCAAACTTTTGACAGATACTGTTTTTTGTATACCTAAAGGGGTCCTAAAATCCAAAATCAAATAGCTAAATGAGCCACGTTATGACCTTCTTAAAACAATTCCATATGTCAGCTTAGAAGACACAGACACTGCTGCACAATGAACACTCTCACCTATGGATACCATACACTGTTACCATTCTACATCATATTATGGTTGCTAATTGTAATCCGTTTAGTTAATTATAATTAAGGTGCAACTTTGGTCTGTAGAAACCTGTGTAAGGTATTGGTTAGAAACGGCAGAGCTGTTACCGTGAATTAAAACGCATGGCTATTACTGAAAATGTACTGCGGTGACTATGAATAATGCTAGGTACTGCTGCTGTGCTGTGATTTCCCCCAGTTGTTTGGAAACTTGCAATAGAGGTTGAAAAATGTATAACCGTTCTTAGAACTAACACAATTTAATTTGATTTTAAAGTGATTGTTAATGACACTTTTAGCATGTGGATATTCCATATTTCCTAAAGCAGTTTGCCTCTACACAGCTGGACCTTAGCCATCTCTGAGCACGTCGGGAGACGAGGTGGAAACAGGACTAGGGCCAATGGTGAGCGCTGTTACCTTCAAGTAGGTTTCGGTTTAGCTAGGGTGTGGGGGATGGTGGATGGGGATGGGGGATGGTGGATGGTGGATGGTGGATGGGGGATGAGGGATGGGCATAAGCATCTGCCCCTGGTGGTAAATGTGGCATGTTTGAATCCAGTGATAGAGAGTCATTTTTAATGTTTTGATTTAAGCCTATCCCAAACCTTAAAAAATTTGGAGTTAATGCCTAAACTTAACCTTAAGCGTTTTGAAATCTGACGTTTGGAACAACATTGAAATTTGACGTTTCAGAAACATGGATTAACAAGCTTATTGGAAGGAGTGCTTTGGTCAAGGGACCGAATGCACAAAGGTCCAGTAATCATCGCTAATCAGACAATTTACCTCTATTGTTCTGTTGTGAACTATGGTCTGGCCCCTGACGGAGACCAGCATTTTATCTGTAACATAACAGAACCAAGTGTACTGAGCCAGTAATCTGCCATGCAAAACAACTGGACCTCAATAGAGAGCTACTAGGAGAGCCAGTGCCATTCTAGGGTGAATTTATCACAAAAGACTATTATATTTGCTGGGATGTTACATTAAAAAAAAGTGTGTGAGGATGTACTAGTCCATCAAGGAAAGTAAGTCTCAGAATTTGCGTTATTGGTGATTTTGAAGCTGAGGCCCATTTCTGATTTGACAAAGATGCAATTATCAACCGTTGACATAGGAGACGTAACCTTGGAATAAAAACAATGTTTCCCACAAGTGTACCATTTTCTGTTGAGCATGGTCAGATGAATAGGCTGCTTTATGTTTGTGTATTTCACTTTAATAGCCATGCATCTCTGCTGGTGTCTTAGGCACTTTCCTTTATGCGTTACAGTATGGACCTGTCTTACAAAGTAGGTTATATTTTATTTTGCATCAAACACCCTTGTAAAAAAAACACTTTCTTGCATGAGCCATATTTTACGTACTCTTACAGAATGACGTGATTTTGGAAATGGAAGATTAGGTCGGCGTATTTCCAGTCATAAACCAGAATTAACAGGCGCTGGTCCTGAATTTGAGCAATATAATAAAAAAATGTCTGGGTGGACACCGAGAAGTTATCATCAAGCTACTTTTATGTGGACTCCCAAGATTATATCATCACGTCTTAGTCGTGGCAGGTTATATTACAACATTTTTTTTTTTAAGCAAGGTCAATCAATGCCACTATGTTAGAGAGCTGTGCTATGGTATTCACAATTCTTATCACTACACAGTTGCAGTAAGCTAAAACTCATTTAGGTTATCCCTCAATAATGGTTCTGATGTGGTTCTTTCAGATGTCTATTTTGTGTTTTCTGTGGTGTATCTGTACTGATACCCAGGCTAGAGGAAATTGGTTGTGAAACACTGTAATATTTATAGCAGTCAAGGTCACGAATAAGAATAGCCAGCCTTCAAGAGTGGTTGTCCAAAACGGATAAACATCCTCACATCAGAATATATTACACGGTTCCTCTCGATGCAGCTGTCATGTGCCTGTCTGTGTCACTTCACTTTTTGTCTGTCTTCATTTGTGTGATTGATAAATTTCTCATATTTTCATATTTTTTTCCAGTGAATCGGTACAAAACAGGGGTTCCTAATCAAGTCTGCATCTCAGGGTGAGTGATTGTCAGCTGACTGTAATGAAAATAAATGTAGCAGCATGTCTAATTTGAATGGCCGACAGGTATTCATCAAAGCTTTACAGACACAAGACTGGATCCAACTGCCACCATAAATACTCATCTCCAAGTAAACATGATCCAAGTATCCAAAACTGTAAGCTATATGTTTTGCATCGTTATGGCTTGTACCTTTTTATACTTAGTTGAACAAAATGTGTATGAGACAGAAGATAAGAATTGACTTCTCTTCTACTTAACGTAGCATATACTAAAGAATTACCATTAGAGTAAACTTTCACCAGCAAGGCTTAAGAAGTTCAAAAAGTAAGCGTACTGTACATTAGTGCAACATGCTGACAAAGGTCACATAATCAGCAAAGTGTGAGAGTGGTAAGAAATGTTAGTAGCAACTCTGTTCCTCTCTAGTACAAAACGGATTTGAGTGTGGGTGTGTGACTGATGATTAGATATTACAAAAGCAATATTCCAAACCTGCAGTTTAAGCTCACCAACTTTGCAGCTCCTTGATGAGTATTCAACATTGGTGCCCATGATTAAGTTGATTATATTCCTGCACGTTCACACCTGCTCCCGTCCGCTTGAGATAAGCAGGGATTGTTGCACGGAGACTAGTTCAACTTTATTTGTAATTGGCGTGTGAAAATGAATGACAAAATCCGAAGAAAGACAAACCCGTAATGGCCCTGCTGTGCCCAGGATATGCCTATAGGTGGGTGCCAATGCTCTGATCCTTACAATCTCACTTAGTCACACTGGTACTGTAATCAATGGGCTCCATAATTCCATCTTACATTTCCTTTGGCTTTCCCCAAATCTCAAATCACAGGGAAATAATCATTTGAAATGAACTGTCTTCCGAGTTTTTATCCATGTCACCTGAAACCGAAGCACCCCTTTCGTTTTCTCTTCCAGAATTAACTGACTATTCCATCCATGAATTAGACAAGAAAATGACAGGTGGATAAAGGAGTGGTGGGTGGTACATTTCTACGAGGCGGTGGCCTTGGCCTGACATTACATTCCCTAAGCCCTCCATCAGCTCTTGGGAATGTCTGTCTGACATGTAGACCTGAGACCTGTGCCTTGGCTGCTCAGAGGTTGTCACACAGCCAAATCTCTTCAAGCCCCTCTTGCCTATCATTTGACATCCCGAGGCGTGATTAAGACAAAGTATTCCTAGATCCCCGGGCCATAAGGGCTACCATGTGTATGAGACAAGCAACTACCATCTAATTGCTTTAATTAATTAAATTCATGATTTCCTCTAAATTGAACCAATTCATTACAGGTAGCCGGTCTACGCCCATTAATGATTGAAACACGTCTATGAAGGAGTTATGGAGGACAAGAGGTGCCTGGCCCACTCCTGTACTATAATGCCCTGAGCAGATATTTACAAAGAGCGAGATGTATAATTCACATGCTGTTCCAACAACTTCAGATGAAGACCATGGCGATGTAAATAAGCCAGAGAGTGTGACCCGGCCTATTGGTGTTCGGAGTGCTTCCTTTACTGCAGATGAAGTGCTCAGTTGCTCTACCTCTCTTATCTCCCGTTGGACACGAGCCACCTAGCCCTTGTAGTGGAATCCTCTAGTTCCTTAAGCCAGACCCCACCTTTACCCCCTCGTTGACTCTGGACTGCTTAATCCTTATAAGATCTCAGTGCCTATGACATAAATGTTATGAGCAAAGCACTGCATTGGCCTGGAAAATACTCCTATCACTGCGAGTAAATGCCTAGCATGGGCTCCATTTTGACTTTACACCAAACAGTCTCTCCATGTATCCACTTGTTTGCATCTCTGCCTATCAGCCTGAGGAAGATACAACACGTAGATGCAATGTTCTGCTGTCTCTGGGTCTACATGATAAGAATATTGAGGTTGGTGTGTTTGTGCCTGTCATATCACTTAACCCTGAAGATTGGGAGACATTGTCTGCCACTTGGCGTGTGGAGCCTCTTATTCCTCTCCCTGGCAGATTGTCACATGAATTTTAAATGGAGGCTTAATCCACATTTCCCATTCCGACAGGATTGGCTCACGGTGTCCCCAGGCACTGTGCGGTAAGCTTTTGTTTCCGTGGCGAAGCACCTCGCGAGGTGTTCCGTTACATGTCCTGTTGGATTTGAATAATCTGCCATCTCTGAACTCGCTAGATTCATTGCTCAACATTGGGGTTTCGGGTCTGTTTGTATAAGCAGATATTTCACCGCTTTCATCGTTCAAACTAGCAATGATCTTTTTGGGCGGGCTCATGAGGTTGTTCACTATTTTAGGTATAAAACCGCATCTAAACAATGTACAATGTGGAACAGTGGGAGCCACTTAAAGGAACTAACCAGTTGTAGTAATCACTTTGTAAAGGGTCAGATTAGATGTTGGAGCTTTTAAAACCACAGTGTTTTGAAACTGCAACGGTTAATGAAAACACTAGAAAGAAAACCTCTATGTGTGTGGAAAAGGACCCTCTTCAGTTGTGGCTATGACAATCATGCACAGTTTGACAGACAAATGAATGCCACAGATTCAGTTCCATGTTTATAATAAAGCGTAGACTGTGTTTATTAACATAGATGAAGCAAGAGAGATGAGAGACAGAGAGAGATAAATGTAGGATATTTCAGTTAGTTGTGGGTAGTGGTGGGTAAATGTGATAGAGGGAGAGACAGAGAGACAGAGACAGAAATAGAGAGAGAGAGCGAGAAAGAGGTAGAGAGAGAGAGAATCAGAGGCAGATTACAGGCAGACATACAGACATCAATGTCAAAATCATACAGACTGACAGATAGATAGACAGAGACGAGGACAGAGGACTGGGGACAAACAAACAGAGAGAGAGAGAGGCTGAGAAAGAGGCTTACCCAGTGCTGACATCTCTGGTACCCCTGCCATGTAGGGTCCATCCAGAAACTTGGGCTCATTGTCATTGATGTCCTGGACCTTGACAACAAACTCTGACCTGGGCTCCACAGGGATGTTAGTGAGCCGGTCCACGGCCTGGGCCTGCAGGGTGTAATAGGCCTGCTCCTCCCGGTCCAGACGCTTAGTGGCGTGGATGTCCCCCGTGTTCTCGTCGATGGTGAAGATGGAGGTGGAGCCCTCCCCGGAGAGCACGTATTTCACTTTGCCATCCCCTTTGTCTACATCCGAGTGGAGCTGTAATTGGAGACCAGAGATAATGTCAGTCAGTAGAAAGGAGGTTGGTGACTTATAAAACCAAATCCAATGATATACCATTATGATCGATCCATTATGTACATCTGTGTAATTTCAAATAGGTTCAACGTTTTTCCTGAGCAGAAACATTGTGCTGAATAAACACACACCAACAAAAAAAATAAGTGAACAAAGTGCACATTGTTTGTAAAACAGGATACCAGAAGTCTCAAAGCTCTGTGAGTATGGCTGTATGCAATATAAATGCATTCTAATAAGCAGTCTGGTGGGAATATGGAGAGTGTTGCATAGTGTTAGCACAATTCTGTAGGGTAAGAAGCCAAGACCTTCCCAGGGATTACAGTGTAGTTACATTTGAAACAGGGTTATTTCCCAAGCACTTCACTTCAAGAAAACAACAACAACAACAACTTCATTTGACCAGGACCCATAGGGCTCTGGTCAAAAGTAGTGGACAATGTAGGGAATAGGGTGTCATTTGGGATGCAACAAAGGTTTTACAGATCCATGTTGTATCCCAGCGGGCGTCTGGCAGTATCATTTTTGTTTCCAAGTCAATAGGTGTATCAAATGATTGCCTGGATATCGCCGCAGGCTTAATGTATGTTTTATATATCCAATAGAGCCTCAGACGGACACCAAATGTATTTTATTAATGGATTCCATCAGGCTGTTGATGAATGGCATGTCTGGGGCATAATGATGGTATTGGTTGCATGGGCATGCCTCAGCATGCGCCTCTTGACACTCCAATAGGGAAGCCGTTTGTTTATTCACCATCCCCTGCTGTCAGGAGCAAACTTGAGGTAAATTGTCAACTGCAGTGGAGAGTCAACATTTAATCTTGAGCAAGCCGTAGATGGCAGTGTGTTCCGGGAAAATACCACAGACAGGGAGGACAAAGCTGACAGCCCACAAAGCATGTAACTGAAGGTCAGGGGTCAACTGACTGCGGCATGTAGTCGCTCTCAAAACGGGGTTGTTAGCTTTACGCTTGGCTTTTTTTTTTGCAATGGGCTTCATGTGTTCCACTTTGAATCTATTCAGAAGTGAGTATATTACATAAAATATGTACGCCACAGTAGGTCCTATTAAAAAGTGTATCCCTGTAGAATACCACTTCCTTCCTTTAATCTAACCGTTTTTTTAACTGTCTCTGCTCATTTTCAGGTGCTATTTCAAACTTCTACTGTTATTATGTAGAACTTTAAATCGAGCACCATAGTTGCTTCTCTTGCAAAAATGTACATATCATCCTATCTTTACCTCCCTTGGGATGAACAGAACCCAGTATGCTCCACAGCCCAGTACAGCAGTGTAACTTAAAAACAAACCGCCGGCAGCGACGCAGCAAGAGTACGATAGGGTGAGTGGAACAGAGCAGAAAAACTCCAGTGAAATCAATGCTGACACTTATCGCCACTTTGTATGCAGACAGTCCTCCTGGGGCAATCACGTTTGCTTTGTGTTTACTTGTTTACCTCGGAGCGTTAAAAAGACTGCAATTGGCCAAACTTTAAGAAAAAACTGTGTCCCCATGGCCATATCTCACCTGTTATTATACACATTACGATGTATGGCACATTTCCATCACAATCGCTAAGAGGCTGTTTGGTTTTGAATGGTTCTGGTGCTGCTTAATGGGGTTTTAATCTTTGCTGTATTGTTCAGTCACAGTGTGTTAGCACTGTTATTATTGCACTGGCCATGTCTCTTTTCTTCCTCCCTGTTTGACTGACGTACTTTGTAGAAAACGACAAAGACGACTGGAAGCCTTGGAAGAATAAAATACGTTTTATTTTTATTTTTAATAAATAAATAAATGAAATCCCAGATACATGTTTCAAGCTTTGTATTTCCCCCCCTCTCTCTCTCAGGAGGAGAGAGAGAGAGAGAGTTTTATTCTATTTAACGGACTGTGTACACACAGTTCTGAGTCAGGCGCAAATACATACCCAGAAGCAACACTGGCTCTGGTACACCGAAACAGCCTATTGGCTACTGCTGCTGCTAAGGAGCGCCTCGGTTTGAATGGTTGAGTTTAATGGGGTTTCCACTAGGGCAGTAACATGGTTCACAAATAGACCAAAATAAAACCTGTAAAGAAACAAAATTGGTTGATCTGGCTGTGTTTTATGCTTGTGGGCTACTGTAAAACACTTCGTTATGTTGTGAGGAAGTAAAGAAGGAAGTATACGCTGTAAAAAGAAAAAAATGCTGCCTTAGTTGTAGGCTACCAAATCAAACTAGGTACTGAAATGTATCAAAAGTGTATAATTATCAGGGGACAGTCCTTACAACATTGTTTTCTTACATTGGTAGGAATGTACAGTACAAGGAAGATGTTATTGAGTGCAGTACTATGGTCTATGCTTATTTTGTCAATGCATTTATTGCAACAATAATGCAACTGCTTCTGCCGGTGCAATGCCTAAAACAATATATGAAGCCCAACAGGGGTTTGATTGTGAAGTACAACATGTTATTCTACCAAACATAATACTCAGGGTGAAGAAAAACTGTGAAGTGTAAAGGAAAGGAGAGAGGTCCCTTTGCACCACAAAAGGAGCTAAAAATGCAGGCGAGAGAGCGTCAATGCACACTCCAGCTCTTGCTGTGCTGAGCTTTTCATTTATTCACTTCACCCCTGGTTCTGGTGAGTAGCCATGGTGATCCCTGCCTCTGCTCTGAGAAGGCCTCAGTGTGTTCACCCCCCGCCCTACCTCCCCTCAAATCAGGGGGGGGGGGGGGGAGCATTAGAGACCATGATCCTCTCTAGTTCCCTTTGCCTTTGTTCGGGAGTAGCTATGTAGTTACCATGCCTCTGCTTAGAAAAGCACACACTCGTGCCACACGTACACCTGTAAAAAAAAAACACATACATGTTGAAAAACAGATCATTACTGCATGAACAATCTCATTACAATCATTTCACAGCCAACATCTGCATCATTAGCAATGTACCTGTATATACAGTAAGTAGATACACATAAAGGAAACAGCCAGTGTAGAACTGGTATATGGACGGTA
The DNA here is from genome assembly GCF_034236695.1 of Oncorhynchus nerka. Lineage (NCBI taxonomy): Eukaryota > Metazoa > Chordata > Actinopteri > Salmoniformes > Salmonidae > Oncorhynchus > Oncorhynchus nerka. Next base: position 30,413,708 of record NC_088401.1, on the reverse strand, counting down.
ATTACCAGAAACATGTCATGTAAAAGCTAGACGGTGCATTCATTTAGGTACCATTCTGGGTCCTTAGACTTGTATGTGTAATGAAGGAGCACTGGGAGCACCAATAAGCTCTGGGAAAAGGGGAGCTGATACTGGAATTAGTGTTTCATTATAATTTCCTATTTACTCTGTAAGTGCCAAATTCTTAGATGTAATTGGAATTCATTTATAGGCACTCATTGCATTGTTTGTTCATTGGCTGTGTCTCCGATTAGGTTGAACCATGTTTAAAAAAATAATAATATGAAAAGCAACTATCAACCACCCAAAAACCCTAGAAAAAGAAAGCAATCTACCAGGGGTAACAGGTTGCTACAGCATCTTCGAACAACAGCAAGCTCGTGTAAATTGTAACTAAACAGCATGGAGCATACCACGGTGTTTGTGCGACTGTATGTATCAATGACTGTATATACTGTATGAATGGACAAAGCCTTGTATCAAGCCATCTATCATGTGACACCATTCATTCCTATGTGAAGACTCAACAGTACATTGAAGCCAAATGAAGTCGGGTAAGTTGGCGTCTCATGGAGACATAACATGCGCAGTTTGAGCTACTCCAGGAAGTGACGCTGTAAGCTCTCAGTGCTTCCCCCTCTCATTGAGTCATACAAGTTGAAGGCAGACCAGGGTACTGTAGGCTGCCATTGGCAACTCAATTATTCTTAGAACTTGTTCTGTGTGCAATTTTAAAATAATTGGTTCAAGGGCATATATCTGCTGTATTAGAAGCAATAATTAATTGGTACCATGATTGTCTTCAAAAATGTTCCGTTTACACGAAGATTGACCCTGAAGATTGCCATTTTTCCATTCACTATAATGGGGATCCTGTTTTCTGCTAACAATGCCTGCAGTAAGACGGTCGGCCTTGAACTTCCGTGGCATCAATCAAATCAAATTTTATCTGTCACATCCTTCGTAAACATCAGGTGTAGACTAACAGTGAAATGCCTACTTATAGGTCATTTTCCAACAATGCAGGGTTAAAGAAAAATAAATGTAATTACATATTTAAAAAGTGACAAGAGGAATAAATATACAGTAACGAATTACAATAACAAGTAAAACATACCATGCTACAGTGCCTTCAGAAAGTATTCACACTCCTTGACTTTTTCCACATTTTGTTGTGTTACAGCCTGACTTTAAAATCAAGTAAATTGAGATGTTTTTGTCACTGGGCTATATACAATACCCCATAATGTCAAAATGAAATTCCGTTTTTTTAAATGATATGCTGAAATGTCTTGAGCCAATAAGTATTCAACCCCTTCGCTATGGCAAGCCGAAATAAGTTCAGGAGTTAAAATTTAAAATTAGTGGACTCACTATCTGTGCAATAATAATGGTTAACATGATTGATTTGTGAATGACTACGTCATCTCTGTACCCCAGACGTACAATTATCTGTAAAGTCCCTCACTCGTAGAAGTGAATTTCAGACACAGATTCAACATCGAAGACCAGGAAGGTTTTCCAATGCCTCGCAAAGAAGGGCACCTATTGGTAGGTGGGTAAAAAATGTAAAAGCAGACATTGAATATCCCTTCAAGCATGGTGTTGTTATTAATTACACTTTGGATGGTGTATCAATACACACAGTCACAATAAAGTGACAGGGGTCCTTCCTAACTCAGTTGCCGGAGAGGAAGGAAATTCAGCCAGGGAATTCACCATGAGGCCAACGGTGAAATTAAAACAGTTACAGAGTTTAATGGCTGTGATACGAGAAAACTGAAGATGGATCAACCACATTGTAGGTACTTCACAATACTAACCTAATTGAAAGATTAAAAAGAAGGAAGCCTGTACAGAATTAACACATTCCAAAACATGCATCATTTCAACATGGCACTAAAGTAATTCTGCAAAAAATGTGGAAAGCAATTCACTTTTTTGTCCTGAATAGAAAGTGTTATGTTTGGGACAAATACAAAAGAACACATTATTGAGTACCACTTTCCATATTTTCAAGCATAGTGGTGGTATGCTTGTAATCGTTAAGGACTGGAGCTAAGCACAGGCAAAGCCCATAGGAAAACCTGCTACAGTCTGCTTTCCACCAGAAACTGGGAGATTAATTTACCTTTCAGCAAGACAATAACATAAAACACAAGGCCAAATCTACACTGGAGTTGTTTACCAAGAAGATAGTGAATGTTCCTGAGTGGTTGGTTACAGTTTGACTTAAATCTATTTGAAAATCTACAGCAAGACCTGAAAATGTTTGTCTAGTAATAATCAACAATCAACTTGAGAAAGCTTGAAGATTTTTGAAAAGAATAACGGGCAAATGTTGCACAATCCAGGTGTGGAAAGCTCTTAGAGAATTACCCAGAAAGACTGACAGCTGTGGTCACTGCCAAAGGTACTTCTACAAACTATTGACTCAGGGGTGTGAATAATTATGTACGGTTGAAGCCGGAAGTTTACATACACCTTAACCAAATACATTTAAACTCAGGTTTTCACAATTCCTGACATTTAATCCAAGTAAACATTCCCTGCCTTAGGTCACTTTATTTTAAGAATGTGAAATGTCAGAATAAAAGTAAAGAGATTGATTTAGTTCATCCTTTATATATTTCATGACATTCCCAGCGGGTCAGAAGTTACATACACTCAATTAGTATTTGGTAGCATTGCCTAAAAATGGTTTAACTTGGGTCAAACGTTTCGGGTAGTCTTCCACAAGCTTCTCACAATAAGTTGGGTGAATTTTGGCCCATTCCTCCTGACAGTGCTGGTGTAACTGAGTCAGGTTTGCAGGGCACCTTGCTCGCGCAAGCTTTCTCAGTTCTGCCCACAAATGTTCTATAGGATTGAGATCAGGGCTTTGTGATGGCCACTCCAATATCTTGACTTTGTTGTCCTTAAGCCATTTTTCCACAACTTTGGAAGTATGCTTGGGGTCCATTGTCCATTTGGAAGCTCTATTTGCGACCAAGCTTTAACTTCCTGACGGATGTCTAGAGATGCTGCTTCAATATATCCACATAATTTTCCTCCCTCATGATGCCATCTATTTTGTGAAGTGCACCAGTCCTTCCTGCAGCAAAGCACCCCCACAATATGATGCTGCCACCCCCACAACATGATGCTGCCACCCCCGTGCTTCATGGTTGGGATGGTGTTCTTCGGCTTGCAAGCCTCCCCCTTTTTCCTCCAAACATAACAATGGTCATTATGGCCAAACAGTTCTATTTTTGTTTCATCAGACCAGAGGATATTTCTCCAAAAAGTATGATTTTTGTCCCCACATGCAGTTGCAAACCGTAGTCTGGCTTTTTTATGGCGGTTTTGGAGCAGTGGCTTCTTCCTTGCTGAGCGGCCATTTACATTTACAATTAAGTCATTTAGCAGACGCTCTTATCCAGAGCGACTTACAAATTGGTGCTTTCACCTTATGACATCAGGTTATGTCGATATAGGACGTTTTACTCTGGATATGGATACTTGTGTACCTGTTTCCTCCAGCATCTTCACGAGGTCCTTTGCTGTTGTTCTGGGATTGATTTGCACTTTTCGCACCCAAGCACGTTCATCTCTAGGAGAGAGAAGGCGTCTCCTTCCTGAGCGGTATGATGGCAGCGCGATCCCATGGTGTTTATACTTGCATACTATTGTTTGTACATTTGTGGAGTGGTTGAAAAACAAGTTTTAATAACTCCAATCCAAGTGTATGTAAACTTCCGACTTCAACTGTAAATAAGATACACTACATGACCAAAAGTATATGGACACCTGCTCATCGAACATCTCATTCCAAAATCATGGGCATTAATATGGAGTTGGTCACCCCTTTGCGTTGGTCACCCCTTTGATGCAATGTTCAAGTTCTTGAAATGCTCAAATGCATTAAAAAGGAAATAAATTCCGCAAATGAACTTTTAACAAGGCACACCTGTTAATTGAAATGCATTACAGGTTACTACCTCATGAAGCTGGTTGAGAGAATGCCAAGAGTGTGTAAATCTGTCATCAAGGCAAAGGGTGGCAATTTGAAGAATCTCAATATAAAATACATTTTGATTTGTTTAACACTTTTTTGGTTACTACATGATTCCATACAGAAGGTGTTATTTCATAGTTTTGACGTCTTCACTATTATTCTGCAATGTAAAAAATAGTACAAATAAAGACAAAATGTGTAGGTGTTCTAAAAATTTGACCGGTAGTGTACATATACTGTAGGTATAGTGGTGACTAGGCAACAGGATAGATAATAGACAGTAGCAGCAGCGTGTGGTGTGTGTGTCACGAACCTTGCCGAAGATGGTGCCTCTTCCTGTTCGGGCGGTGCTCAGCGGTCGTCGTCGCCGGCCTATTAGCTACCATCGATTCCCTTTCCGTTTGTTTTGGGTTATTGGGTAATTGGGTACACCTGTTTTGTATTAGGGTTTGTTTGTAGGTTATTTAAGGGCACTAGGCCTGCTGGGTATTTGTGCGGGCTTGTTTGTGTTACTCTGGGTTTGATGGTGTGAGTTATTCATGTATTTATTCTCCGGACTATTTTGTCCTGTTGTTTGGACTGGCAACTTATATACGCCCTGTGTGTTGGCGTGACTGTTTTGTTGCGCTGGGGAATAAATTTGAAAAAAAGACTGAACCCTGCTCTCTGTGCCTGATTCCACTCACCACTCCTAGTTGATCGTAACAGTGTGTGAGTGTGTATGTGCGTGTTGGGGTGTCAGTGTAAGAATGTGTGTGTGAGTAGAGTCCAGTGTGTGTGCATGGAGCAAGCGCAAGATAGTTAGTGCAAAAATAAGGTCAATGCAGGTAGTCTGGGCAGCCATTTTATTAGCTATTTAGCAGTCTTGTTTAGCAGTGTTATGGCTTGGGGGTAGAAGATGTTCAGGGTCCTGTTGGTTCCAGACCTGGTGCACTGGTACAGCTTGCCATGCGGTAGCAGAGAGAACAGTCAATGGCTTGGGTGACTGGAGTCTTTGACAAAAAAATGTTTGCATTCCTTTGACACCGCCTGGTATAGAGGTCCTTGATGGCGGCCGGGTGCCTTGCAATTGCTGTATCAAGAAGTGATGCAGCCAGTCAAGATGCTCTCAATTGTGCAGCCTGTAGAACCTTTTCAGAATCTGAGGGCCCATGACAAATTTTTTCAGCCTCCTTATTATGTTGAGGTTGTTGTACTGGCACCACACTGCCAGGTCTCTGAACTCTTCCCTATAGGCTGTCTCATTGTTGTCAGTGATCAGTCCTACCACCATTGTGTCGTCAACAAACTTGATGGTGTTGGAGTTATGCGCAGTCATTCAGTCGTGGGTGAACAAGGAGTAGAGGAGAGGACTAAGCACACACCACTGAGAGGCCTCCGTGTTGATGGTCAGTGTGGGCGGATGTGTTGTTGCCTACCCTCATGGCTTGGGGGCGTCTCATCAAGAAGTCCAGGAAATCCAGGATACAGTTGCAGAGGGAGGTGTTCAGTCCCGAGCTTGGTGATGAGCTTGGATGGGACTATGGTGTTGAATGCTGATCTGTAGTCAATGAACATCATTATTACATAGGTATTCCTTTTGTCCAGGTGGGTGAGGGCAGTGTGGAGTGCAATAGAGATTGCATTATCTGTGATTCTGTTGGGGCGGTTTGTGAATTGAAGTGGATCCAGGGTGTCTGTGTTGATGTGAGCCATGACCAGCCTTTCAAAGTATTTCATGGTTATAGATGTGACAGTTACAGGGCGATAGTCATTTAGACAGGTTATTTTGGAGTTCTTGGGCACGTGGACTATAGTGGTTTGCTTGAAACAAGTTTGTATTACAGACAGGGTCAGGGATAGGTTGAAAATGTCAAAGAAGACACTTGCCAACTGGTCAAGGCATGCTTTGAGTAAGCATCCTGGTATTCCGTCTGTTGCGAATGTTAACCTGTTTAATTAAAGATATTACTCACATTCGCTACTGGAAGACAGATTACATAGAGTCTGGAAAGGCGGGTGCTCTCATATATGGTTCAGTGTTGCTTGCCTCAAAGTGAGCATACTGTAGAAGGTTTTTAGATCATACTGACTCATACATAACTCATTCATAAATGGCAAAAAGGACAGTCAAAAAATATATCATAAGAAACAAGGTTTTGAAGTGTCTGTCCTAAATCAAGGAGATATAAATAAAATGTATATTTTTTTCACATATTTACCTATTTTTTGGGGTAGGCACAAATCTACCTTCATACTTTCCAAATGTTTGCAGCCCAAATGGTTTAGACGCTACCAAACAGTACCGACTTCAGAGGAGTTTCCTGACATATTTGGGGAGGTCGTAGAGCAAAACTGAGAACACCATTGTGTTCGAGAGAGTCTCCCCTTACCATAGAGTGATCACAATACACTGAACAAAAATATAAACGCAAAATGCAACAATTTCAACATTTTACAGAGTTATAGTTCAGATAAGGGAATCAGTCAGACTAAATTATATCACATGATATCACATCACAGATACGCATCCGTTGGTCACAAATACCTTAAAAGAAGGGTATGGGCGGGGATAAAAAAAACAGTCAGTATCTGGTGTGGGCACCAATTTCCTCATGTATCGTGACACATCTCCTTCACATAGAGTTGATCAGGCTGTTGACTGTGGCCTGTGGAATGTTGTCCAACTCCCCTTTAATGGCTTTGTGAAGTTACTGGATATTGGCGGGAACTGGAACACGCTGTCCTACACGTCTATCCAGAGCATCCCAAACATGCTCAATGGGCGACATGTCTGGTGAGTATGCAGGCCATGGAAAAACGAGGACATTTTCAGCTTTTAGGAGTTGTGTACAGATCATGGCGACATGGGGCTATGCATTATCATCCTGAAACATGGCGGTGGATCTCGTCATTATATCTCTGTGCATTCAAATTGCCATTGCCGTTGTCTGTAGCTTATGCCTGCCCATACCATAACCCCACCGCAACCATGGTGCACTCTCTTCTCAACTTTGACATCAGCAAACCGCCAGCCCACACGGCGCCATCTACCCTGTATAGTTGAAACCAGGATTCATCCGTGAAGAGAACTCTTCTCCAGCATGCTAGTGGCCATCGAAGGTGAGCATTTTCCCACTGAAGCCGGTTACGATGCCAAACTGCAGTCAGGTCAAGACCCTGGTAAGGACAGCGAGCATCTACAGTTGATGAGCTTCCCTGAAATGGTTTCTGACAGTTTGTGCAGAAATTCTTTGGTTGTGCAAACCCACAGTTTCATCATCTGTCCGGGTGGTTGGTCTCAGACAATCCTGCAGCTATGAAAAATGTAGATGATAAATAGTATTGTCTGCAGCTTATCATGAGTTATTCTAACTCAGGCAAGCAAAAACTTGATACAATTCCTTAACCTTAGAGATGGCGCACCAGCTGTTGTTAACAAAGAGACACAACCCTCCCCTTTGTCTTGAAGATGCATATAAATATCAGCGAGATGTACAGTATATCCATGTCATCGTTCAGCCACAACTCTGAGAAACATAGGACATTACAGTTTTTCAGGTCCCGTTGATAGGATAGCTCATTCAGTTTTTTTCTCCAGCTATTGTAGGTTCGCCAATAGAACAGAGGGCAATGGCGGTCTATTTGCTTATCGACGCAGTCTCGTCAGGAGGCCGCCTCACCTGCCTCTATTTTGCCGCCGCTTCCTCTTTTGAAACCAGGGGATTAGGGCCTAGTCCAGAGTAAGCAGAACTTCCAGAGCTGCCGACTCGATGAAGAGGACATTTTCGTACAGATCAAGGTTTGTTAGTTATAGGAAATGATGGCGGAGACATTATGTACAAAACATTTTAAGATCTGTGTAAAAAAACAAACACAAAATAGCAGAATTGGTCAAGAGCCACTGCACGCCATCATCCTGTATTCGATGAGAGGGGGCAGTCGTTCCCCCCTGGTATTTACACATCAATATCTGGGTGACAGTGAGCAACGTGGGCTTTCTCTCTAATGTTGACTGATCATCCTATAGAATCTCATGGTAAATTAGCTTAATACCATAATAAAGTGACATGTCATAGGAGACAATCAGGTAAGGTTATACGAGATGTCACAATGTGCCAGAATGGTGCGGCCAGGTGCTGGCCATATCCATCACTGTGGTAACATCAAGGTTATCATGGGGAACACATTGCCCTGTGATATATAAAGCAAATGAACGAAAGTGCTATTAGGTCGCTGTTTCAGAGACGTGTCGTTTGTCTTGAGCTCTTTGAGGCGGTCACTAACTAAATAGGGGGTTCAAATAATATTTGAAACCATTTCAAATACTGTATCTGGGCTTGATTGAGCTTGCCTGGCGCAACTGAACCAAAAATGTGAAACAGTATTTGAACCCATGTCTGCCGCCGAAACACTACAGGATATGAGCAGGTGGTTTAATTTCCAACTAATTTACAGCTAATCTGTCTGTTTCCCCTATCATGACTGAACGGTGGCAAATACTGATTTGACTCTCAAATCAAATGACTTAGTGGGAGGAGAGAAATATTGAAAGCTTTTTATAGAGGATCTAGGAGAGTGTCTCTTGCTTGGTTGTAAGGGTGTATAGGAGATAATGTTTCCCTTTTTAGATTCAGACCAATTAAAAAAATTACACAGAGACAGACTCGGCGAGGATAAAGCAAGCCTCGCTGCTCTCTGGCTGCGCACATGAGCGAATCATCTTTCCATCAAAGTCAGAAATGAGTTTCGGAATTCTGCCTTTCTTCAACGTCAGGGAGACTTCATATCTGCACCTGCCCGCCAAGTCATCCTAATGCCTCAGAAAGCAATCCCAATTACCACAGTGGAAGAAAATTGGATGGGAACAACTAGAATATTCTCCACCTTAATTAGAGCGCCGGCATCTTACTCTACCAACCCATTAACATTAGCATGATTAAAAGCATCGGTAGTATATGAGACGAGTTGCCCACTTACCCAAAGGCCAGAGGATTAGCCAACAACACCATATGAATCAGCCAAATATTTTGCGACAGAAATTACTGCATAAAAACAAAGCCCAGGGTTTTGAATTAGCCATATGTCACCAGGTCTAGCTGTTAATCTCATTAGTATGAATGGTTGGTTGGATTTCTGGTGATGTATGTGTCAAGCTCACTGTTTGGCTCAACTCAGTTCTACCTAATGCACTTCAACTCTATGACACCACACTGCTGCTGTTGGGGCTAGCATGGAGGCTAGTCAATGTAAGGAAATGACATAAATGCAAATTCTGTCTTCTTGTATTGTATTTCCGACTCATGGAAAATGCAGGTCATTGGAGGGTTTCTTTTAGTACAAAGTGACTGTCAGTGAGCTGTGAGCTGTCAGTGGTGGGCTGTATTACTTCCCAGAGGAAAAAAAGGTCACCCAGAGATTGTATCTAAGGAGCCTGTTAGTGGGAAAAAGAGCTTTGATTCCCTCCCCCATAATTCTTTGAAAGGGGGATGCCTATTCATGCTACCATTCTGTGTGCTATGCATCTCTGGGTTGGGTGGGGGGTAGGTGGTGGTGGTGAGGGGGGGGATAAAAGAGAAAAGCGAAAAGGCTGTCCTGATTACCAGCTTGATGACTTTCATCTGAGTCGATGACAAATTGCCACGGTGGCAAGACTGACAAAACGGGGGGGCACTAGATTAAAAGGCCTGGGAGGTACTCCTGCATGTCTTTAATTAACAAACACATGTCAAGGGCGACTCCAAAGAGAGCCTGATGATGCCAAAGTGAATAACATGAGCAATTTGATTAAATGTAATTTCTGTATTTGAAGGTTGTTGGACGAGCAATATAGAGGGGACTGCACTACACAAATAAGTATTCTTTTGAACTTAACCACATGAATTGGGGTACTTAGAGTACTATATAGGTAGAGAACAAATGACTGTATTTTTATTTGACCTTTATGTAACTAGGCAAGTCAGTTAATTAAGGACAAATTCTTATTTTCAATGATGGCCTAGGAACAGTGGGTTTAAGTGCCTGTTCAGGGGAAGAACATCAGATTTGTACCTTGTCAGCTCAGGGGTTTGAACTTGCAACCTTCCAGTTATTAGTCCAATGCTCTAACCACTAGGCTACCCTGCCACCCCAAGCTCTCTAAATATTGTGTGTATATTATTGATTATTGATTGTTGATTATTGATTGTCATTATTGATTGTTGATGAATCTGTTCTAAAGTCATTGTGATTTAAATAAATATGTTATTGTCATAAATAAATGTGATATACGTCCCACGGGTCTACTAGGGGTTAAACTGGAAAAATATTATTGCTCAAGTTTGTTAACACTTGTTGTCACAAACAGACTCGAGCCCTCTCGAAAACTAAAGTGTTTAAATAGTAGAGCTTGACACACATTATTTTGATTAAAAAGCTGTTGGTTTAAGGGTGCTTATCACTTCAAGCACTTTCATGTGGCCACTCCACAAAGATGATATCAATAGTTCTTACTTTAGGCCGTATTCACTAAATATACTTGGATGGAGACTGTGAAAGAGGTCCTGGTGAGAGAGGTCAGCAGAAAACTGGGTCACCATCCTAACTGGCACCCTTTTCCCTATATAGTGCATTATGTTTGACCAGGAACCATATACATAGTGAATAGGGCAGGGCCGGCTGCAGACATGAGTGACATAAGCTGTCACTTAGGGCTCCACATCCCAAAAGGAACTCAGTTGGGGTTTCAACTTAATGTTGTGAGAGTTAGAATAGTAGAATACACAAGGTGCGAGTTCGTAATTTGGTTGTGCATCTGCAATTTTTCTTTTGTTATATCAGTAACTGACATCACTCAATTAGCCATGTCAGTTATCACTTTTTTAATTGGTATATTAGTCTAGCCAGCTAGCTAAACTTGTAGTAATTATAGCCAATTACCGACCAGGGCCCTGACCTCCAAATTACAGAGGGTCCTAATCACCCAATCGCAAAAATGGGTAGAATTGAAGGAAATTTGTTATACAAATAACCTTTTTTCTCCGCCCCATGGCAAAAATGTGCAGAACTGCAGAAAACTTACAGTTGAAGTCGGAAGTTTACATACACTTAGGTTGGAGTCATTAAAACTTGTTTTTCAACCACTCCACAAATTTCTTGTTAACAAACTATAGTTTTGGCAAGTCGGTTAGGACATCGACTTTGTGCATGACACAAGTAAGTAAGACGCATTCTGACCCACTGGAATTGTGATACAGTGAATTACAAGTTAACTTTTTATGGCTGCAGGGGCAGTAGAGTAGCTTGGATGAAAAGGTGCCCATTGTAAATGGCCAGCTCCTCAGTCTCAGTTGCTAATATATGCGTATTATTATTAATATGGGATAGAAAACACTCTAAAGTTTCCAAAGCTGTCAAAATATTGTCTGTGAGTATAACAGAACTGATATTGCAGGCCAAACCCTGAGGAAAATCAAAGCAGGAAGTGGCTTCTATTTTGAAAACTTAATGTTCCATAGCCTCCCTTTGCTCCATTTGAAGGGATATGAACCAGATTCCTTTTCCTATCGCTTCCTCAAGGTGTCAACAGTCTTCAGACATAGTGTCAGGCTTTTATTCTGAAAAAAATGAACGATAACATCACGTCAAGTGGTCACATGGGTTTTGCTTGCGCAACAGAGTTTGGATAGGTATTGCTTTTCCCTCTCCTACTGTGAAAGAAATTTGCTGTTGATATATTAATGATTATATATTTTAAAAACAACCTGAGGATTGATTATAAAAAACGTTTGACATGTTTCTGTGGACATTATGGAAACTATTTGGAATTTGTCTGCGTTGTTGTGACCGCTCTTTCCTGTGGATTTCTGATTATAACGCGACAAACAAACTGAGGTATTTTGGATGTAAAAAATAATCTTTATGGAACAAAAGGAACATTTGTTGTGTAACTGGGTGTCTCGTGAGTGAAAACATCCGAAGGTCATCAAAGGTAAACAATTGATTTGATTGATTTTCTGATTTTCGTGACCGAGCTACCTGATGCTAAGTGTACTTAATGTTTTATTGTGCAATCGATAAACGTACACAAACGCTTGGATTGCTTTCGCTGTAAAGCATAATTTCAAAATCTGACACGACAGGTGGATTAACAAAAGGCTAAGCTGAGTTTTCCTATATTGCACTTGTGATTTCATGAATATAAATATTTATATTTATAGTTATTGTATGTAGCGCTATGCTATTCAGCGGTTGTTGATGACACTTATCCCGATATCGGGATTGCAGCCATAACAAGTTAAATAATCTGTCTGTAAACAATTGTTGGAAAAATGACTTGTGTCATGCACAAATTAGATATCCTAACCGACTTGCCAAAACTATAGTTTGTTAAAACCTGTTAAGTCTACCCCCTACTTTTTCGAACATTCTGTTAAAAATCGCGCAACATTTCAGCGTCCTGCTACTCATGCCAGGAATATAGTATATGCATATGATTAGTATGTGTGGATAGAAAACACTCTGACGTTTCTAAAACTGGTTAAATCACGGCTGTGACTATAACATAACGTGTGTGTCATCGAAAAGCGCAAGAAAAACTGATCACTGAAAACTGGAAAATATATCAATGCGCCACTTGCATGTATTGTCTATTGGAAAGCAAATTACATGGGGCTGAGAGTCCTACAGCTTCCACACGATGTCGCCAGTCTTGTCAATTGCCTGCGCTTTGTTTCTTGGTCAAACGAGTGAGAGAGAGCCCATTCCTTCCGGTCTCCGACAGGATGTTTTGGATGAGAAATTTCCGACCATGATTTGAAGACGTGGAGCTATTGAATACACATCGCCCCGTGATCAATTTGATAGATTATTAACGTTTACTAATACCTCAAGTTGGATTACAAAAGTATTTCGAAGTGTTTTGTGGAAGTTTATCGTCGACTTTTTTAATTTAAAAAAATGACGTTGCGTTTTAAAACTGTGTTTTTTCCTGGATCACACACTCTTCGTAGATCGATATTTAGGGTATATATGGACCGATTTAATTTAAAAAAAGACCCAATAGTGATGTTTATGGGACATCTAGGAGTGCCAACAAAGAAGATCGTCAAAGGTAATGAATGTTTTATATTTTATTTCTGCGTTTTGTGTAGCGCCGGCTATGCTAATTATTTTGTTTACGTGCCCTTCAGGTATTTCGGGGTGTTGCATGCTATCAGATAATAGCTTCTCATGCTTTCGCCGAAAAGCATTTTAAAAATCTGACTTGTTGGCTGGATTCACAACGAGTGTAGCTTTAATTCAGTACCCTGCATGTGTGTTTTAATGAACGTTTGAGTTTTAACGAGTGCTATTAGCATTTAGCGTAGCGCATTTGCATTTCCAGATGGCTAGATGGGACGCATGCGTGTCGGGTCGACGTAAGAGGTTTAACAAGACATTTGTGGAGTGGTAGAAAAATGAGTTTTAATGACTCCAACCTAAGTGTATGTAAACTTCCGACTTCAACTGTATGTATGTATGTATGTATGGAGCATAATGTATTTACAGTTTTATTCACATTGTTTCAAGTACTGATGGCAAATAATGCATTCTGATTATTGCGTAGATTGTAATGGACACCTGTGATGTGTATACAATACTTTCTTGAAGGTTGTCCTGATCATGATGAACTAATGCTAAGCTATTTGCCAGATATGTGTGGCGCCATGTTTGTTGACATGGCGCCACACATATCTGACATTATTGACATTATACAATGCATTCTGGGTGTCACGTAAACATCTTTCAGACCAAATAGGTTATAATGAGGTGAAGGAATGGTTCACTCATTTTTCGAGTAAACTTCCGGGAAGTGAATGATCATAGACAACTCACGCCTTTAACATGCATGCTACAGTACAAACATACCTATCTCATCTTGTCTCCTCTTCTTATCTTTGGTTGACGCGAAAAGACAAACATTGTGGTGCCCACAAACTACCCATCGTTGGATTACTTTTGATTTTTAGAAAGTGTTTTACTCAATTATTTCGATCAATGGTGAGTTCACCTGTGATGTGATGAATTGTAAATAGTAATTGCTATTAGCTAATTCATATTGTGTTTTCTGTCAGAGTTAGCTAAATATGACCATACGTGTACGTCAATCTTTCCTCAGTTAGCTCTAGGACTAATGTAGCCTATATGTTCCGGTTTGGATGGTTGTGTTATGCTGTCGCTACTTCTGTGAATGTCTGAACATTGCATCCAAAAATAAACTGGTCACATTCAGGACATAACTTTGTAAGTACTTTGTTTGTGCAAACTGTTTCTGTGAGAAAAAAACAGTGTGGCAAGTTCAAACGCTGACTGTTGCGTCAATCCAAACCGGACGTTCTAAATAAGCGTTAGAATCACACTGGTTTGAGCGTATGCTCACGGGACAACTGTAGAATGATCACACCCGCTTGTTGGTGTCAAAGTTAAAACTGCAACATTACATTTTTTTCATTTTTTGGAACTCAGTTGGGGTCTCAACTTACTGTTGAGAGTCAGAATAGTAGAATACACAGGGTGCAACTTCAAAGTTTGGTTGTTCATCAGCAGTTTTTCGCTCGTTATGTCAGTCACTCAATTAGCCATGCCAGCTAAACATTTTTAGATTGTTAAGTTAGTCTAGCCAGGTATCTAAACTCATTGTAATCATGGCCGAATCAGGCACGCAAGGCACGTGCCCAGGGGCCCTGACCTCCATTGATTTTGTTTGTCACGCTCACTCAGCTATCGCTTAGGGCCCCCAAAAGCCTAGAGCCAGCCCTGGAATAAGGTGCCATTTGGGACACAACCTGAGTCAGAGATTGAAAGAGACAAATAATCTCTTACAACAGACAGTCTTGAATTATGATATAGTTCTACTGTCCACATGTAAATCCACACACACTCCACCACCGCCAAGAGCCCACCACAACGGAAACCTATAAGACTATGCTAACAGTGCAGAAGTGTGTGGAGCTAAGTGTCTCTATTTGTTTAGTTGAGAAGGCTATGACTAGAGGATCCCCAGTGATGTGACTGCAGCTGCCATAAAGCCTGATGCATTGCAGTCAAAGGATGGAAAATAAGCACTGTGACTTATCACAAGGTAGGTAAACAGGCCCTCTGTACGGTGTCCATATTAAAGACAGCTTCAGAGTCACAAGGAGTTGAGGTAGGTAGTGACAAAACATACCCATTCAGTCACTGACATGGAGTCTCAAAGTTCAGACTACAACACAGCAATATCATAATTGATTGATCATACTGGAATTCATCATGAAGTCAGATCTACGCAGTACACACATTATCACACACTTGCTGGGCAGAAATGTGCGCACAACCCAAGACAGAAATCTCAACTACAACAAACTAGGCCCGACTGAATAAACATATTGGGTCATTGGGGATACACTATGTTTGTTTGAAACACCTTCCAAATCAGCCCATTTGGTAATTCTAGAGGAACGGTAACCTTAACTTCTTCGAGATAGGGGCGCTCTTTTAATTTTTGGATAAAAAACGTTCCCGTTTTAAACAATATATTTTGTCACGAAAAGATGCTTGACTATGCATGTAATTGACTTTGGAAAGAAAAAACTCTGACGTTTCCAAAACTGCAAAGATATTATCTGTGAGTGCCCCAGAACTAATGCTACAGGCGAAACCAAGATGACATTTCATACAGGAAATGCCCCAGATTCTGAAGGCGCTGTGTTCCAATGTCTCCTTATATGGCTGTGAATGCGCCAGGAATGAGCCTGCACTTTCTGTCGTTTCCCTAAGGTGTCTGCAGCATTGTGACGTATTTGTAGGCATATCATTGGAAGATTAACCATAAGAGACTACATTTACCAGGTGTCCGCCCGGTGTCCTGCGTCAAAATTATTGCGTAATCTCCAGGTCCATGCGCGTTCCATTTCTTCAGAGGAGAAACCAAACTGCCACGAATGATTTATCATCGATAGATATGTGAAAAACACCTTGAGGATTGATTCTAAACAACGTTTGCCATGTTTCTGTCGATATTATGGAGTTAATTTGGAAAAAAGTTTGCGTTGTAATGACTTAATCTAACTGAGAGTCTCCTCATTGAAAACATCTGAAGTTCTTCAAAGGTAAATGATTTTATTTGAATGCTTTTCTTGTTTTTGTGAAAATGTTGCATGCTGAATGCCAGGCTTAATGCTATGCTAGGCTATCAATACTCTTACACAAATGCTTGTTTAGCTATGGTTCAAAAGCATATTTTGAAAATCTGAGATGACAGTGTTGTTAACAAAAGGCTAAGCTTGAGAGCTAATACGATTAGCCCCTTTTTTTTCAATTTTCACCTAAAATGACATACCCACGTCTAACTGCCTGTAGCTCAGGCCCTGAAGCAAAGATATGCATATTATTGGTACCATTTGACAGGGAACACTTTGGAGTTTATGGAAATGTGAAAGGAATATAGTTGAATATAACACAATAGATCTGGCAAAAGATAATACAAAGAAAAAAACCACCATTCTTTTGTATTTTTTTTGTACCATCATCTTTGAAATGCAAGAGAAAGGCCATAATGTATTATTACAGCCCAGGTGCAATTTAGATTTTGGCCACTAAATGGCATCAGTGTATGTGCAAAGTTTTAGACTCCTAGAAAACAGTGAGGAGAAACAATAATACAACAATTTACTGTTGTAAATCTCTAAAACTGAAGCTGGTTTTACTATTAAAAAAAATGTGCCTAAGCATACCTGATAGACATGGCTGAAGGTAGATACTGTCTACCTACCTAGGCTCATTTGTGCAGTCTGGTCAGTGTGCAAAAGCTGAGGGTTATGCCATATTTATTTCTATTTGGCTAGATATCGTTTTACATGTAATATCTGTACCTGTGCATATGTATGCATGTTCAACTAGTCTGCCCTAATGTTGCTGTTATGCTGTCTCGGTTCAACTGTTGTTCAAACTGTATAGTCTTTTTGTTTTTGTCTTACAGACAATATCATGTGGTGCCTGGGCTTCTTTCTGTACCTGGATTCTAGGTACAGAAAGAGACTTCCTTTGCCTCCGTGTGTCATTGTAGCAGAACTGTATCCCTCTCAAGGGATTAGACATTATGCTGGATTTCAAGCAGATGGCAGTTTGATCATGACAACACTCACATACTTACTGCATGTTTCTTCGGAATGGCAATTTCATCATGACCACCTATCCCATCATCTGCTGATAACCAGTTCTCTTAGCTACAGATTGTTACACCAGATAATGTAATTTAACCAAATATTTTTGGTATCCTTTACTGGGAGTTACAGGATAGGTACTGTTTGGTGTAGCACAGAGAATTTGACCAACCTTAGCGATAAGGTCTTTGTCCTTGATTAGGGGAAACAGGAGTCTCATAAAATGTCTGTGTCCAGTTGCAGGGGGTCAGTTTGAATTTAGAAAATGCTCTGTTAATCCAACAATATATGCACTGCCATCTTGTCTATTTCATGTCTTCTCACTGTCTGATCGAGACAGATCTCTGTCATCATGGCATGCAGCACTTTGGGATGGACACCCATCTGTCTCAATCAATGAGAGAAGACTTGAAATAGACAAGATTTCAGCAAGAATCTTTGGGTAAATCACATTATCTGGTGTAACAATCTGTAACTACAGTGTTCTGCAGTTGTGTGTCTCTATACCTGAGACACATTTGGACACACTGAACTGTACTACACTGTTCATACCCCAAAAATGGTATGTTACTTTTACCATATAACATTGTTGTTGAATACCCAGTACTCTTGAGTTAGCATTAAATTGTTTACACTCTGGTATTTTAGATTTTTATAAATAAACAAACATTCTTTGAATATCTGAATCTGAATCTGAATTATCCATATTTATTTAGGGTATTTATTTTGGGCTCTCCAACCCTGCTGCTGGAGAGCTACCATCCTGCAGGTTCACTCCAACCCTAATCTAGCACACCTGATTCTAATTATCAGCTAGTTGATAAGCTGAACCAGGTTAGTTTCAATTGGGTTTGGAGTGAAAACCTACAGGAGGATAGCTCCACAGCAACAGGGTTAGAGGCCCCTGTTCTACATGGTCTTATGCTGAGCCATACTGGCTGTGTTTACACAGGCAGCCCAATTCTTATATTTTTTTCCACTAACTGGTCTTAATCACTCCAGGTCTTTTTCAGAACTGATCTGATTAGTAAAAAAATCAGAATTAGGCTACCTGTGTAAACGCAGCCATACTCATTTATCAGGCTTCGGTACACTGGCAATGGTGGTCTGGGGAAGCTGAGATTCTTTGTGCTTATGGTGATGGGCTTGACCTGTCTGCGGAAAACGGCCAACTGGATAAGACTGCCGAAAGTGGTATAGGGCTTCTTAACCACCAACTGTTCAGTTCTCGTGCAGAAGATTTGCGGGTACTGCATGTCTCCTGCAAAGGCATGGTTGTGGTGTTAGCATTTTACTATTTTTCTCCATGAGGAGAAAAGGCACCTCAATCGCGCTCATACTCAATACATTTACTGTCCAAGCACAACCCTGTACAACCAAAAAAAACTCCTCATCTCAATGTACCATCTGTAAACCTCCTCCAGCCCATTGACTTTGACAGATCATTCTTGTCAATAGTAGCCCTTTGCAGGGGAATTTTGTAGACAGGTCTTTGCATTGTGTTTTAAAAATCTGCAGAGAAGAATGAGGTGGTTGTATCATTACTGTCAGTGTCCCTTCCTGGTTTCTGTCTCACAATCTTGGTGTGTTCCATAACCACAAGGTGTGTTCGCTCCCTCATGCTTGTTTACCCGAAATGCCCCCGCTTTGGACTATTTTTAAGCAAGGCACTGTGGAATCACTCCAGATAACATGAGTTTTACAAAAAGAAAAGGTAAAATGAGAAGAGGGGTAGACTAAATTGATGACATCGTCTGGAAGATACTCTGTGGCCCTCAGGCTACCTCAAACCACCTGTAACCCCATAACACAAACCCAAACCATACAAACAGTATCCAATTCATGTTTATACCATGCTTAATGGAAATTGATCTTAGCCGTCAGCTTGAAATATTTTGGCCAACTTACATTCAGCTTGTGCAGAGCTAGGTGTTGGGAGCGCATGTTGGTGGAATCAGATTCTATACCACATACAACAAAATATACAACAATACACAATTTAACCACTTAATTAATTGTTTTGATCTCTATTAGACGGGCTAGTTAAGCATACCTAACATGGACATTTCAATATTGTCAGCTTGCTGTTAACTAGTGTCTAAATTGGAAGCAAGATCGCTAGCCAGTTGAGACTGGCTGAGAACCAACTAACCAACCAGACGATTTATACACATTCATCATAGCTACCAACACACAAACAGAGAGTGAGTTTGCTATATCGACAATTCTATTTTTACTAACAGATTGTTTTCCAGACAAGGGTGGAATAGATGGCTACCAAATGTAGATACTCTTATTTGGTAACATTAGCCAGCTTACATTAGCTAACGTCAGTCAAATATAGAACGAACAAACAAACATGTTAACTCTGCTAAAGGCAGCGACCAGTCAAGCAGTGACTACCATGGCATGGGCGAAATTGATTGACTGTGTGTATACCAAAAGATAGCTAGCTATGTGATTTAGCTGATGGCTTTCAGAGTTCAGTACAGGACTGTAACGCTAGCTAGCTAAATTACCCAGCTAGGCTATCAAGGTAGCTAATGTTAGGTTACCTCTAATTGATAATCTTCCATTTTGTTGTGAAGGAAGACGAACACGATGGTATCGCATCACTTCTCAGCTGTCTTTGAAATGTATTCCTCATCAGTTCAGCCTGAAAATCCCTCTGATAATCTTTGGTGACCGCATCATTCTTAATAGCCGCAAACCACTGGCTGAATCACACGGGCATGATGTTAAACAGTGAAAAACAAACAAAAAATATTGCCTAGGAAAATCCTGAAATTACTGTGTGTTGGTCGTTCGAAGTTAACAATGCCATTATTTAAGTTTGTGGGCACATTACCTCTACCTAGCTGGCGCTATCAGCATTCGCTATGAATACGGGACTTTGTGGTTCACTTTGTGGTTCACAAATACACAGGGAGTCGAAACATCCTGATTCTACCAGTGAAATGAAAATGTGCTATTTGTAGTTTGTGGTTTAGATAATTGTTTATGATTTAAAAAAGCTGTTTTTTATGTAGAATTTACTATATGCCGTGGCAGAGCCAGGGTGAAATTTCCCTTTAATATGTATATCACCCACTGAAATTTGATCAGCGCTCAAACCGTTTACCAACGTTTGGTGGCTGACATTGTTGAATGTGGCCTTTAGTAAAAATCATAGCCTAGGCGTGAATGGCTTTGGTGATGAGGCTGTGATGTCGCCGCATCTCCCGTGGTACTAAAAAGTTCCTTCTTAGATTGTATGCTCTTGCCCAGAGTAAAGTCTCTTCTAATTTTAGCTTCAGTATATGATTAGATAAATTTGTGTGCTAATTGATGAAATAGAAAATTAGATAACATTGATTTGTCGGTGTGGCTGGATATACTGAAGTGTCACAGAGAAGCCAATACATTACCCATAGGGTTAACCCAGGGAGTAAACACTATGTGAATAACTGTGAGCAATGTACAATGTACATAAAAAAAAATAAGATAAGAAATAATGAAAACAATGGTCCTTATTTAATCAAGCTGTATGGAGGTAGATACTTGCCAAAACATAATGTACACATGGCAGAAATCTATCCCCATATACTGAACGCAAGCATATGTCAAAAACACTATATTTCTTGGGGTTCAAGAGTGCAAGTTTGGAATAATGTCCTCAACAGAAGAATGGCAGTGTGAAACAAGTAGAATGCATTTAAATTCAGACTTGCTTCTCGCTGTTGGAAGAATGGTATTTTTTTTATCTCAGTTACCTGTTTCGATTGAATAGGGCTCAAGGAGTATTTCAGCAAACACAAAAGACCTGAGTAATATTGTCTGTGGATGTGGATAGCTCAGGCATTAAAGTGAATATGACTTCTGTGACTCACTCTCAATATTACAAAATAAATGTGTGAGTGAAACGTGATACCTGTGACTGAAAGAGAACATAGGGGAGAATAATTTAATTCTCATTTACATAGTCTTCCATACCACTACAATCCAAGGGGATAATAACCAACTCAAACAACCAGTACCACTTCAAACAATACGATACCTTTAAAACCTCAACATGAGACAGCCTTGGCCTTTGGGAGGGAACACATTTGATGTGTACACACATTCCCTGCAGAAATGAATGCATTTATCCCCTGCCGAAGAAACCCAGTAAATCATTCTATCGACTTAAACATTCCTTCTGTGGGATATCAGGAACAGTCACACAGAACTCAACAGGAACCTTAGATCATAGCCCAATCCATTTCTGAATCATCCCAAAGTCTTTGCTTTGCATAGCTTCCTGCAGCCAAGGGCACAATTTACCGCTGCCAGACAATGGACTCATCTCCCCCACTGAAAATGAATGGGCCTCATTCCAAGAATAGGATGACTTCACACAAACTCTTTCCAACAAACCACTTCAAGACACAACTTAATTCAAGCTGAAGAGGCAAGAATAACACCTACTGTATTGACAGTGAAATGAAAAAAATAGTCTGACCTTATATCAACGCAATATCAAAGCAAGACAACACTGAACTGTCGATACCATAGCAAAGTATTCACAACTTGTGATTTTTAAAGAGATAATATATTATGTAACAGGCTGCCAGCATATACCTGAAAGACTCACTGATGATGTGGATCAATTTCCAAAATGGTTTCTATTTAATAGTGCATTATACAACATGGCTTCCTGGTCCGGTATTTGATACACCCAGATTAAACTTGTTTAATTACAAACAGACACTTGTCTGAAAATTAATGTTGATACCGTAATCTGATTAGTCATTCCATGAAAAATGACGCCTCGCATTCATTGTCTAATTCTATTTAGAGGGAAAAAAGCTAATGACAGGGCAAATTGACTCCTATCCATCTCAAGCTATAGTGTAATTGGGACTCGTTTCAGGAAACAAGGCTTATGTCGAGCGTCACTACTTCAGAGGAGAGGCATTTGAACGTAAACGTTTTGTTTTCAAATTAAAATGTTTTTTGGGGGGGCAGAAATGCCTTCTGGAACATATGAACTTACATGTGCTTTAATAACAAACGTATGCCAATTGTAAATACAAATACAATTGTTAAATTACGAGCGTAGTTGTTTTAGCCACGGAAAAGGTGAGGAACATTCCCGCTAGCCATGGCTGAGATAATGGATGGGCTGGGCATGCCCGAGAGATGAGTTCGGATTGGTCTGCCATGTAGCATGCTTCTGTCTATGACATGAGCTGCTCAATATGTGTAGGTAATCCTTTCCAATGCAGCTTTTTTGAACAATATTACAAATAACTGCAAAAGTGTTGCTAATGCTCTCCACTTTCTGGAGGGCCAAGGTTTGAAATCAGTGGAATGACCAGTGGAAGCAGAGTATGATAGCTAAGGAGGTGGAGAAAATTCAGGCGTTTGATTGTAAATATGTGGAGAGAATCGAAAAGGAAACACACAGAAGGCTGTTGTATAAAACACCTGTCTCCAGATTACATCTTCAAACTAAGGGCAACCAAGGTATCCATGACAAGGAGGGAGAAGCGTTCATCCCTATACACGCGTAAGAGAGTCTCGCTAGCTACATTTTCAAATATCATACTTTTCTCATTTTGTCAGAAAGTAATTATCATTGCAAGTTAGCTAGCTAGCTAATGTTAGCGGGCTGGTTCGCTAGCTAACATTACATGTATGATTTGCGTAGTAATATTATTCATATCTCAGAGCCATTTGCATTGCTAGTAATAGCCTAATGTTAGCTAGCTAGCTAACATTGAACCTAGTTGGTTAGCTTTAGCTACCTGTAGATTCATGCAGGGTAGTAACATTATGAGTTAGGATTATGGTTCATTGTTTAGCTAGCTAGCTAAATGTCTAAAGAAAAGATTCCACTATGCAAGTAAACATTTCACTGTACTGCCTACACCTTCTGTATCCTGTGAATGTGACAAATAAACTTAGATTTTATTTGATATAGTGTCTGTTCACTAGAGATGTTAATGTGAAGAACAACATGGCCTGCACCATAGTCCAATAAGGATATAACGTTAGACCAACGAGACAGTGGCCAAGTTCTAAATTTCTTCGGTAGAAAACCCTGCTTTTATTTCGTCACACTCACAACCGTAAGCTATTTTCTGTAATTAGCTTGCCATTAAACTGTAAATAATGATCTTGTTTTGAGTTTATTTTCCTGTAATAATGAATACAAATTAGCTCATGTTAAGACGTTGTCAGCTATATGATATGGTCATTATTTGAACTGGCTAGTCAGCTAACTTAACGTTAGCTAGCTAGCTACCTAATAAGCTAGAAACTAACCAACACATTGTTTAGAAAGTGTCTTTTAGTTGCCTGGTTTGCTAGATTTACAAATACTACATACATTTTTAAACGGGTGGTTTACTGGTGTTAAAATACACCAGTTACGCTATTTTGGACCACCAGGCTGCTGATGTCATGCAGCCACTTTGATATATCAGCTGATGTAAGAAGAGCTATATAAATACATTTGATTTGATTTGTTGTTTTAATTTTTTTTAAACGATAACGACAAGTTTGATGTTGGACGACTATAGAATGTTCATGATGTCACTGTGACAACTGTATACAGACGTGTCAATAAACCAGCCTGTAGTCTTGATATCTTTGGTTGTTTAGTACACTACCGTACTCACTCTGTTTAGCACATGGCCTCACATGTGAATCCTTACAGAGATTGGTTGGGTGTAAACAAAGAAGAGCTCTCCAGTAGGTGTATTAAAACATTCAAGGGACATTTTCTCAAAATGGGGTAACAAGTTTATCAACTTTCAAATCAGAATTACTTTCTCATTGTTCTATAGTGTATGATATACCATTTCCTAGCTCTACTTTTATCCAACGTAAAAAACACAATTTAAAATGTTGCTACATAAGACCAAATCAAGCCTGTCTGTCACAATTTTGTGTATTTTAATCATTCAAATAACTTATTTTCTTGAGGCCCAACAGCTATGGAAAAAATTATAAGTTGATTGATCCAAAGTCTCCCCCGAGCCAACATTGTCAATTTTTCGGAAGATAACAGGCAAGACCATGTACAAGGCACAGTGTGTGTGTGTGTGTGTGTGTGTGTGTGTGTGTGTGTGTGTGTGTGTGCGCGTGCATGCGTGCGTGCGTGCATGCGTGTGTGTGTGTGTGTGTGTGTGTGTGTATAATACTTTCAACAAAAGGCTGAGGACACCTTATCAAAAATTTAAGGTCTTACTAGTTTGGATCCCTAAAAGTCAATATAGAACTTCAACAATTTCAACAACTCAATCCCCTACCTCTAACCATACCTCAAACCATAATATAACCTATGATAAACAAACAATTCCCAAGACACACCATCCACCCCTTTTGGGCTCCCTTCATATGAGCAAGATACAGTTTTACTAGGGGGCATCAAACAAACTAGAATGGAACTAGTCAGCAATGATTTAGCTCTTCTCTCTACCTCTGTTTCTTAGCAACCCTACCAGCTGTGTACCATAAAGTGGGAAAATCAAGCCCAAAGGATGCTTCTCATGGCAAGGTGATAGGTCAACAGTGATCCTCTGCTCTATACCTTGCACTCTCATGCCCCAGGGGACATACCTGCCTCAGCCCCCTAAAGCCCCGATGTCTTCTGCCCCATCTCTCAAGACAAAGAGAAGTTAAATAGTTTCTTATAGTGTGTACACTGACACATCAGTCACAAATAAAGGGTGAAGTGAAAGTGTCTGCATTTTATACTGTATTATGGAGAAAAGACTATCAAAAAAAGTACTAACAGAATATTATTTTCTGCCACAACTAGTCCTTTAGAAGGTACACCACTATCATCATCTATTTTCATTCATTCCCTGGATCACAGCATAGTGTTGCTTCCAAACCCCCACTACCACAACATTCCCAGAGGCCCCAGGCTCCATGAAGAGCTCCTCCACTGCCATACCCTCTCCCTGGGGTAGTTCCTAGGATATGATGACCCCCCCCCCCCCCCCTCCGTCAGCTCAAATTCTCTCATCTTCCCTCCTCTTTAGCTAGCGCATGCGGCCCCTTCCACTAGCCAGCTTTGCCTCCCTGTTTGTGGTAAATGAGTGGAGATAGTGATTAGATAAGATTGGGACTGACCCCTCAGTGGAGGCATGGCATAGCACGCCGGGCTCTATGACACTAATCCATTTGAAAGGGAACCTCTAACAGAATGCTAATGAGGGAGCTAGCATGGGTATCATCCTGTGTGTGTGTGCGTGTGTGTGTGCGTGCGTGCGTGTTTTCTTCAAAAATGTAATGACTTTCGCTATAGGCTTAGTTATTGAAGTTTATTTGCCACCAGAGTTGGAATGATTCAGCCAAGAACTAAAGAGGGGAAAACATCTCGCATCGCAATTGGTGGTGATCAGTAAAACCCAAGTTGCAGATACACTTGTTTTCAAGTTACAGACTACATGTTGATAGAGCATGTGTACTTTGTACTTCATGAACTCAGTACAAGTCTGCTTTAGCTCAAATTTACAGCTGCTCATCCACAGATGTTTTCCGATCTCCTGCCTCTCCTTGCGCTTCTCCATTCACATGGACAAAGGCCCATAGTTGTGTGTTTGGCAGGGAAAAGGCTTCACAATACTGCCCTGAAAGCAGCCATTAACGGAAGAAAAGGGAAATAAGTCCATCCATTAATTGGACGGTTATTCAGGCTTTCAGTTTCTGGAAACAGGCTCTAAAAATAAGCTAGACGCAGCACAAGGGTCCTGTCTGTTGTGCCCTACGATGGTCCATTTGATGTGAACGGGCGCTCTGCTTGCCCTGAGGGTTGATGGGCAAAGCACTGTAGCCACTGAAACGTGAACAGACCTATGGGAAAGGAGCACACTACCATGGTAGGAGCTCATCAACAAAGTCAGTATAATGTTTTTCAGAAGTTTGTAAAATTGCTCAGAAACTGTGATTTCTGTAAACGTTCTGGTAAACACAGACAAGACACAAAATGAAAGCTTAGAGATAAAAGTTGACTCAACTAATTAGGAATAAAAGTGATACCGAATTGCATGCCTACTTAGATCACTAATTCAGCCCAGACTCCACACTGGTACTTGCAAATATTTAGTAACTCGAACACCCTGTGCACAAAACGATAATCACCGCACATAATCACTGCAATTATGTCATGTTTACCGCCGAGCATCTGTTAAGTGTAAGCACTACTCCGACAACGCCATTCCCACTTGCTTAAATATGCGTCACCAATTTTCAGTCGACACTGTGTAGTTTTGAGTCTTTAATGTATGTTTTCGCCGGCTTGCTGTGACTGCAGCTGATTCTAGGCCAGTGCACTTACCCCAGGCACAGTGCCAAGGCATAATGAGACATTTGGTTCTGAATTTCGCAATCTGACAGAATCCATTAAAGCCAAGCAGGGCTGCAGATGCAGCAGCGGCGGGATCAGCCAGGCCAAAGTGATGACTTCCCATTTCCCCCACATTATATCATATATCCCCCTGCTTCTGCTTAGACAAATGACCAGATCCAACTAGGGGGGTCTGTCGGATTGTTTGCACACAGATGCCAAATTATGGCTATCCATGGCTGGCACAGTGGCACTATTGACTCAGTATACATCATTATTGAGAGGGACTTACTGTGTAATAACCAACAGCCGACCAGTGTTGAGATATTCTGACTCAAGTATTGCATGTACAGAAATGTCCAAAATGATGATTATTAAGATGATTATGTACAAGAAATCACACTACATTATTTTGGGATTATCACTGTTATTCATTTTGGAAATTCACATAAAGATTTATAAAATGCAATTCCACCAGTCAATCAAAATATGTTGCATCTAGTAGTGGCCAATTTGTTTCTTTGAGTGCAAGCATACATATCATTATGGAGACACAGTAAGTTATTCTTCATTACATAAATAGGAGGACTATCACAGCAAATTCTCCAGTATTAAATTAACACTGAGAGTGTTAAATCAACACTGAAAGAGTGGGCAATATACACACTGGAACCAGTCTTAAATTAAATTAACACAGAGTGCTGAATCAATACTGAAAGAGTGGGACCATATACACACTGGAACCAGTGTTAACTTAATACACTACTTAGTGTAAAACCTATTCAAATATTTCCCAGAGTGCCTTGCTTTTTGAGTGAATTCTAGAGTTACCAACCATAACTATAATTTTTGTGACAGATATGGTTGTTGAATTCATTCCTTTCCAATCCTGTGGCCTTCAAAAAGTGAGTTTCTTTGTGAATGTTACTTCTTGATACACCCATCCCGTTAGTGGGATCATTTTCGTCAACATCCGCTGAATTGCAGAGCGCCAAATTCAAATTAAATTACTAAAACTATTTAATTTTCATGAAATCACAAGTGAAATATAGCAAAACACAGTTTAGCTTGTTGTTAATCCAGATTTCAATAAAGCTTTTCAGCGAAAGCATACCAAGCGTTTATATAAGGACATCTCTCTCAGTAGACAAAATATTACAAACAGCTAGCAGCCAAGTAGATTGGTCACGAAAGTCAGAATAGCAATAAAATTAATCGCTTACCTTTGATGATCTTCGGATGTTTGCACCCACGAGACTCCCAGTTACACAATAAATGTTCCTTTTGTTTCATAAAGACTATTTTTTATATCCCTTTAAATGGAGTGAAGGCAGGCTATGGAACAGAGAGATTTCAGGAAAAACAACACTTCCGGGTTGAATTTTCCTCAGGTTTTCGCCTGCAATATCAGTTCTGTTATACTCAAAGACTATATTTTGACAGTTTTGGAAACTTTAGAGTGTTTTCTATCATAATCTGATTATATGCATATTCTAGATTCATTTGGGTACGTTTTTCATCCAAACATCAAAATACTGCCCCCTACACTCAAGAGGTTAAAATTAAATGTATGACAATATCGCACACTGATTATTTACAGGCCACATCAAGTAAAGTATCCAAAATACCCAGATATCCTGGTTGAGGGACTCAAGATATCTTCCACCTGGGAGTTCTGGGAAACCTGGGAATTTCAGAAAAGCTCCCAGAATTTTGCAACCCTACATGCAAGTCATATTTTGCTGGCTTGCAAAGTGATGTGTAAATCCTATTGGAATCCACCCAGAGTTGGTTCTCAAACAGTTGAAGCTCTTCTTCACCTACAACTTGAATTCAGAATGCTTGCTAGAGTTATGAACTTTGTGAGGATACTACATAAACCATTCAAACTGGAACAACCATTTCAGTAACGGGTCAAAAAAAAATCTAACTAACAGATTGGATTAGTTTAGAAAAATGTATGTTATTTATCTTGTTTAGCATAAGATGTATCAATCAATGTACAAGCAAAAACACATTAAAAAAGATAGAAATCAACCTGCAGTAGAGCATGCGTGGAAATATGATAATGACGGGCTTGGTTTTGGTTCCAAGTGACGTGTATGAGTTTCAGGCCCCTATATTAGGGGAAAACTAGGCACTCAAACTAAGGCCTTATGAAATACCTATGATATTGCATTAAATATATACATGTTTTATGATAACATTCACTTAGGTTCTCACTTGAAGTCCATAAAACAAAAAAACAAAGGAACACAAAGTTCTGACCTCAGCCACGAGGTTAGAACTTCCTGTCATGTCAGAAACAGTGTCATGACACCTAACGTGACAGTCCCTTTTGCTCCTGGGCAACATGCATCACCTCTAAGAATCAACAGATCTGATTGGTCTGCCATGCGAGGGGGTGAGAAGTTAAGGTTTGGGAGGCTACCAGGCATAAGGCAAAAATCTCAGATCCTCTTGTATCCTGAAAGATGACTAAAATGAATGAATAATTGCCCATTCTTCTTAAATACCTACAAAAGCTTCCTATTAAAAGCTGTGGACCTTGTCTCCGTTGACACTGTAGTGTTAAAATGAAGTGTTTTGTAAAACCAAAACTGGTAGCAACTGAACTGCCACCATTGCGAAGGAGACAAAACCTTCTTGCTGGAGTATTGAAACACATCATCCTGAGATGATTTGAAACATTACATGGTGTGTTGTAACAATACTTAAGTGTGTAACACCTTACCAGGAACTGGGAGCATTACCGGAAAAGGAATTAAATGAACAGTTTCTTGTGCTCCTGAGTGGTGCAGTGGTCTAAGGCACTACATCTCAGTGCTAGAGGCATCACTACATACAGACTGGTTCGATTCCAGGCTGTATCACAGTCGGCCGTAATTGGGAGTCCCATAGGGGGGCGCACAATTGGCCCAGCGTCGTCCGGGTTTGGCCGGCGTAGGCCATCATTGTAAATAATAATTTCTCCTTAACTGACTTGCCTAGTTAATTAAAGGTTACATTTTTTATTAAGTATGTTTTTTTTGTTTTTTTGTCAATTTCAATTTACCCCAGAATTTATGTTTACAGTGTGGCTGTGTGGTTGAGTGGGTAATATTCCAATGAGACTACAATGAAATATGCCATTTTATTGCCCCGGAAGTCAGAGGTTCAATTCCCACTTCTGCCTGTCCCACTTTGACTCCTCTGTCTCCTCCTGTTTCTAATCTGTCTAAACAAAGCATAAAGTGTAATTCCACAAAAAAAAGATTCTCCATAGGCCCTTACCCTCAATCATTATTTAGGCTATAAACCATTTGTATTTCTTAACCACTTGATTGTATGAGTGACAGTTTTTTGTCTTTTGATGCTACTATTTCTACAGTGTACAAGCCTGACCGAGTGCTTGGAGGGCAATGAAAAAGGTGCTTTTATCCACTTAACTTTATCGTACTGGAGTTGTACGAGTCAGAGATGGAACTTTGACTTCACGTACACAAATCTCAGGTTCAACTCAGTGGCCCAGATTGACCTTCTGCACCACTCTCATTCCAACTTTAAAAGGTCAACATTGTACAAAGAAACCAATAAAATGACTAACAAATAAAGAACAATAAAATGCATACCACAACCATAGTAAATACACATAATCACTGAGGCCAGTATATGCAGTATACTACATAAAGGTTTCACTGACACTAAGGATACACATTGTGATTTGGCTTCCTATCCATACCATTACTCCAGCACTCAATGGGAGATAATGGGAGAGTCACAACTATCCTAATTCCTGCTGCTGGAACCACTTATCTAGTTCAGAGACTGTCAGGAAGTGTGTTTGTGAGTGCAGAGCCTGCAAACACATGCAGACCTGAGCAATTATCCTGCAGATGAGCGGAAAGCTGAAACCTGATTTGATTATAAGACCACGAAATTCCTCAAGAAAACAGAAATCCAGGAAATGCAAATGAGGCCCATCTGCCCAATTTGAGCTCAGGCCCTCACTGAGAGGGTGCTGTCTGCTTAAATGTGGTGCTGAAATGAGCTGTGGTTACTGGCAACTGTTGTGAGTTGCTGATACTCTAATACAGTTTAAAAGAGAGAGTCAATATATAATTCAAACGTTTAAAAAACAGCATTGTGTGATTAATGGTTCAAATGATCACTTACTCTAATTATTGAAAAAATGATGTTTATTTTTTTCAACCTGTGTGGAATGCAATAAACTTGAGAGACAAGCAACACATGACTGAAACATGAGCTTAAAATGACAAATTCTATAAATAGATATGGATGTGTTTAACAAAACATATAAGCAATTAGAGTGACTTATTTTGACGTATTATACATGTTTTCCTAGTGATCAGAGTGATGAAATCTTGTAAATTCTTATTCTCTAAAAAGATGGTGCAGTTAAACAATATCTATTGTTTGTTTCTCATTCAAACTGCTATATAAATACACATGAACTGCAAACACTTACCTTGCCAACATACAGCGGTTCTTCACCTGTGTACTCCTCCAGGACAAAGAATTGGTTCCATACCCAGCTGCGTTTGTGCCTGCGAAGCAGCTCCCATGGGCCTCCAGCAGTGTGCTGGGCCTGGTTCTGTGTCCCAGAGGCCCCAGAGGCGGAGATCAACCCCCAGCAGCCCAGCTCCCAGAGGGGAAGCAGCAGAGCCAGGAGAGCACCTGCTCTCCACACACTTCCTGAGCCACACCACCTCATTTAGGACCCCTCCAACAAGCAACAAGCCCAGGAGAGAGAAAAATCACACAGCAGAGAAATGATAAAACCCTCAGGGCCTAATCCCACTGTCCTCCTGACCCAATGTTTGGCCAAAAAGAAAATGAAGAAGACTGTGGATACAACCCTGAAGAAAAGAGTACTTGGATTGAAGAAAAAGGAAAAAGTCAAGCTCTGGGTATTGGAGTGGTGCTGCTGTTCATTGGTCTTGATTGTAGACAAAAGCTGTGGTAATTCCCTCCACTTTGGAGATAGCGGGTTGACATTGGGGGTAGATTGAGGGTCAATGGCGACGGGGAAGCTTGCTTCTTCACCACAGGGGTGGAGTAATTGGCACCTATCAGAACAAAGGGATGAGGAGAGCGAGAGAGAGAGAGAGAGAGAGAGAGAGAAGAGAGAGAGAGAGAGAGAAACTGCCATCAGCGAAATTGCCTCAGTGACCGCAGTCACTTTAGACACTAAGTAATGTGCTTGCTGATGCAATGATAATTACATTTTTCAACCACTGATAAAGAAATCGAACAAAAATGAATAGACAGTAAATATGGTAAATACAATTAACATAGTATCCTTCAAGGGCCCATAAAGTTCTACGTACTAACCTACACTGTATATTCCCATTCCCAACTAAACCCAGATTGAGAGAGGTCAAATGTTAACAAGAATATTGGAGCAAAATGACCTGGCTTATCTATGTACACAAGAAAAGTGATTTCCACATGCAGGGATAAAAATTGTGGGCGGTAGGAATAACAATTAAGTGTCGTTCAGCCTTCTTTCATGCTGAATTCACATTACTGCAGATTTACCTTTTCCAAGGTCGTTATTTTGTCACATTTTCTTTGTAGAAGGGCACAAAGTAATACCGCTATGGCTCTCCACACAACACTAACAAGGCACCTGATCTGTTTGGCAAGCCCTCATCCACAAGATTAAAAATAAATCTGAGCTGTCAGCAACATGACGGACCGGTTCGTGTTCTGACCTCTACTCCCAGCAGTTTGTGTGTGTGAGGACTACGGAGCGCCGTATGAGCATGCAACGCGATCTCTGCCTCAGTCACTCAGCCACCACCATGCTGCTGCATGGGATTGACTACCAACGACGTGCCATTAGGAACTAGTGGAAGTAGTGAAATAGGCTTATTATGATCGACTGTTGTCTAAGCATATATCACACCACATCCCAGCGACACCACCATTGGAAAATTACCAGAGCAGTATACTGTGACTTGTTATCTAGTTGAGAGCTGAGCAGGCTCAGCCATAAAATAATGTAATGACAGTGTGAAAACACTCAAAAGTCAATCCATTCACTAGGTACATAACCAAATATCACTTGACTTACCAATTCAAGTCAGCCAGAAGAAAACTCACAAAAATCCCAGGAGGACTACTGAAACTGAAAGCGAGCTCTTAAGAAACAGAAACCGAGACTCTTGACCATGCATACATCTGTTTCCTCTCTGACCTGTCTTTTTCTCTCCTCCTATAGACTATAGGCAGATGCCTTGG
The DNA here is from genome assembly GCF_034236695.1 of Oncorhynchus nerka. Taxonomy (NCBI): domain Eukaryota; kingdom Metazoa; phylum Chordata; class Actinopteri; order Salmoniformes; family Salmonidae; genus Oncorhynchus; species Oncorhynchus nerka. Next base: position 30,381,001 of record NC_088401.1, on the reverse strand, counting down.
CCAATGGAGATAATTACCTTGGCATGCAATGTCCTCTCTCTTCCCACACAGTCTCTAGCACTCATTGTGTTTTCTCCTCTTCCTCCCCGGGAGCTAAATAAAAACAGCTAACACCACATCCTGTTGGAAGTCATTTGCTCCGCTCCACTCGTGCCTTAACGAAGTCATTATCAAGTGCTGGTAATTAACACATAGAGATAAATGATGGTATCATGCACTGCTTCAGAAGTGTTTTCATTACATAGCTGCGGCTTTATTTCAGGAGGCAAAAAGTGCAGTTACACTTCACAGAATTTAAATCAGCCTGTTTCCACCTTCACACGGTTATGCTAGTCCTGCGCAAAACTGGTATAAACTGAGATAAAGAATAGAAGGAGAAGATGAATTAGATGAAATTGCTGCCAACTCATATTTAGCGACATCAATGGTTGTTTCAGTGGAGACATCCTCTAGCAAGAAGGTTCTTTGCAACCATTCAGACTGCAAAGAACCCTTTCCAAGAGAAAGGAATCTTTGAGTAGAAATGGTGCTCCATAGAACCATTGCTCACTTCTAAGAAACTCCCAAGAACCCCTTTTTTAAGTAAGTTAAGTACAAATTATTATTTACAATGACAGCCTACCCCAGACAACACTGGGCCAATTGTGTACTGCCCTATGGGACTCCTGGTCACAGCTGGTTGTGATACAGCCTGGGATTGAACCCAGGTCTGTTGTGACACCACTAGCACTGCGATGCAGTGCCTTAGACTGCCGTGCCACTCAGGATCCCCTGGGTTCCACTTGACCCGCCAACAGACAAACATCTCAAGGTGACCTGTTTGTGTCCTGAATGTGAAAAGCCTAATGATGTACGGAATGGAATACACACGCACACGCACACGCACACGCACACGCACACACACACACACACACACACACACACACACACACACACACACACACACACACACACAGGGAGAAAGTAAATGCAAAGTTCCTGCATCCGATTTAATGGCAGGTAGTGGTAGAAAGTGGAACAGATCTGGCTGGAGGGCAGAGAGAACCAAGAGAGCCGTAGAGGCAGAGGCAGGCAGGTTGAGACTGTGGTATTGTGTTGGAGAGGATCTGCCCAGTGCAGGGTCAGGCTGAGGCGAGCAGACAAATTAATGCTTCTTATTGTGCTTAACCCAGAGCCCCACAGAACGGAACTGGGAATGAATTGTAGTGAGAGTCAAGAGCTCGCTGATGCTATATGCATCAATAAGAAACAGAAGGAGCAAGAGAGAGAGGGATGGAGAGAGGAAGAGCAGATGTTTACAACCTTCAGTGTACAGGATAAATATCTGTTTTGTTTTGCTTGAAGAATGAAGTTGTCCTTCCACCATTTGCACTTGAGGATATAACAAAAGGATATAATAAAAAGCATCACCTTACACATCGCTGACTTGGAAGGTCTTTAGCTGCTTTAAAATACCAGTAGTAAAAGGGAGAAATTAGAGTTTTGGAGATACAGTGAGAAGTAAATATTCATCTGCATCATGTACCAAGGGTCTCGGTCTCTCTCTCTCTTTCTCTCTCTTTCTCTCTCTCTCTGAGGTCTCTAATCCCATTTGCCCGCCTCACAATGGGATTAAGAGTGCTTAGTAACCAATCACTAATTTCCACCCTTTCGTATAGCTTGTAGATTTCACAGTGTCTACCGGGGCACAACAAATACACAGCAAAATTGGAAGTGTTAAACTTACTCCCTGTAGTGTTAATTCTAACACTTTTGCTGTGTGTATGCAGTATGCATCCGCTCTTAACAGAGTGAATTTAACAGTTTCAAAAGTGTTAAAATGTTAACATTTAGACAGTGTTTCTGTAACCCTATACTGAGTAGAAAATGTAAACTGGCTGTGTGAAATTCACAATACACAGGAGTGAAATATTAAGGATTTCACTATAAACTGGAGTAAAGCAATAGGCATTTCACTATGCACTGGAGTGAACTAATTAGTATTTTACTCTGATCTGGAGTTAAATATAAAATGCACTTGCTCTACTCTGGGGTAAAAAAAATCACACAATTTCCATCTACAATGGAGTGAAATATAATGAAATGGTGTATAGTGTAAAGCCTCATTTGCATATTTCCCAGGGTCCTTTAAAAATGTTTGTGACTTTTAGAGGTGTCCGTGCTATCTGGAATCCTTGGGACTTCCCTACCCCATTGAAGTTAAAATGTAAAATGGTTAAGGTTATGGTTAAGGTAACTTTAAGGGTAAGGGTAGGAGTTAAGGTTGGGGTTAAGAGTAGGGACGTCCCGAGGATCTGGATTGCACGGACCATAATAGAGTTACCAACCATGACTGTACTTCACCAAGCGAGTCCTTAGGCAAATGTTATACTTTTTTAAACTATGACAATATACGTTACATATTACAAGGTCTTATTTTGGTGTCCCCTAACACAGCGGTGTCAGGAATCTCCTGGTTTATAGACCACATCCGACCTGAATGTCACATTATGCTGACTTGCAAATGAATGCATAATTCCGATTGGAATCCAGACAGATTTAGGATTGCCAACAGTTTGTATTTTTATTCATCTGCATTCAGAATGACTGTCAGGACAATGGAAATTGAAAATGGAGACTACCTAAACCACTTAATCTGGAACAACAATTTCGGTAACAGGTGCAATAAATCGAACTAACTGATTGGATTAGTTTAGAAAAATAACCTATCTGCAGTAGAGCATTCTGGGAAACATGATAATGATGCTCGTGGTTTTGATGGGACTGTTTTACTCACCACAGTGTAAAACAATAACTATGCTCATTAACACCAACACAGGCTTCTTTTACACCACTAAGTGTTAATTTCACTCTTACAGTGAAATTAACTCCTGAATCAACACTAGAAATGTAACAGTGAAAAGTCAATACTGGCCAGTTGTCTGTGTCAGTTCTAATCTGTAAACACTTGCATTTCACTACTCCGTCTTGGACCCCTTGTCTGATTGCTATGGGCTCGTATGAGCTCAGTAAGGTTAGTATGGGCACTGGCTTTCTGATATACAAACAGAGAGAGGGGGTTCAAAGAAACCACTGAGACAACTCCCTATCCACGGAATAACAGAATCTTATTATCCTGATCTTTTACTGAAAACGCAAGAGCCCTAAGGAGTACAGTAGAGATGCTTGTTTTTCTATAGCTGATTTGGAGCAATATTCAACCAAGTCACTGTGAATTCTGAGGGAACAAGTGGCACTGCAGCACTCCGATCACCCTATGGCAAATCACAATCACGTATAGCCATAGAATGGACTGTAAGGGTCTAGTGATAAACATTGCATAACAGACCCATCTATAGGTTCTTGGTAGAATCCTACCCCTCCTCAATTAATATTTTTTTCTAAGAGTGTAACCAAGTGGGACAACCCACAGAAAGGGTTCAGTGTGGAGGACCATTTGGACCATCTATATACACTACCGTTCAAAAGTTTGGGACCACTTAGAAATGTCCTTGTTTATGAAAGAAAAGCTCATTTTTTGTCCATCAAAATTACATAAAATTGATCAAAAATACATTGTAGACATTGTTAATGTTGTAAATGACTATTGTAGCTGGAAACGGCTGATTTTTTATGGAATAGCTACATAGGCGTACAGAGGCCCGTTATCAGCAACCATCACTCCTGTGTTCCATTGGCACGTTGTGTTAGCTAATTCAAGTTTATCATTTTATAAGGCTAATTGATCATTAGAAAACTATTTTGCAATTATGTTAGCACAGCTGAAAACTGTGTTCTGATTAAAGAAGCAATAAAACTGTCTTTCTTTCGACTATTTGAGTACCTGGAGCATCAGCATTTGTGGGTTTGATTACAGGCCCCGAGACGCTGGCAATGCCCTGGGCCAAAGGGATTTTCCAAGGGTGGGAAGAACCAAGCCCCTATGGAAGCAAGCTCACCCATAACTACCAGGTCCAGCACACACCCTGCTCACAGCATGAAACCAAAACATACACTGAACACAAATATAAACACAACATGTAAAGCTTATAGCTCTTACATTTAGTGTACAAATTTGTTTACATCCCTATTAGTAAGCATTTGTCCTTTGCCAAGATAATCCATCCACCTAACAGGTGTGGCATATCAAGAAGCTGATTCAACAGCATGATCATTACACAGGTACACCTTGCGCTGGGGACAATAAAAGGCCACTCTAAAATGTGCAGTTCTGTCACATAACACAATGCCACAGATGTGAAAGGTTTTGAGGGAGCGTGCAATTGGCATGTTGACTGCAAGAATATCCACCAGAGCTGTTTCCTGTCAATTCAATGTTAATTTCTCTACCATAAGCTGCCTCCAATGGGGTTTTAGAGAATTTGACAGAACATCCAACCGGCCTCGCAACAGCAGACCATGTGCCTGGCGTCTTGTGGGTGAGCGGTTTGCTGATGTCAACGTTGTAAACAGAGTACCCCATGGTGGCGGTGGGATTGCGGTATGGTCAGTCATCAGCTACGGACAACGAACACAACTGCATTTTATCGATAGTAATTTGAATGCACAAAAATACCGTGACAAGATCCTGAGGCCCATTGTGAGGCTCATTATATTTAAGTGACAAAAAGATGCATATCTGTATTCCCAGTCATGTGAAATGCATAGATTAAGGCGTAATTATTTTTTTTCAATTTACTGATTTCCTCATATGACCTGTAACTCAGTAAAATCTTTGAAATTGTTGCATGTTGCTTTTATATTTTGGTTCAGTATGAATAGCGAAACGCAAAACATACAATAATCCCATCCCCACCCTCACCCCTGATTGGAGGACCTCAAACATTTATACTGTACGTTTGTGTATATATTTACTTCAGACAGCCACAGATCTTCCATCTTCCCAGTAAATAATCATTCTACAATTTCCTCTCACAATACATCCTTCCATTCTCCCATGGTGTCTCACTAGGGACTTGAACCTCCCTATCTGCAACATTTCTGCCGAAATTGCCTGGAAAATAAAATGTTAACCCAAGAGTACAATGATATTTACTATTGAATGACTGTGGTCCTTCAAATCCCCCAGCAATACTTTTTGCAGGTCCAACCACACCCTGATATTATAGCATAACAACCATTCCTGGACTTGACTCCAAAAACAATCCACTAATGGACAGTACCAAAAGAGATCCTCTAATGATTCTGTTTCCTCGTGGCAGAGTCTGCACCGGTCTGACTGTTCAATACCCCAAACACTGAGCACTATTTTTGAAGCGAGAATTTCATATAATAGCTTAAATTGTAAAGAATGATTTGATGCATCAATTGTTGTTTTGTATATCAGTTCATAAACCCAATGCCATGGTATTGAAACATTGAAAATCTGTTCCCAACTATCTTTGATTTAATACAGGATAGTTACAGGAACATTATTAGTAAAGGAGGCTGTACCTAAAAAATACCCATAATATAGGTCTCATATGGGACAATCGTGATACTGTATGTAGGTGATTCAGTGACTTGGTCACATAAAAGTGTTTGTCTAGGAAATGTAAGGACTTTTCATTGATGTAAGCCTGCCAGTGGCTGAGAGCAGATAGCCTTTCAAATCTCGATGGGTTTTACGAAGCATCAGCCTCCAATTGCTTCGCTCCACACCTCTTAGCCTTAGTATAGCCAAAGCAATCCATCTAATGGGGTGGGTTATAGGTTTGTAATATGTACTATCACAGAAGGAGAGTGTAAGAGTACTTCTCCATAGTGGGGTAGACACACTGTAAGGAGTCCAAATTAGTATTACTGTCTGAGATGGGGAGGGGCCACAAACCTAAGAAAGCATAGGCTTGTTTTGTGAAAACTATCTCGGCAGACCTATTTAGAGGCTGGAATGAATGAATCAGTCTTCTGAATAGCAAAATGTATCAACCTGCAACAGCAGACAAACTTTTCAAAAGTCAATTTGATTAGAGAGCAAATTGATTAATTGCATCACTCCAATTAAAATTAGCTGATTGATTTGTGTTGTGCAAGAAAATGGCTGATTCATAGCAATAAAACAAATCCAATCTCAAGCAACATTAATAATTGAAATTCATTTTCAAATGATGAAAGCATTGCTTATTAATTCGCTCCTGTATTGAATGAGAATTTCCTAGATTACAGTGTGGAGAACCTGAAAAGAATATAGATGAATATGACATCTAAAGTATGAATATCATGTGGAACACACACCATAAAAATAACCCTAATCAGTCCCCACCTTAGCAAGGTCTAGGAGAAGTCTGGCAGAATCGTCCGTGCGTTATGTAGTTTGCTCTGCGTATCCCATCTACCATATTATAAAGTACCATACGTCGGTGTATCGACTGTGCAGTGACAAACAACCAATACGTTGTTGTCATCATGGTATGCATGCCAATCATAACTTTTCATTTGATGAATTAGTAGGATGCATTTCATGCTTGATAAGTTTTAATGCATCACGTGTTTATTTCTCATTCCAGACACTGCCAATAAAAGCAGGTTGATAGCTTTAATTGTTAGAACTTTGTAATGACCTTTTCTATTATAATGTACATTCCGTCAAATACCCCATAAGTGACCACGGTATACATACCGTAGTTCCTGGCATGCTATTTATATTCAAAGACAATACGTTCACAAAACAAATCCTAACATGAATCTGCTAAATGTGCACATACAATAGTCTACACAAATAAAGTTATTTTGAAACAACGCGCATGCATGTTCCAAAATCGGTGCCAAAATGGAGCGTCGCATCATTCATAGCTACATTAAGCCACATTGAACTGAAGGCTAGAGACTAAGAACATCCCATAGCATATCATAAATAGGTCTGACACTTATAGCGCTCACCTCCAACTGTGTTGAGAGAAATGAGACAGCAACGGGGGAAGCGAGATATCTCAATCGAATGTTAAAAATGTTTGGCATTAAAATGTCCATGACGCACCATTCACCACAAAACCCTTGGTCAACAAACATATCAGTGAACAGCCGCTGCAGGAACGCTGTGTCCACTGCATACTGATGACAGAATTAGCGAAATATAATTTAATGTCATGTATTAACCATACGCCAACTTCGTGTCCCAGTGGAATCGTTCTCAACTGCTGCAAGCAACAACTCTGGTGGAAATGCACGTAACATAGGTTTGAATTTACTCACTTCAATTATTCGATAAAACTTACCTCGTATTGGTTAGGTCGTAAGTTATAAAAGTTTAGCTCTTTCCGTGTTGGCTACCACTAGAGGTGATGATGACAAAAAATATATGAAAAGTTTGTAATACAAACGTATTCCTGATCGTGCACAGGTGAATAGAATAACTCTACCACAACGCGCATTGGTGAACCGTAGAAGAGATGCAGCGCAGGAACTCCGATCCCCGAATCCCCTCCCTTTCCATCTCCATCTCCCTCTCTCTTTCCCTCTCCTCTCCCTCCCTCTCTCTCTCTCTCTTTCCCTCTCCTCTCCCTCCCTCTCTCTCTCTCTTTCCCTCCCTCTCTCTTTCCCTCTCCTCTCCCCCTCTCTCTCTTTCCCTCTCTCTCTCTTTCCCTCTCCTCTCCCTCCCTCTCTCTCTCCCTCTCTCTCACACACACACACACACACACACACACACACACACACACACACACACACACACACACACACACACACACACACACACACACACACACACACACACACACACACACACACACACGTGCAAACAGACGAATGTGCCTTCGCTGACTGAAAATGATTCAGATGGTCCTCTCCCTTCTCTCTGGCTGCACCAGAGCTGGCTCAGTTGGAGATTCCCCAGCCAGCTGCGTAGGGTTTTGGGTACTCCCACAAACAGCAAGGTACAATGCCAGGCGTGAACTGGGGCAAGCCTACCAGACCAAACAAAATGATTTACAGTACAGCGACTGTAATCATGTCATGGTACCAAACTGTTACTGTAGTCTTATATACAGTACCAAGTCAGTTAGTGTAACCTAATTTACTGTACCAATTACAATTACAGCATTTTACTTTAATTATCCAGTGACATATTACTTAGTGTTCTTTGCAAGTTTTAATTTTGATATTTACATTTAGGCCTACATTTGTGTAATTTAGAGGGTGCAACTTACTAGTTGATGCATTCAACCAAGGTTGATAAAACAAACAGCCATAGCAAGTAAAACGTTTCTGTACCCATTAGCCTGCTGAACATGTTGTTGTAGTTAAGCATACACTGGTCTTCAGAACAATTCTAATTACAACAATATATCTTATGATATACTGTATCTCTGACTATCTCTGGATAATGCCAGTACCTTACTGAGATATCCCCAGTATAGTATTTTGATGACAGCTTCCGATAAATTACAATCATTTAAATGCAATGAAGCACAGTACAAGACTGTAAAAGTGACTATTAAGCAGTAATGGTTTGTTTTTACAAGGGATTGGCTGCTAGGCATGTGTACATAACAGATTATTAATGAATACTAGGTATTTTATATCACTTGTACTTCTATAGGCCTAAACAAAAGCTTCCAAACTGTCCGTGATTACAGGAGAAATCAGATTAAATGGACATGGTTAAATATTCAACAATTAAAGGTTTAAGACCTGCTACCAATCTGAGATGTTTCCTATATACATTTAATTTGTAAATGTTTATGAGCCAATGATACCACAATTTGCAGTATGCTGCAGTGAATATGCAGCAAAAGAGTACCTCATTGTTGAATTGTGATGGGGGAAAAACAAGTCAGCAATTACAAATAGTGAATATGTAATTATACATTACAGTATACTAACTGATATTTGGTGTTTATATCACTTCCATTTGAGGCCTTAACAAAGGCTTCTAAACTGACAGTGACTCCAGGGGAAACAGATAAAAAAGACATGGCTAGCCACTCAACCAATAAAGGTTTGGGACTTGCTGCCACTCTGATCTGCACTCTATATAAATTAAATTGTTAGGGAACCACTACCACATATCAGTTAAAGGTCATGAACAGTCGAAATCTGGTTTTTCATTCAATTTGATGATATTTGGATGAAACCAGATCAAATTATTATGAACAAAGTATGAAAAATTACGATTGCTTCTACATTGATACAGTTTGATCATAAAGTTACTGGTCCCCTCTCCCAAGTCAAACACTTGGATTCAAAGATGTGGGATTATTAACCCTTGTGTAGTCTTAACATTCTGTATACTCCCTTTGTCCTAAGGGTAAAAAATGACCCGCCTTCACTAAACCCCTAAAATGATATCGATCTTGTTCCATATCACAAAGGCATTGTATGAGGACACATCAATGATGTTATGGAAGATGACCAGGGGCCAGCGGGCAGTCATCCTCCTGCAGCTGTAAGTTCCAATCACCTTGCCCAGGTTGTCCACGCCTCCTTTGTTGAGATTATAGTCTAGGATGATGGCTGGCTTTCTCTCCTCACGATCACTGACCTCAGCCGTTTTGTGCAGTGTGCTCAGGACGACCACATTCCTGTTCCTCTTTGGGAGGTAACAAACTAGAGTGGTGGTGGGGGTGAAGGCAAACTTTGATGAGAAGGCCTCTCTCCCCGTTTTGTGAGGAGTGCAGGGGGGAGCTCAGGCTTGTTCTTTCTAACTGTGCCAACCATGGTGATCTTCCTCTTCAGGAGCTACTGGCTGAGTTCAATCAGTAGCACACATAATCTACATTTCTCATTGTGTGTGTGTGTGTGTGTGTGTGTGTGTGTGTGTGTGTGTGTGTGTGTGTCTTTTTTTTTTGTTTTTTTGTGGTGTGTAAATTATGTTATAACTTCCAGGACAAAAATGACCCTGCGGCAATATTTGTATCCTGGTGTTGTACAGTTTTCATGTAAATACTTTTTCTAATGTTGTTGTCACTCTAGGAAAAGTCATCAAACTTCAAGTTGAAAAAATATAATTTGGGGTTTTTCTCTGCTGTTAAACATAGTGTCGGGTCATTTAAGGGGCTAGGGTGACATCACCCTAACAATCATTTGAATACACCAATGGTAACATGATATTCTCTTACCTTATTTAAATAATTACCACCTTGTAACCAACATCGGAGAAGATGTGTTTGCGGAGGGGCGTGGTTTATATTCATAGGTTGCACCTCCGTCACTCGGTCGTGTCATGTCATTGTTATGAACGTTCTCAAGCCGCACTCTACCGGTGGCGCAATAGTGGTACCCTAAAGTCATAATAAGCCCAGTCATTCTAGACAGAGGCTAACGACTGTATAGTGTAAATTATACTATAGTGCCTAGAGATACAATGACATTGCTTAAGCAGTCAAATGTTTAGTAGGAATCAACTTTGCCCGCATTATCATGTCATCAAATTTACTTTAGGCAGATGGCAATGTTGTAATTAGCTAGCAAAGTTAATCAAAAATAGCTAGCAATGCTAAAATTAGCTAGCTAATATCAGGTGACCTGCCCTCAATCTTAGCTAACTAGCTAACTTTGTACTGCATCTAAAGTCAATCTGGATACATCAAAATGATGACAAAAGGTTTTCCAACAAATTATTTTCCTCCTTTTATATTTTGCAGATGCTCTTTCCCAGAGCAATTAGGGTTAAGTGCTTTGCTCAAGGGAACATCAACCTATTTTTCACCTAGTTGGCTCGGGAATTCGAACCAGCAACCTTTTGGTGGCCCAACGCTAACCACTATACTACCGGCCGCCTCCCTTTGAAAGTCATTGTATTTCCAAGCCACTGTACTGCACTTTTGATTGAATCTTCATCAGTGCTCATTGACGATGCATTGAGTAGAATGCTCATTTGGGCATCAGTACAAAACAAATGTTCAAAACAATATTGTGAGGAAACATGCAACCCATGAATAATTACATAGTTATTCTACTGGTGCCAAAAGTTGACTGTAGGGTGTCAGCAAATATATTTTTTAAGTTTACACTATTCATCTATGGCAAAGATACTTATATGTCTCCCTTTTCAGCTCTATCTGGTATTAGCTAGTTACTGGTTAGGTAGGTCTTCAGCCAACATGGAACCAAAAGTTTGACCAAACCTTCCAGGTCAGGGTGGGAACGGAGTTATCAAGCGAATGAGGTGGAAAATGGAACTCCACAGGGTAGTACTATTAGTCCTATCCTATTCATGTTGATGATATCTTTGGGGATATCAGAAGGGTATAGAGGTAGCCTTAAATCCAGATGAAGGTGCCATTTGGAAAAGGGGAAGGAGTATTCCTTATGTAATAGAGAAAATAAAAGGTGCTGTTGTAGCAGTAGAGGAATGGTCCTTATCATGGTGTTTCAAGTTATCTGTATCTAAATCTTGCCACATGTTGTTCACGAACAAAAAGATGAAGGAAGATGTCAGTGATCAATTATATGGAGAACAAATGGAAAGGGTAACAAAATGTATGTATTTGGGGCTATGGTTTGATGAAATATGGAGACGCAATATTACATGTGTTGACACTAAATGTAAGAAAGTATTTAATCTTATGAGGACAATATTTGGGCATGATTAGGGGCAGATAGTCAATCTTTACTGAATATTTATTGTACTTTGATGAGATTGTCCATAGATTATGGGTGCTTTGTAAATGGTTCTGCGGCTTTTACATCACTGTTGCGCTTTGATAGGATGCAAGCGTGGGCACTCAGGATGTGTGATGGTGCATTTAAAAACACACCAGTTGAGGCTTTAAAAGTAGATACTGGGGAAATGCCACTAAGCTTTTGGCTAGAGCACCCCCATCCCCAACCCCAAACTACATCCCCCTGGCTATGGTGCCAAGACCAGAGTGGGTACATGTGCTATATAATGCAACAGTTTTTGTGGCAAAACCATCAGCATCATTGAAAATACAATGGAAACCCATTCATTTGTATTTTTCATTCAGTATTTTGGACTTTTATCCTAAATACGTCTGTTTGATGGAAACATCTTCGGTGGGAAAATGTGCATGTTGTTTTATGCAGATTTTAGAATATTCACATTAATATCTGTCACAAATTGGATTGAAACTTAGCTAGTGGTGTCCGTTTTTTAATGCAGTTCTCATTTGGCATTTCTCTTGTGATGCAGTTGACAGTAGTACTGACAGATGTGTTGAATTGACAGCTGCTTTAGAGTTGTGAATGACCATTACCCCCTTTTTCTTTCATGCTGGCTGAACACCTAGCTAACCAGTAACTAGCTAACACCAGACAGAGGAAAGGGGAGACATATGAGTATCTTTGCCTTGGATATATAGTGTGTCATGCCATTGGCCTGGGGGTAGGTTTATGACAGTCATAAATACCTCTTCCCCCCTTTTTCCTCTCTCTACCCTACTGATGTTACATTTGCAAACCCCTTGGTTAACATAGAGATTCTGGGAACATCAGAAGGTGGGGGGAAATAAACTATATTCTGGTAAGCCGACCAATTGAACATATGCGGTGGTACTTAATGAATATGATGTCAGTTCGGTTGTCATCTGAGACATTCTCATCAATGGTAAGATGACATAAACTCTACAGTGGAAAGTCTACACATCAGAGTTATCGGATTCACATGGAATTGTTGTTCAATTTAAATGTTTGAAAATGAAATTATTCGTGATGGGACGAAATGTGATTTTAGCTTCTAAAATGTGAGATTTGGGTTTTCATAAGGTTAGGGCTCTGCTCAATCAGTGGCCCGCCCCTGTGAAGGGACATGGGTTATAAAACTTTTCAAACACGCCCTCCTCTCCCTTCCTATATAAACCCTTGACGACAATATAACCTCCTGTTCCGAGGATGTGAGGACGACCGTCCGATGTCAGAATGGTTCAGATAATAACTACAGAACGAAGCCAACAACAGCGTGAGCTTTGGTTGCAAATGGTATGAACTTTGACCTCTTATTCACTACAGAAGTGATACCTCTTAGCCCTTGAGTTAGCAACAGCAGCTGCAAACGAGGGTTCGGAAGTAACAGACAGAGTATGCCATCTATCACACAACGACGTTACTACAACATATTCAATTGACCACCAGAGACATTCTTCAAAGGACAAAGGACTCGGTTTGGCAACACGGCCTTCCATCTACCACCAGCCTACCGAAGCGCAGCTCAGAGTAAATATTTATTGCATTTTCCTTTTCCAAATGGGCGGTCATTTAGAATGTATAAGATACTGTATTTACGATAGCACAGCTTCTTCATTTGTTACTCATTCTTCCCGCTCTTTCACTCAAACCCAGCCCCTTTTCTTTGTCATATCTGTCATAACCAATAATTTACAACTTTCAGATGAGACTGAATTAAGGTGACAATTAATATTGACTGCTATTGATGTAAAATATTACCAGGTCTTTAAGAGTTTATTCGGAAGATAACAGCTCTATAAATATTATTTTGTGGTGCCCCGAGTCTCTAGTTAATTACATTTACATGATTATCTCAATCGGGTAATATTAATTGCGGAGAAATTATTTTATAGAATAGCATGTCATATCACTTAAACCGGCATAGCCAAAGACACGACAAGTGTAAACTTTTAATTGTATTTGCTGACACCCTACTGTCAAACTGTGGCACTAGTAGAGTAGGCCCTCCGCAAGCACGCCTTTGTTGGCTATCACTGTTGGTTACAAGGTGGTACATATTTAAATTAGGGAAGAGAATATCATGTTACCATTGGTGTATTAAAATGAGAGTTAGGATGATGTTATCATATCCGCTTAATAATCCTGCATACTAAATTGAAGTGTTTGACATGGGGGAAAGGACCAGTAACTTTAAACTTTATCAATGTAGATGCAACAGTCATTTGTTACACTTTGGTCATCATACTTGGATTTGGTTTTCATTTAATGAAAAACCTGATTTGAATTATTCTTGACCTCTGTCCATTCTACAGTGTTTTACTGTTGAAATTACAGAAAAGTCTTACAGTGCTGCTAACTCAAATCAAAATCAAATCAAATGTATTTGTCACATACACATGGTTAGCAGATGTTAATGCGAGTGTAGCGAAATGCTTGTGCTTCTAGTTCCGACAATGCAGTAATAACCAACGAGTAATCTAACCTAACAATTCCAAAACTACTACCTTATACACACAAGTGTAAAGGGATAAAGAATATGTACATAAAGATATATGAATGAGTGATGGTACAGAACGGCATAGGCAAGATGCAGTAGATGGTATCGAGTACAGTATATACATATGAGATGAGTAATGTAGGGTATGTAAACAAAAGTGGCATAGTTTAAAGTGGCTAGTGATACATGTATTACATAAAGATGCAGTAGATGATATAGAGTACAGCATATACATATACATATGGGATGAGTAATGTAGGGTATGTAAACATTATATTAAGTAGCATTGTTTAAAGTGGCTAGTGATATATTTTACATCAATTTCCATCAATTCCCATTATTAAAGTGGCTGGAGTTGAGTCAGTGTGTTGGCAGCAGCCACTCAATGTTAGTGGTGGCTGTTTAACAGTCTGATGGCCTTGAGGTAGAAGCTGTTTTTCAGTCTCTCGGTCCCTGCCTTAATGCACCTGTACTGACCTCGCCTTCTGGATGATAGCGGGGTGAACAGGCAGTGGCTCGGGTGGTTGTTGTCCTTGATGATCTTTATGGCCTTCCTGTGACATCGGGTGGTGTAGGTGTCCTGGAGGGCAGGTAGTTTGCCCTTGGGGATGCGTTGTGCAGACCTCACTACCCTCTGGAGAGCCGAGCGGAGCAGTTGCCATACCAGGCGATGATACAGTCCGACAGGATGCTCTCGATTGTGCATCTGTAGAAGTTTGTGAGTGCTTTTGGTGACAAGCCACATTTCTTCAAGCCTCCTGAGGTTGAAGAGGCGCTGCTGCGCCTTCTTCACGATGCTGTCTGTGTGGGTGGACCAATTCAGTTTGTCCGCGATGTGTACCCCGAGGAACTTAAAACGTACTACCCTCTCCACTACTGTCCCATCGATGTGGATAGGGGGGTGCTCCCTCTGCTGTTTCCTGAAGTCCACAATCATCTCCTTTGTTTTGTTGACGTTGAGTTGTATAGTGGCGGCAGATGGCACCATCTAAAGTGTTTTAAATGTTTGTGGTTTTGATGGGACTCTGAGCTAACTTAAAATAAATACATACAGGGAGATAGGGCTATGATGACTCATGGAATTTATGTCATTTCAAGCCATCCAGGTGGCCTAAACTTGCAAATAGCTTTTAAGCTTTTAATAAACTTCAGTACAGTAGCTATTCACATTGATTGTCTGTCAGTACTTTTTTGAGGCCTATGTTTTTAGATGTTTCTGTCTATGCTTTTTTTAAATGAGCTTTCAGAAGTCTTGTGGTTTACTTTGAACCCGCTATTGAGGATTTGGTTTCGGTTTGTTTCAGAAGATGAATAAATAATTGGACTGGAAAGGGAATCATATTTAGAATAGTCCATTCAATCTGAATTTTAATTATGGTCTTGAAATATTGAATTGTCTGCCAGTAATGTGTAAGCCCCAAAAAAATCATAACAGTGCAATATGTTTTTACATTATTTAAATATTTGCCTTAATTGCTGCTCCAATTTGGCCTGCAGTGCAAGTTCCACATTTTTTAAATTGATAGTTCTACCGTTCCTCCACATTTTTCGCTACAACCTATACATATTTCGGTTCCTATCTAGAGAAAGTTCGGTTTTTCATCCAATTAGCCACTAACTGGGCTCCTTAGGCAACAAAGAGTGCAGTAAAAGACTGACCCAATACAGTCATGCTGCTTGTCTATGCTATGTTGACAGACCTCGGGAGCAAACCAATATGCTATTACCCATTTGTTCCACAGCTTTTTAGCTACAATATGGTTGCATCCCAAATGGCACCCTGTTCATTATATAGGGCTCTGGTCAAAGCAATGTGCTATATAGGGAACAATGTGCCATTTGGGACGTAGCCTAGTGACTCTAATTAAAGCTGTGTTTAATAACACAATTTGCACACAATAGGAGACCACCCTTATCAAAGCCACAGATGTAGACTAATAGTCCAACATGATGGTGTCTGTGTATCAGGGTTGGTGGTTATTTCATATCACAATGTCATTAGCTGGGTAAAACCAGAACATTGTTCTTTCTCTGAGAGGGCAGCTAATGTATATATGCGCACATGCCATGTCCAATTAAGGGAGGGGAGGACTGAGCATGTTCATGTTAGGGATTGGTAGTGCCAAACTAGAGACTAATACTGTAACTGAGAGGAAGTTAATAAGGAATATGGAAAGTTATATGTACTTGCACAACAAGATGGTTCCCCTCTGCCGAGCTACCATTCCAGTGTTTAATTGCTATATTGTAAATGTAGGCCACCGTGGCCTATTTATTTCCTTAACTTACCTCATTTGCACTCACTGTATATAGACTTTTTGTTTTCTTTTGTTTTACTGTATTATTGACTGTATGTTTTGTTTATTCCATGTGTAACTCTGTGTTGTCGTATGTGTCGAATTGCTACGCTTTATCTTGGCCAGGTCACAGTTGCAAATGAGAACTTGTTCTCAACTAGCTTACCTGGTTAAATAAAGGTGAAATAAAAAAAAACAGTTGAAGACAGAATCCTAAGAGAGAGAAACCTGAGAAAGAGGACGTTTTAGATAATTATATTATTGTGTCTTTTGTTTTGTGCTTAGTGTTCTTTACCTCTTGCATTATTTGACCAGCATGCTTCTTTTTTAATTGTCATGGTAGAATCTAGGTATTCTCTCCATCCTTGTCTCCTCTATGATGTACCATAGTGCACAGAGCTGAAGAAGTTACCCAAACCAATAGAAAGAGCAGCCTCTTTCTGCCAGATCTGGAAAAGCAGGTGAGAGAGCATAAATGTCCCTAACAGTCATTCTGATTCCCATTTAAAATAGCCTTTTGAGTGATTCAAATATCACTCATGATATTTTTTGGGGGATAGAAATGCTGAAAATCAAAGAAAATTAACTACCCTTTAATAATCCTGCTCCTGAATCCAAGTGTTTGACATGGGGGAGGGAACCAGTAACTTTATGATCAAGCTTTATCAATGTAGACACAACAGTCATTTTTCATACTTTAGTCATCATACTTTGATCTGGTTTCATCCAAATATCATCCAATTTCATGAAAAACCTGATTTTGACCTTTAAATGAGAGAGGATGGGTGGATGTATGGGTCCGAGTGGTGGAAAAAGATAAATTAGGGAGGGGAAGGCAGGAAAATAAGGTTGAGTGGAAGAGAGGGATGGGGAGAAATAGTTGAGGGAGATATTATGGATAGACAGATGTTTAAAAAGTTAAATTAGGTGTTAGCTAGAGCAAGAGAGGGAGGATGTACTGATAGTAAGAGAGAATCCAAGTCAGAAAGAGAGGAAGAGCGCGAGAGATTGATCAGGAAAGGAGGCGGCAGCAGTTCAGTGGTGAGAGTTATTTAATTGGAGAGTGACATTGGGAGCTCTGCTAGTCCGCTCTCCCTAATCAATCAGAAATGGTCAGGAGGCACCAGAGGCAATGCGGCACTCCCATCCAGATTGGCTCCCCCTGGATCCTGCAGCCTCCAACCGCCCATGTCTTCTCCTGCCTTGTGGGGCCCCAGTGTTGAGAATCAGCGAAGTGGAGATGTCGTTTCCTACCTTTACCACCTGGGGGCAGCCCGTAAGGAAGTCCAGGACCCAATCGCACATGGTGGTGTTGAGACCCAGGGCCTCAAGTTTAATGATGAGCTTGGAGGGTACTATGGTGTTGAATGCTGAGCTGTAGTCAATGAACAGCATTCTTACAGTATTCCTCTTGTCCAGATAGGATAGGGCAGTGTGTGTTGTGATGGTGATTGCATCGTCTCTGGACCTATTGGGGCGGGTTGCAAATTGCAGTGGGTCTAGGGTGACAGGTAAGGTGGAGGTGATATGATCCTTGACTAGTCTCTCAAAGCACCTCATGATGAAAGAATACTACGGGGCGATAGTCATTCATTTCAGTTACTTTTGCCTTCTTGGGTATAGGAACAATGGTGGCCAACTTGAAGCATGTGGAGACAGTAGACTGGAATAGGAAGAGATTGAACATGTCCGTAAAAACTCACCAGCCAGCTGGTCTGTTACGTCGGTAACACTGTATTATCCTCAAAGCAGGCAAAGAATGCTTTAGTTTGTTTGGAAGCAAGATGCCGATGTCCACGATGTTGCTGGTTTTCTTTTTGTAGTCCGTGATTGCCTGTAGACAAAACAACATCTTGCGTCTGATCCGTTGAATTGTGACTCCACTTTGTCCTTATACTGACGTTGTTTGATTGCCTTACAGAGGGAATAACTACACTGTTTTGTATTCGGCCATATTCCTGGTCATCTTTCCATGGTTAAATGCGGTGGTTCGCGATTTCAGTTTTGCTTGAATGCCGCCATCTATCCACAGTTTCTGGTTAGGGTAGGTTTTAATGGTCACAGTGGGAACAACATCTCCTATGCACTTCTTTATTAACTCACTCACTGTATCAGCGTATAAATCTATGTTATTATCTGAGGCTAGCCAGATCAAAACATGATCATGATCATGAAGCATGACCAAAACAATCTTGAAGCGTGGATTCCAATTGGTCAGACCAGCATTGAATGGTTCTAGTCACTGGAACATCCTGTTTGAGTTGCTGCCTATAGCAGGGGAGAAGCAAAATGGAGTCGTGATCGAATTTGCCGAATGGAGGGTGGGGGAGGGTCTTGTGTGCATCGCGGAAGTTAGAGTAGCAGTGATCCAGTGTTTTGCCAACCAGGGTACTACAATCGATATGCTGATAGAATTTAGGTAGCCTTGTTCTCAAATTTGCTTTGTTCAAATCCCCAGCTACAATACATGCAGCCTCCGGGGGGGTGTACACTGCAGTGATAATAACCAAAGAGAATTCTCTTGAGAGATAATATGGGCGGCATTTGATTGTGAGGAATTCTAAGACTTGAGTGAACAGAAGGACTTGAGTTCCTGTATGTTGGTACAATTACACCATGAGTTGTTAGTCATAAAACATACACCCCCGCCCTTCTTCTTCCCTGAGAGATGTTTATTCCTGTCGGTGCGACGCACAAAGAATCGCAGTGGCTGTACTGACTCCGACACCATGTACCCAGAGAGCCATGTTTCAGTGAAACAGGGTATGTTACAATCCCGGATGTCACTTGAATGTTCCAGAACGTAAAAACTTACTGGACGTAGCCCAGGTATTGTACCTAATTTTCCTCCTTCTGGAAACAGTATCTGTAGTCATAACGTTACGTTCCCTTTTATTTGGTACTCTCTGTACAATACAAATATGGGGAATTGATATCCCTCCCAATGTCGGCCCCAATGGACACCAAATGAAATGGCTCATGGCAAGATGTGGTAGTCTGGGTATTGTGCACACGGAGTGCTGCCTAATGACCCTCTCCTGACCCTCTCCTGTCCCATTGTAAGCTAACTGTACACTGGGAGAAGTGACATCTAAGCGATAAAACCTCACAAAAGTGGTGGTGTGATGCCCTTCTTTCTGCAGCACAAATATCCCCTACAGTCAACCTTTTAAATTCTGCCCAAGGTGGTGCCAGAACCCTGGTGGAGTGGATACATATACCAGTAGGTAACCCTTGAACCTTGCTGCCATATGGCACAACCCAGTGGGCGAGACGATGCTTAACTTCTCTAGGATAGGGGGCAGCATTTGGAATTTTGGATTAAAAGCATGCCCAAATTCAACTGTCTGCTACTCATCCCCAGAAGATAAGATATGCATAGTATTAGTATATTTGCATGGAAAACACTCTGAAGTTTCTAAAATATTTTGAATCATGTCTGTGAGTATAACAGAACTTATGTAGCAGGAGAAACCCCAAGGACAAACCATTCAGATTTTTTTTGTTGAGGTCACTCTCTTTTCAATGAGGTTTCATTGGGAATCCAGATTTCTAAGGGACTTGCTTGCAGTTCCTGGATGTCACCAGTCTTTAGAAATTGGATGAGGTTATTCCTTTGTGTAATGAAGGAGTACGGCCATCTTGAACGAGTGTCACTTCATGTGTACTGTTTGATAGAGGCACATGACCAGAAAGCTAGTGTCAGTTTGTTTTCTTTCTGTACTGAACACAGATCATCCCGTCTTCAATTTTATCGATTATTTACTTTACAAAATACCTAAAGTTGTATTACAAAAGTAGTTTGAAATGTTTTGGCAAAGTTTACAGGTAACTTTTGAGATATTTTGTAGTCACGTCGCGTAAGTTTGAACCAGTGTTTTTCTGGATCTAACGCGCCAAATAAATTGATATTTTGGATATATATGGACGGAATTAATCAAACAAAAGGACAATTCGTGATGTTTATGGGACATATTGGAGTGCCAACAGAAGAAGCTCGTCAAAGGTCAGGCATGATTTATATTTTTATTTCTGCGTTTTGTGTCGCGTCTGCAGGGTTGAAATATGTTTTCTCTCTTTTGTTTACGGAGGTGCTATCCTCAGATAATAGCATTGTTTGCTTTCGCCGAAAGCCTTTTTGAAATCTGACATATTGGTTGGATTCACAACATGTGTAGCTTTAATTTGGTATCTTACATGTGTGATTTCATGAAAGTTTGATTTTTATAGGAATTTATTTGAATTTGGAGCTCTGCATTTTCTCTGGCTTTTGGCCAAGTGGGACGCTATCGTCCCACATATCCCAGAGAGGTTGAAGGACGCCCTGCTGTGAGCTGAATTTGTAAAACAGACAAAAATCTGGTCACATAACTTCGGGTCCGCTCAATGTACATGCGTGAAGTTCATACTGGACACAAGGCATGTAAGCACTGTTTCTCTTCAGAAGCAAAAGGAGGAGGCAAAGGGAAATAGCTCCAAAGCTCAGAACCTGTAGGACAGTGGCCTTCGCCCTGAAGGTACGGATAACACGTGGAGTTCCCAAACACGTTTAGCCGAGGCCAAAGCCATGAACACTAGGAGAAGATATTCAGATCTTCTGTCCCCAGAGGTTCAAAAGGGGCTGCACGCAATACCTCCAAAAAAAGTCAAATCCCACTTGGGCGCAATAGGTGTAAAGACTGGTCTGAGACAGTGCGCACCTTTCAGGAACCGCACAACGGCTCCGTCAATTCCCACATGAGATGCTGAAATAGTGGCCATGTACACTTTTATAGTGGTGAATGCCCGACTGCTCGAAACACCCCATTAGGAACATTAGGATGTCCCTTACAGAGCACTGAAAAGGAACACGTCCTTTATCTTGGCACAAAAGCTCAAACACTTGCCACTTATACAGCCCTTTTATGGAGGGCACCCTTGTGGACTGAATAGTAGCAATAATGTTCAGAAGTAACCATCAGATTGGCCCTCTCGGGGGCCAGGCCCATTTGAGGCAACCGGGGACATGCGTGGCCCGAAGCGAGAGTATGTGTGCACTGCTTCCCAGGAATAGGGAGCGAGCCAAGGTTATGTACGCTACTACTGACACACTGTCGGTTCTGACCAACACAAGTTGCCCTGACAAAAGCAGGAGAGAGTGCCTGAGCGCCAGATACAACGGAAGGAGCTCCAGGTAATCAACATGCAGTTCGCTCCACACCACTGTCCACCCTAGGGGGATGCATCTGTCCTGATCATCTTGCAGGATACAAATCAGCCCACGGGAGCCTGTGACAATAGCAGAGGGACACCCAATGCGACCGGTTAAGGCGAGACACATTCAGAGTGGCTAGCCCTCAGTGCTGCATCAATAATAGCCTCATGGGAACGACTTCTATCACAGAAGCCATCACCCCCAGTAAGCGCAGACACGGGCGAAAATGCATTGTAAGACCCAGTAAAAATTTGGCCTAGCAGAGCCCAGACACCCTCTATAGAGAAAGAAAAGTGTGATATAGGCTTGAGTCTAGCTCAAGACCGAGAAGTGGAAGGCACTAAGATGGTGTCAGACAGCTCTTTTTCTGTTTTCTTATGAAACCTAGAGACTGAATACGGGTCAATAGCATGGACGTGTATAACACTGCATGTTCCCTCGACTCTGCTGCCACCAGCCAATCCACTGTAATAGCGGTGGCTCGTGAGTATTCTGAATGTGTAGATTCTGATGTGCCTGTTGAGGGCATGCACTGTAGGTCTAGAATTGGACTCGAAGTCGCGACCCTTTTCGGAACCAGGAAATGCCATCTGCACCAGCCATCCTGGTTCTCCGACATAAGAATCACTCGGATTGCCTGCTTTTGGAGAAGGGAGTGAGGCAACACGGGTATCTTTTGGTTATCACTATGGCAACAGCCTCCAGGAACAATAAAACACACAATATATACATCTTATACTTATACTGTAGTTAAAACAACAATGTATACATAACAACTGCCGTGGGAACAGTTGAGGTGATGACACCGCAGAGGCGCGTGGGACGCACAACAAATTGCAGACTGTACCCTGATGTCACTGTTCGCATAATCCAGCCTCCTGTGAAGTGCCATCTGAAGGGGCGAGAAGCCACCTTGTGGACTGGGAGAGACTGGTTCCATTTCTACCACTCTTAACAACTGTGTGTCTGAATTTGGAGAAGGGATGCTTTCATTGAACTCACATGTGGGGAAACACAACACTTTTGACACCCATGAACACTGTATAACTTTGGTTGAAAATCTGTGTTCATGTGCCAAGGTTTGCCTAAAGCCTGGCCCACTTTGGGTAGAAGGGCTCCGGCGTTCAGTAACGTTCCCCGATTGGCAGTGTCACTTGCGGGTATTGTTGTCACAACGAGCCTCACTCAGTTTAGGCAGTAATATGCATTCCGGTAACTGGCTGGCAACCAGAGCTGGACCACACGCATTAAAAAAAGACCCATGGAAAAAAATAGTATTATGTAGGTTACCCTACCAACCAGTCCATAGGTACTGATGACCGCACACCTTGAAACCTAGCTGGGAATGGGACATACAGCTTTGAAAAACCGACCCCTTCTGTGTTAACAGATTAAAATCAATTCGTAATTTAATCTAATTCTCAGGAATGAAAAGTGTTGTGCTGGAGACAGACAGCTCATTTCAGGGTTTATGTTAAGGTTTCATGACATGATTTCACGACTTGATTTACTCGTTTTTATTCAGCTTCAGTTTGATAAAATCATTTCTATTTCGTTTTCTTTATATGATTTAGTTTTAGTTTTAGTATAAGAGACAGAAAGTAGCCTATGCATGGGAGGCTATGAGCCATGTTGTATGTTGTAGTTTTTCCCTGTTAGCTAGCATTAGCTCATAGTCTCGGAAATCCCAGACTAGAACAACAGCACTCAGTCTGGGGAGGATGTCGGATTGTCTTGGGAATTTCAGAGGAACAATTTTCTTCCGGTCAATGTCCTCTTCCGAAACGATAACTCTCCCAACACATCATGAGTTTGGGCAAGAGGGTCAAGAGGGTTTCCCTAGCCTGAAGGCAGACATTTCCGAACATAGCGATTCTAAACAAAATGTTGAAGGTAGATGATGAAAACTAGCCACCCGAAATGCACTCAACAAAATGTTTTGTTTGATTTTGGATCAAAAAATGTCGAGTGCAGATTATTGCATGCGACAATATACCATTTTTTTGAGAAAGATAATAATATATATTTAAAAATTTAGTAAATATATTTATTGATTTCTTTTCATGTTGATAAGAGATGAAAATCTAATGTATTGAATGTTATTTGTTCATGTAAAAATTGTAATGTAGTGATTTTGAGGTTGTGCCATTATATTTGGGATGGTGACACGAGAAAGTATGGAGAAAAACATTTTGTCCACAGAAATTGTGTTTGAAAAAATGGAGTCCCCGCTGAAAAAAATGTAATTGGGGTTTTTTCCATGTAGTAGCCACTAGCCAGATTTCCTGAAAAAAGAACACTAATACTTTGACTGCCTGTCTGCCTCTTGCTTAGCCAATATTTGCAACGATGACGAGAAAATAACATTAAATCGCTATTTTGACAGCTTGTCTGTGTCTTGCTTGTGTTTGATCTGCCCTGCCTAATAGCTGCATGTAACTCATCAGCTATGACAAACATGACATCGCTAGACTGCCTTGCCTGTCTGTGTCGTGTTCATGTTTGCAATACTGTTAGAACAGGCAACACATTTTTTACCAACATGTCGATCATGTTATTCGTGTACAACATATACATAGGTGCATGTAGCCTAACTCCCCTCTTTAAAAAATGACATGAAATTGCACTTATGCTTAATAGCTTTCTAAGGCATGAAATGCAATAGTTTGAACATGTCGACCAAGAACAATATATGCTTAGAACTCATAATTAAGCGCATGGTGCAATAATTAATGCAATTAATTTATTTATCGAATGTTATCGATGGTACACAGCTTTGTAGAACCAAAACAAACACAAACACTCAAACTCGAGAACAAATAGTTTGGGGGGGCTGCTGCAGTTCGCAAACGGTATGGTGCTAATCTCCTTTGAGGCAGTCAAGCCGAGGGCATTCCGCCAAGAGTAGTTCTAAGTCTAGTCCGGTTGTGGCCGCAACGAGACCTTATTTCAAAGCTATCAATAAATATGCGTATTTGTGTACCTGGTAATCACAAATTTACATTGTTTGAAGCACACATAAGTCTCAGTCACAAATTACATTTACAATAAGCCCCCTTTGGTGAATGAGAGGCTTGTAGAATAATCATTAATTTGATTTTTTTGTTAATTGTTTGCCAGGAGAAGGTCTTGCGTGCTCTTGGCATTACTGAATCAAATGAACAAAATGCGTTGAAAGATTTGTTCTTTTGACTGAACGAGTTGAAAAGATCTGAGTCAGTAAAAAGAGTAGAACTGCAACACTACTGAGCCGAAATCTGGAACAGCAGATCACTTTGTTAAATAACCTGCGCATTCTTAATCGCGCTGGCTTGCTAATACTTTGTGTCCGGCTTGGATGTTGACACAATGGCAGCAAGTGTATAAGGCGGTGACGTTTTGTTCTGACTTGGGTGCTTGTACAGACGTGTATGCTGGAACATTGGTATATTGTTGGAGGCAACCTATCTGTCTAGAGCAGTGCTGTTCAATATCTGTCCTGGAGGGCAGAACAACTTCTGTTTTTTTTAATGATATCTGGTAGTTAAATGCACTCACCTGATGTCCGAGGTCTGAATTAGTCCCTTATTTAGAAGGAGAGGGTGAAGAACAAAAGGTATTTTGGCTCCCCAGGTCCGAAGAAGAGCCCTGCTAGAGATACTAGATATTTAGTGATACTGATGCACAAGCTAGGCCTATTTGAAACATTGCCATCTCCTGGCAGCATTTACCTGCCAGTTTCATAAGCTTGAAAACCCCATTGATGCTTGCCATTGGTCCGTCGCTCAAACCTGTGCTAAGGACCCACACTCCGGGGGTTGCGTCCTCATCAGAGGTGCACACAAGCCCCGCTTCCTCCACTGCCTCCAACTCCAGTAATTGGAAATAGGAATGGGGTTGCCATAACGGCAGAGGAAAGCTAGTAAGTTCCCTTTGCCGGAAGTTAAGCATGCTAGACAACATTAGCAGGAGGATTTTTATTCTAAGCTAGCTAGCCTCTTTGATCGCAACATGTTCCATTTACTCAACAAGAGAGCTATCCACTGTGGGGAGGCAGGAATAGCTAGTAGTAGCTAGCTCGTCTCGGTGTGTTATCTAATCTGGCTAGCACGCTATGCAGCGCTTGTTTAGCTAGCCTGGTCTCGAAAGTCTACGTAGGACTGGATCACCGAGGTGGGACCAAACCCTTCACTGACCAGTCTGGGACGAGAGGCAAGCGGTGCTTGACCGAGGAGAAACAGGTGGCAGACTTTTCTCTTTGAGTAGCCTTCCATTACCGGCAACAGAGCGCAAAGGAGCCGGGTTGAAAACAGGCAGCTAGAGCATACAACACGCCCTGGCAGACAAGACATTAGCTCTTACCAAAGACCCAATTCATCTCCACGTACCGCAACTCAGACTCAGCTGAGGTATGGGCACCTGGGAGAGGAGAGGAAGTCACTTTCGAAAACATACTCAAGAATGCCACACGACAGTCAAGAGAACCTGTGCCGTGGACTAGAGAAACAGTGTCAGCCGTGTCAGTGTTTGTGCCGCAAACAAACTGATTGGAGCCAGACAACTAGACCATTTTTATTCATTTAGGTATGTTCGTGACCTCGAACCCGGCTTGCTAACCTTAACCTGTGTCGGGAAGAATTTAAGGAATTAATCCAAGTCTTATCGCCTGTTCGGATGCGGGGCTTCCAGCGAGGCACAGATTTCATTGGCCTTGTCAGACCTGATTTTAGTTCTTCCGTCGAAGTAGCGAGACTGCGACACCCCATAGTTGTGTTGTACCAAGAGTACCGACTGAAAGGGAACATTCCATATCCCATCCACCATGCTAGTGATTGACTGCACCAACTCAAGGCCATCTCATGGTTATCATTAAGAATTCCTTCTCTGTTGTAATTGCACAGAGGCCAGTGCACAGATGAGCCTAATTGTTTTCTTATTGAGAAAGAGCCACATCAGAGGAGACTTTGTGTCTGGCTAATAAGGCGACAGAGGGGCCTTGCCCACTGTGACTTCATGTTACTCTATCTGAGCGCGCTAGCGTCTCTAATTGCACAGAGCTCATAGGCATAAATGAACCGGGGCCTTGATGTTCTAGAGATGAGGCCAGCGACTCCTCGCCCTTTTAGAAGATATGCGCCTCTGTGACAAAAATAGACAGCAAACTGATTGAAATTAAATTGCGTTACATTATCCCAAACTTAGAAACAACCTAATCACTGTGGATTCAGGGTATTGATTAGGATGGTCATATACTCATTTTCTATGGGAGCACAGACAATAGCAGTGGAGGCTGCTGAGGGGAGGACGACTCATAATAATTGCAGGAAGGGAGTGAATGGAATGGCATCAAACCATGTGTTTGATGTATTTGATACAGTTTCACTGATTCTGCTCCAGCCATTACCACGAACCCGTTCTCCCCAATTAAGGTGCCACCAACCTTCTGTGGACAGTAGCTACAGGCGGATACAATCATTCACTCCCTGAACCACCATATTCAGGAAATCCTCATTCAGATTACACTAATTTAATCTCCCTCTCTCCTGTTCCCTGGGGCTAAGATTTTTTGTAAACCCTGGTTGTCTGGTCATAGAGACGACTGTGAATACTTGATTTCCCCCAACTTAAAATTAAACCTACTTTTTAGATGAGCTGCATCAGACTGGAGGCACCCAAAGACCATTGTTGTGCAACCTGAATTGCTACTCTGTGACATCATCAATGTTGGACATACAGCTAGATGACATGACTTGTAAATGACTGTGAGTCAGTCCCTCATGTGACTGGTGGTAACCACCTCTCTCTCCATATGGAAATTACAACAAAAAAAAACAAGACAGACAGAACGTAATACTTGATAAACGGGCATTTTCGGATTCAAGTGTGTTGAAATAGTGGACAGGCGCATGGGTCATTCTCGACAATTGCCTTCTTCCAGACGGGGCGCTGCCGGCCAGAGAGAGACAAAGACAAGACAGACATGTTCATTCACCTCTGTTTGTGTCGGGGAGACCCGAAACCTAATGACAGCCCAGATCACCAGTGTCTTTGTTCTATGTGTCACACAGAGGGAGAGAAAGTGCCATGACAGCTTGTGTAACTTGATATGTCGGTTACAGTACAGTGGGGGAAAAAGTAAGGGCCAGGACAAATATTGTATTAGCCACAGCTGCCTCAATTACAGTGATTGTCTTGAAAAAGGAAATGAAGTCTGCAAAGGGATAGAGTATGCAGCATAATATGGGGGTGGCCAACCCTCCTCCCGGAGGGCTACTGGGTGTACAGGCTTCTGCTCTAGCCATCGTTTAACACAAGTGATTCAGCTAATCAAAGTCCTGCATGGTGAGTAGCTGATTTGTCGAATCAGGTGTGTTAGAGGAGGGCCACAGCAAAAGCCTGCACGCTTAGTAGCCCCTTTGATCTGTGATATTGTACACATTGAGGCACAAAAAGTGTAACTTGGGATGAATGTGTGGATCAGCATGTTGGACTCCATTTAACAGTATACAATCATGTGTTATTCTCTCTTCCATTGTGTTTTGTCTGACTTTCATTGTCAATGTAGCGATTGGGTTCTCAATCAGGATTCCTTAGAAAGGTAACAGATGCTCCAAAAGATTGTGACAGCACCTCTTGGCTGTGTCATCTCCAGGAGTTTTTCTCTCCCATTGTCAACCAGACAGAAAGAGTGTCTCCATGTTTGTGTGTGTGTGTGTGTGTGTGTGTGTGTGTGTGTGTGTGTGTGTGTGTGTGTGTGTGTGTGTGTGTGTGTGTGTGTGTGTGTGTGTGTGTATGAGAGCGAGAGAAAAAAAGAGAGAGTGGAGGAGAGACAGTTCAAGAGAAGCATTGGCTTTGAAATGAAAGACTTTTCTACCACGGGGAAGAGTTGTGTGTGTTCACATGCTCCAGTGATCAGGCTGAAAACACTGCTGAGGCCTGTTGCATTCACTCTCACATGGGATGGTCCTCGTGGTTGCCTGCTTGGCAAATAGCATGTTACCCACTCATCCCCTGCTTGGCAAATAGCATGTTACCCACTCATCCTCTCATTTACCTCCACCTCTCTTCTCTCCTCTCGCTCCTCCTTCCTCATCCCAAAGCCTCCCCAGCATCTGTGCTCTGTTTGCTTGAACAAATTGGAGTGTTTCTGGCCACCATGCAGCAGGGAAACAAGGCCTCTCATTCTTCCTGTGAGACAAGGAGGAAAGCAAATACATCTACTAACAACGCAGTTGGAGTTGTTCCTGCAAAAGCCCTGTATGAATTGGGATTTGGCACAGTCAAAAAGGAGTCATGCCCTCCTGTGGTACCCATGGATCCAGCACCATGGATGGGTGTCATAATATAATCAGCACCCCCTGAAATAAGAGGAGAACGGAAGAGAATAGGTGTTTGGGATATCACTCTGATAGGCTCAATGAACCAATTCCAAAACTTGAACAAACGGGGATGAGAACATAGGGTCTTCAGGAATTACCAGGAATTAACACACACATACACACATATACACACACTCATTCGATTAGGTCCCACTCTGCCCGTCCAAATGAAGCATGGCTGCTGATTAACTCTGAGGTCTTCTGGTTTCATCTACATGTTTTTTTCTTAGAATGGGGAGTATGCTTGCTGAGCCAATCAGAGAGAGAGAGAGAGAGAGAGAGAGAGAGAGAGAGAGAGAGAGAGAGAGAGAGAGAGAGAGAGAGAGAGAGAGAGAGAGAGAGAGAGAGAGAGGACTTACCAATATACAGTCTTTTTTTATTGTTTACTTAGCCAGGTTAGCTAGTCATCTTAAAGGGTTATATGATCACAATTTCCAAAAGTAGTAATCAGCAAGACAACAGAGAATGCCTTGAAAGTGATTGATCATTTGCCTAGATATTAAAGCTAAGCGATTAGATAAATGGACAAAATGGGAATAATGGCCAGGTTTATATATGATACATTTTTCATTATCTAGATTATTTCTCTTATATTATAATTATGCCTCATTGGTAATTTCATGATTGTTCAGAGGTAATATAATGGATTTAAAAAACGTATTCATCTTGATGGGAAAAGATTGTTGAAAAAACATTATTATTTTCAATTACTTTTGCTCTTTGGACCATTTGCCATATTCATTTAATAAATGTAATTTTGTTCAATGATGGAATGGGTGAGGTAAAATACTGATATATACATTCCACTATCAAATTAGTTCAAACGGAATGATGGTATTGCAGGGAAGTAAAAAAAACACAACATGTGTGCTTCATGTACTGGATATCAGATTCACACATTAGTTAGCGTGTGTGTGTGTTTGTATGTATGTATGTGTGCATGTGTTTGTGTGTGTGTGTGTGTGTGCCAAAAAGTTACATAAAGTTACATAGAGTTACAACTCTGAAGAATATTCTGAAGGAGGATCGTGACAACAAATCATTAGTGCACATTCCTTGATGAATGGAGGCAATCAGAGTATAAAAACAAGATTGCAGAAAAGATTAGCATTGCTGCTTGTCAATGTGAATAATAGTGCATTCTCCCTCAAGGACAAACATGTCTCATATTTCATAGTAACCACTTAAAGTACTATGAGTAACCCCTCAGTATTAATCCATTATTTTTTTATCCCAGTTTATTCTCTCCTATTTCAAACGCAAGTCTTTACATTTCTCAAGAGGTCACAGGTGTGATTACATTCAAGAAGAAGTCCATTTACAACACTTTCTTCTCACTCTCTCTTTTTCTATCCACAGCAGAGAGGTTTATTTGTCCAGGGGTGCAGCAGTGTGCAGTCCAGATTGGAAGGAGTTGATTGAGCCAGGGACCGGGTGTTATATGGCCCTAAGCCTGTCTGAGAGTGCCCCTGGGGCTCCCACGCCTCTGGAGTGTGCAGACGGGGTCCACGCTGACTCAGACTGACAGGGGGCCCCTGGGGGTTGGCCGAGCCTCCAGGATCAAACGAAGGGCCCAGGGTGGACACTGTGAGACACAGTGACAGGGGCCTGATGTGATGTGGCTGTCTAGTGTCGGTCCGTCACCGCTTTCGTTTCCTGGGCCACATCATTGATTCCCAGGGTAGGTGACATTAGTGAGACCCCCTTTTAATCTGTTACAAAGAGCTTGACCTGCCGAGCTCCTCCCCTGTGGATCCATACATGGCTGGCTACTGGAGCCGAAATTGAAAATATAATTTTCTCCATTCTCCTTCCTGGCTGTTTCACTTGAACACAGTCACGGTAATCCTCACTCCGTTGTCTAAGGATTTTCACATCTTACAATGGGAATAATCACTATCTCACCAATGGAGTCTAGGTAAGATAGCTTTATCTCTTGCATTCGCACCATGAGAATCTCTTCTGGGGGTAATAATGGTGAAGCTATAAGAGGACTTCGAACAAGCTACCTCGGAAGCTACAGGTAACAGTCAAAATAAAGGAAACACCAACATAATAGTTGGAATAAAGTATATAAAGGATACATAAACTTAATATGGAGTTGTGCCACTGGTGACTGACACACACACACACACACATACTTTAAACCCTTTACAGATGTAGGATCTTAATTTGAGCCAGTTTGCTACAGCAGGAAAATAATCCTGCAGCAACAGAAAATGTGAATTATTATGTGGATTGAAATGAATGGACATTTTTTTGCAGGGGCTGATGCATTTTTTGTAAGGGCAAATCAAGTCTGACATTTTAAAGTGGAAATAAAAAATGCGCCAACGAGCATGTGCGTTGCCAAGGACTAAAATAGAAGTCATTCCTATTTCTGACGCAGATCGCGCTGCAAGTCCTGCCTCTCGCATCTCCTCAATGGTTTATAGAAGCAGGTACCCATGTGCCATCTCCTCATTGGTTATATCCACGTGGGTGACTGAAAGACAAACAAGGTCAGTGGTGGTAATGTACCTAATTTATGAAAGTTGCCCATCGCAATATAAAGTCCAGAGAAGAAAAAGCCTGAAAGAAGGAGAGATGACTAGAAACGATTCGGTTGACCGTTTTATGTGTGGATTAATTGTTGGAGTAGGGGTCCTTGTGCATTTCAGGTAAAATAATAACTCAATGTTTATATCCCAGGAAAAATTAGCTAGCAACAGCAAGCTAGCTAAATAGGACAAATTAGCTAGGAAGTGCAAGCCAGCTAGCTAAATTGCCATAAATGTTTAATGCTTTTCAACCTGTCCCAAATTAATGGTTCAGAGTTTGTTTTAATATTTTAACCTGCGTGTCGTGATCACGTTTGGTGTGGGGTGACAAAATAAATGAATGCACAATGGTGCACGGTGGCGCACAATGGCACACACGCACAGTCAGTTTGGGTTCCGTGTAAGTATGATGTGATTGCCTAATTATCTCAGGAACCACACATGTGTGGAAGCACCTGCTTTCAATAAACTTTGCATTCCTCATTCACTCAAGTGTTTCCTTTATTTTGGCAGTTATTTGTATGTTTGGCTATGAATTTCTATGCATGAGAGTAGTTTATTCTCATCTTCTGGATATGTTGTAGACTTATAGAAATTTGGGGTGACGGGGGAATCATTGTATTTCACCCTAGATCTTTGATAGCTTGAGAAAATACATCAGTGCTGTGTCTTAACACTGATGGAGGGAGGAGCAGTGGACTTAAAGTACTTAAGTAAAAATACTTTAAGTACAACTTAAGTTGTTTTTTGGGGGGTATTCTGTACTTTAATTCACTATTTGTCTTTTTGACAACTTTTACTTTTACTTCACTACATTCCTAAAGAAAATAATGTACTTTTTACTCCACATATTTTCCCTGGCACCTAAAGTACTCATTATATTTGAATGCTTAGCAGGAAAGGATAATGGTCTAATTCATGCACTTATCAAGAGAACATCCCTGGTCATCCCTACTGCCTCTGACCTGGCGGACTCACTAAAGAAAAATGCTTTGTTTGTAGTGTTGGAGTGTGTCCCTGGCTATCTGTAAATAAATAAAAAACAAGAATGGTGGCCTCTGGTTTGCTTAATATAAGGAATTTGAAATGAATTGTACTTTTACTTTTGATACATGAGTATATTTTAGCAATTACACTAACTTTTGATACATATATTTCAACACTTTTGCTCAAGTAGGATTTTAATGGGTGACTTTTACTTTAACTTCAAATCATATCAAATCAAATGTATTTATATAGCCCTTCTTACATCAGCTGATATCTCAAAGTGCTGTACAGAAACCCAGCCTATAACCCTAAACAGCAAGCAATGCAGGTTTAGAAGCACGTACTTGATTCATTTTCTATTAAGGTATCATTACTTTTACCTAAGTATGTTAATTGGGTATTTGTTCCACCACTGGGGAGGTGTCATGTGACATTAGTGCTCCAAGGGGCTGGTAACACCATGTAAGACCAGGTCAGGCAGGACATCACATTCGTAAGAATATTGATTAGTGAAGAGTGGGCGAAACAAAAGGCCCCAATGGAGTATACCTGGGCAGACAGACTTCATAGAGTACATCAGCAGCACTCTCAACATTATCTTTAGCAGGTAATGGTCAGTCTGAGTACTTCAATGGATATGATGTGCATTAGAGCCACTTTGTTTGGAGGTTGTAATTAAACGTCATGTTACTTTTCCCTTCTCTATTATGTGCGGTACATTAATGGCTATATGATGATTATTCAGTAATGAACACAATTTGGTGTTGTGTTTACTGATATTCTTAGGCACACTTGTCGTTCATACTTGGCGTAGTCGGCGGCACAGTGCAGAGCATCAGTGTCATTGTCACCCAGGTTTGACACATTGTTTAAGGAGCAAGAACAGGGAGGGCAAACCAGTGTAGACACAAGCTCAAATTTGGCCTGTGAAATTAAAAGTCATTTTGAGAAAGTGGATATTAATGTTAGCTATCAATTTAAGCCTTTAAAAAATGTGACATATTTTAGGCTGACATGTTTTAATTAAACCATCAATAGTATGGCAACAGTGGCTAATGGTGCAGCAGACACCGCCAAGGCGTTTCTCCCAGCCAGGATAAGGTACCCTTTCATCTTCTATTCTACTGTTGTGCACACAATTACATTTAATGCTGGCACTTACGGCCTAACATCACACACCAGAGATGTGATCTAACCTGTTGGATGAATGCTTTTGACAAATTACAATATACTAGTGATTTATTGTTAGACCTATCCTGATATTTTTTGCTGATTCTTCTGATATTGTGATTCTTACAAAGACACAAAGGGCTGGTTTCCCAGACACAGATTAATCCTAGTTCTGGACATAAAAGCATGTTCAATTAAATCGAAAATCTCCATGTAAAGTGCTTTTTAGTCCAGAAGTAAGCTTAATCGGTGTCTGGGAAACTGACACGGGAAATGTTATATGACAATTCGATCATGGTTTATGTCATAAGCAGATCTTCTAGGACATTGTAATACATTGGTCTGGAATACCAACAACAGCTCGATGATGAGTTATTTGGCTTTCAGAGCTAGCTCTTTTACATGGTGTTAGTGAAAGTAACAGTGAAGTAATTTATGGCATCCTGTCCTCTGTCTGTTTAAGTCTCACAGATATCTATGAATTAATTAAGCAAGCTACACTGTTTTGAGAGGGAAAACAAGCTAAACAAACCTTCACCGATGGCGACGCAAGTCACACTTTTTTGTCATGTGTTGTCGAAGAAGACACGGCACCTTCGTCATTAGCGACACACACTTTAAACTGTTCCCACTTTTGTTCTCCCCCTTCTGCCTTGAGCATAAATAAGATAAGGGAGAGAAAAAATGAAAGCATCCATCATTCAAAGTGGAAAAGGGTAATTTAGCCCGCCCCTTCTGACAGCTTTACAACTTTGTGCTGTATTCTGTTTTAATTGGCAATCATGAATTAACTGAATGAGAGGCCCGTTCATTGCCGCTGTCTCTCTCTTGTCGCAGCTTTTAATTGGGTGGACTTGATGGGTTCCTCAGATAAGAGCCGACAATACATTCTCATGATTGGCAACTCATTTGTTGCTCTGTAATTAGGCTGGAGCTCTACCAAACACACCAATGTTGTCTCACAACGAACCCAAGTCTTTTATCAGGCAGGCAGGCAGGCAGGCAGGCAGGCAGGCAGGCAGGCAGGCAGGCAGGCAGGCTTTCTTTCGATTCTTTTGAGATACTAGGAATATCTAGGATCATATGAGAGTGATGATATAGTGACCTGACAATACATTTGAATTGCTACGTATTAAAAGTTCCACATTAGCGTCATCTATCCGCCATGTATCAATAGTCATCTACAGGTTGTAGAGTGATTACCTGTTCATACTGTCAAAGAGTAATTAAAGGAATTGATTCATGGCCAATGTCAGGTGCTCAGGTTTATTGGTGCTCATTAGTAATCTGTGATATGGCAAAGCTACATCACCACACGCACATGGACACACACGCACGCACACACACATACTAAACGTGCAATGCACACGCACACAAACACACAGGCATACCCACATCATCCCTGGGTAGTTCTTGTGTTTTTCTGAATTAGCAAACAGATTGAGCCTTCTCCAACAGACAGAGTAGTGCATAGGGAGGCGAGGAGAATATGGTTAGAATAATTCTAACTATTCATAGGTGCACCTCTCCCCTGCCAGATCTTAATGTACTTTTTATGACTATGATGACACTTCCCAGAGGCACTCCATAGTCACCCTATACTTTTACATATAGGGTCAAATTTCAAAGCTATCTCCATTCTCCCTCCATTTAAAAATAGGGAAAAAGGAATTAAACATTAATGTGCCGAAGAATAAATATTTTGTGTCTCCAGGACTCAGCACTTTCTCCACTCCTGCAGCCGTCTTAATGAAGTCTTCCTGAAGCCATTTGTAAATTAACACATCTCTTCCATAGTCCCCTTTACGTTCAGTTTCTTCTGTGGAGGGAGGTTGAGAATTAGTTAAGCAGTTTCTCTATGCTGTGATATGTCACTGGGAGGGATGCATAATTACCCAACCTCTGAGTCGCCGGGCAAAAGAAGTGTGTTTGGGATTCCTTTGTACTATTTTGCACTATGGGTTTCAGCCTTATAGCTTGGCAATGAACTGTTCTCCCTCTCTTAATGCTCAAGCTATCGAGATCAGCAAACGGGCCCGGTGCCTGAGCTGTATGTTGAATGATATCAAGGTGAAAGGTGACATTTTCAAAAGCCTGTCACAAACTAGTCAGACCCATTTCGGAGCTAGTATCCAAACTAAGCCCACCCTATCCCCTTTATCAGGTTTCCCTACTATGTTTTGAGAAAAAAAAGTATTCATCTATTATTCATCTCCTTCCCTTTAGATTTACAAAGACATCACCCAGGTGAGGTAAGATCGGTGAGGGCATGCATACTGACATTACCCCTGTCTTCAGTGTATTTACTTAGCCACTCTTCTTAATCATTGGTGTGACATCCCCATTATACAGGTTTATTATCAACTAATAAGACCTTTGTGCCAATCATGTTATGTCCATTGTAATTGCCAGCCACCTATAAAGGATATGGTACTCTATATGTAAGAACCAGAGGTGAAAATACTGTATTGACAGGGTCAAGTGAGCAATGTACATTATGAGGACATTATTAGTTCTTCCTCTGGCGTAAACATTTGTCCCACTAATGCAGGTCAAATATGGAGCGCCGTGTTCTAAATGTGGTATAATATGGAGTACACTTGGCCTCGAGGGTTTAAGATTAAGGGCGAATTTGTTGCTATGCTAGCTTTATTTCGCAGCAAAACGCTCCTCTGACTCAATGAGTCATGTTCAGAGCTTATACGCGGCAAACGTGTTGTACTGTCACTACAGTAGTATTATTTTCTACTGAACCCCAATGAGTGGCCGGGCCTCTCTCTTCCCCGGTTTATTGTTTGGTTTCTCTGCCTGTGTTCACCCCTCAGATTCTGCTCCGTCACGTTTGGCCACGAGTGATAAATGTGACATTACTCCATCTGAGGATCATTAAATGTCAGGTCCTGCCGTGACAGCGTGCGTCCTGGCAGGAAGTCAATGGTGAGGAGGAGGGGAGAGTGGTGTTAGAGAAGGCAACGACCGCTGGGACGGCACGCTGGGACGGATCAATGGCTCATCTAACACCCCCATGATGCCCACCACTGAACCACTGAACCACTGCACTGCACCGCACAGCCAAGACCCACTTACACCACTACCACACCAACACTCACACACACACTTCCCTCTCTGCCAGGAAGATATCCAGCTGCTTGGCTGATCTGTGTGCATCTATAGATGACCTCCACATGTGATTTGGACATGGACGTTTACAGGATAGAATCAGGATCAAGGTGCAAGAAAAACGTAAATTGTTGTCCTATTCAATTCTGAATTAAATATGTATTACTATTAGCAGTAGTAGTAGAGGCATTGACAATATCTGCATTATTGAGCAAATTATATCTTACACTTAGAGTCCCAATAAAGGTATCCACAAAAATCGAGCAAGTGACCTTATGGACCAGTATGTACATTCCCCTACGTATTTTGTTTGGATTTAACTTGGCTCTACACTCCAGCATTTTGGATGTGCGCTAAATAAATGATTGGTCAAAAATGTATTGTGTCATTTCAGGGTCACTTTTATTGTAAATAAGAATAGTATTTCTGAACACTTCTACATGAATGTAAATGCTACCATGATTACGGATAACCGTGAGTGTATTGTGAATAATGATGAGTGAGAAAGTTACAAATATCATACTCTCCTGTTATTGGTAATAGTGAGAGGTTAGCACGTTTTGGGGGCATGAACTTTGTTCATCTGTAACTTTCTCACTAATCATTATTCACAATTTCATTCATGATTATCCGTAATCATGGTAGCATCCACATCAATGTAAAAGTTTTCAGAAACTTTTTCACATCGCATTTACAACACAAATGACTCCAAAATGTCACAATACATTATTTACCATTGATTTCTATTGGGCAAAAACATAATCCGAAACACAACCAAAACAAACTGGAATTGCATCCAAGAAGTTTGTAGAGTCACAAGCTTGATGTAGTCATTGCAAATTAGGAATATGGGACCAATTACTAAACCTTTGACAAAATGTACTACGCTATAAGTGAAATTGTCCAAATACTTAATGACACCTTCAAATGGCGGGACTAGATAGACGAAGTACTTTCATTTCTAAACAGTAAAAGAGTAATGTATAAAAAATACCCTCAGATAAAAGGTCTGTACTCTCGCCTCATAGAAAACATTTTCTGGAGTACAGAGACAACTCCTGAAATAGTTTAGCTTCATTGTCCAAATAAATACGTAGGGGAGTGTACATCCTGCATTGTGAGATGCACTCTGTTGTTTACTGTCGATCATGTCGGTGTGTGTGTGGGGGGGCCCTCACCGTATGGAATCTTGACCAAGTGAATGATGTTTAGACTCCCCACTGATTCTATTCCTCTCCCCTGACAACATAGATAGTGCTCTAACCTCTCTCACACACCCCTTAAAGCTGAGAGAGAGAGAACATCGATATGTTGACCAATGAAATAAAGAGATAGCAGCTTAAGTAACATTTCAAGTGAAGAGGGAAGCATGCTGATTGTTCCCTTGATTCAGCATGTTTGGTTGGTTCCACCATTCAGGTGAACCTGGATTGAGACATCAATCACAAAAGCATGAGAATAGACAAGGCAACCGTGGAGAGGGTGGTAGATCAAGATAGGGAAAGCGTTTCAAGTGACGTTACCCCGATCTGATGGCTTTATCATGCTGTAATGTGTTAGCATCATGCTAACATCAAAGAGTGACTGCCTGATGTACTAACATGCCATGAATCAAGTATCAACATAGGACCAAACCAATGCAGACAATCCAAAACGCAGTGCATACAAAACCTGTAATATTAGTCCTGCAGTCATGGAACAAAAGGAAACGTTCAAAGAAACCAAACTTTGATGAGGCAACGGACAGGGTAACTGACCTAGTTCAAATGCATTCAAGGATAAACCATACAGTACAGAGAAAGAGAAATCAAAAGGGACAGATGAACAAGAGGAATGTATCTTAAGCAAGCGACATTACTACAGTACTCTAAACCATGAAATCCAGACAGAGTTAACTAAATCAGTCTGTCAGCAAGATATACCTGAAAAAGAGCCACGTGGGAGTATGTCAGCGTAAACGTGTAAAGATCTCTGCAGAGGGGACAGTGCAGCAAGGTCATCGTCACATTGCATCAAGCACGGCGCCGAGAGGTCAGCTTTTGTTCTCTTGTGTGAAGTCCCTTTGCCAGAGGTAACAATTAAGACTCATCTGTCAGACTGGACTAATGTATTCGTTCGAAATTCTACCGTGAAACTTTACTGTTGTGCTTTCTTCCGCCTTTCATAGCGGTCATTCAACTTCAATGTGTTCCTTCCCATTTCATAAAGCCATCTTGCACATGTCAAAAATCACAAGCATCTTTCCCCACAGATTGCAGTGTAATCTAACTGTCAACATAACTGGTAATTAACAAGTAGTAGGCTACAGCCACATATTAGCGGTACAAAACATGTTATGCTGTCTGTGTTTGCATTTACTTTCATAAGCAAACTTTCACGACTTACTGAGTTTCACATTTTATGGTAGACTGTAGCCTAGGTTAGTTTCTAGAATGAACAATTGGCAATTAATCTTGCAAATAGCAAGTAGTGCAGTCACATATTAGCGGTAGGGGGAAAAAAATGTGTGCTGCCTGTGTTTGCTTTCAAAACTTTGTAACTAACAATGCAAACATTTGTGATTTGAGTTGCACCAATCAAATGTTGGTTATGCTCTATGATAGCTTGTGCTCTAGGTTCATTTCACACAGGTGTGGCATTGCCAATCTTCCTGTTTTCCTGACTGCCATCCCGTGTGGGGAGCAGCTCAGTTTCAGCAGTGAGATTGATGAAATGTGACAGGTTTGGCCCAACAAAGTGATGGTCTTTAACCAAGGTCATTTAAGGGAATCTGAGGGGAGATACAAAGAATGGATCCCCATCCTGAGGCAATTTATTTCATATAGTCCTTTGCCTGCTGCTGTTTTATCATCACACCTGACTGGACAGGCGTCGCTGTCTTCTAGGCAGGCCTTAAAATACAAGATACTAAATGTAGTGTCTAAAGTATCAGGGGTAAGTACTGCTGGTGATGCATTTTAGCATTGATTTTTGGATGGATAGGTGATGATGAGTGGGGGATGTCCCTAGAGTATTAGATCAAAAGTAATGTCTTGACACACCCCAGCAATCACTACACTCACTGGAGCACACTGTACACTTTATTTTTAAGAGTGTAGAGTGTAAGGATTTTTTCCTGGTTCAACTACAATTAAATTAAAGGTTCCATTTGGAACCAAATAAGGTTATTCAGAGTGACACCATAGGGGAACCATTTTAAGTTCTCTGAAGAACTTTAAATGAGATGGTTCTTTGCACAGATTCAACCACAAAAATCAGATGCTGAATATCCCTTTCAGAGCGGTGAAGTTATTAATAACGCTTCGAGTGGTGTATCGATACACCCAATCACTACAAAGATACAGGCTTCCTTGTTGGGTACTCCCAAGTGGCGCAGCGGTCTAAGTGCAAGATTCGTCACTACAGTCCCTAGTTCAAATCCAGGCTCAATCACATCTGCCTGTGATTGGGAGTCCCATAGGGCGGTGCACAATTGGCCCAGCGTTGTCCAAGTTTGGCTGGGGTAGGCTGTCATTGTAAATAAGAATTAGTTCTTAAATAACTTGCCTAGTTAAATAAAAATAAAACCAAGTTGCTGGAGAGGAAGGAAGCTGCTCAGAGGTCTCACCACGAGGCCAATGGCAATTTTAACAGTTACAGAGTTTAATGGATGTGATATGAGAAAACTGAGGATGGATGAACAACATTGACGTTACTCCACAATACTAACCTAAATGACAGAGTGAAAAGAAGGAAGGTTGTACATAATAAAAATATTTTCTGTTTCCAATGAGGCAATACTGCAAAGAAATCCTGAATACAAAGTGTTATGTTTGGGACAAATCCAACACATCACTGAGTATCATTCTCATGTTTTCATTTTTTATTTTACGTTTATTTAACTAGGCAAGACAGATTTTTACAATCCAGGTGTGCAAAGGTCTTAGAGTCTTACCCCAAAAGACGCACAGCTGTAATCGCTGCCAACATGTACTGACTCATGAGGTTGAATACTTATCTAATCAAGAAATGTTTGTTTTTTTGTTATTTTAAAAAATATATCTAAAAATCAACCTGCATTAGAGCATGCTGGGACATATGATAATTATGGGTGAAGTTTTGGTTCAACTGGTTATTAACACCAACACTCTTTTTTACACCTCTGAGTGTTAATTTAACTCATTACAGTGAAAATGTAACGCCTGAATCAACACTAGAAATGTCACACTGTAAAAGCAACACTAGTTAACACTGGACCATTTGCTGTGTGTTATGAAAGGGACACATCTGCAGGCAGCAATACATTTCAATAACTCTTTAGAATTCTGAAGAACCGTAGATGACACATCAAGAACCCCACACTTAACTCAAAGGTTCTTCATCGTACAAGAGTTCTCCAAGGAACCTTAAGAGCTGAGGAAGAATAATTTAAGAACCTTCCTTTTTTCGGTGTACTTTAGCACTTCAATGAAGGGAGCCGTTTGTGATTTTCTCTTTTGGGGATCCCTCATTCCAAGTAATTTCCACTAGGGCCCTTTGGAGTGTGGCACAGAGATAAAGGCACTGCAAAAATGTTTCACTCTTGATCCTGAGGCAGCATTCTTCTATAGAATGTACAAATCAGGCTTATCCATTGCCCCCTCTAGCCCTGGGCGCAAATAGAGAATGCATTCAAACCCCTTTCACTCGCACTGTCTCAAGATTGCAATTAGCTGTTTTCGTACCCCTCATTCTCCCCAATCGCCTCTTTCTCTTTGTAGCTAGTCTTTTAATTTCACAAACATCTGTTGGCAGAGTTGAATCCCTCGTCTTCACGAGGCTTCTCTTTCTCTTACTGACTCTCTCGTAAATGTAATTACTTGAGACAATGCAGCTGATGGGAGTTGAGTCGAGGACGGGGTAGGCACTGCTGCCCTTTTTTTTCCTTCTTCCTAGTTTTGAACTATAATTTAATCTCTCATTCCCTCCGAAGTGCATGCAAAGAAGCCAACATCAATATACAGTAGCATCAGCTCTGTCAGAGAGCATGACAAAGATACATTTCATTATGCTCTGGGTCAAAAGGAGATACTTTGGTTTAGCTCTCCTCTGGGCATGATGCAAAAGGAGTCATTAGCATGGAGAAGAAGCCTCAGAGAGCTCCTATGACCAGGTCACTCTATTATAATGTATACATGGTTGCATTGACCCCACATTGTTCTGTATTATAAACTCAAATTGCAAACAAACCATGTTTAATCATTTGTGTTTGTTAGGAGAGGTATTCTTTGAATCAGTCTCTTGTTGCAGGAATGCTATTGATTTTCAGATTATTGCGTGTTTGGCTATTAAGGATATATTGATGTGATAAAGTAGAATACACTGATCAAGTTATCTGTACTGAACAAATATAAACGCAACATGTCTGGTGAGTATGGAAGAACTTGGACATTTTCAGCTTCCAGGAATTGTGTACAGATCCTTGTGAAACATCAGATGAACGGCACGACAATGTGCCTCAGGATCTCGTCACGGTATCTCTATGCATTTAAAATTGCTATTGATAAAATGCAATTGTGTTCGTTGTCTGTAGCTTATGCCTGCCCATACCATAAGCCCAACCCCACCATGGGAAACTCTGTTCACAAAGTTGACATCAGCAAACCGCTCACCCACACGACGCCATACATGTGGTCTGCAGTTGTGAGGCCGGTAGGATGTACTGCCAAATTCTCTAAAACAACGTTAGAGGCAGTGGAGAAGGTAGAGAAATTAACATTCAATTATCTAGCAACAGCTCTGGTGGACATGCCTGCAGTCAGCATGCCAATTGCACGGTCCCTCAAAATTTGAGACATCTGTGACATTCTGTTGGGTGACAAAATGTCAAATTTTAGAGTGGCATTTTATTTTCCCCAGCACAAGGTGTACCTGTGTAATGATTATGCTGTTTAATCAGCGTCTTGATATGCCACACCTGTCAGGTGGATGGATTCTCTTGGCAAAGGATAAATGCTCACTAACAGGGATGAACAAATTTGTGCACAAAATGTGAGGGAAATAAGCTTTTTGTGCGTATGGGACATTTCTGGGATCTTTTATTTCAGCTCATGAAACATGGGATCAACATTTTACGTATTGTGTTTATATTTTTGTTCACTTCATTTCTTCTTAATGAAACTTCTTCCATGTCCTGCTGTTGAAGAGATTTCATCTGACCGAATTCTGTGCAGCCCTCAGCTTCCGTCTACAGTTGCCATCACTGTCAGTCATTAGCCAAATGCCACAATGAGGCCTGACAGATGAAAGGATCCAACTAATGCAGGAATAACATTTTAATCGTAAAAATTTTTTTTAGTTGATCAGGAGGCCGGCAGTATTTCAGAATCAGCATCTTACATTGCAAACCCGGCTAACACCTCAAACCTGTCTGAGACAGTTAAATAAATGAACAAAGCCAATAATGCAGTTAGGCTACCTTTCTTTATTTCTTTTTAAGGCTACCTTCCTAGCTCAAAGTTATTCACACTTCAAGGTTTTCATGAAGCTGTGGAAAATGAACTGTGGGATATTTCTCAGTTCTGCACAGTAATTCAGACTTCTGTAGGGGGCAAAAATTGCTTAATGGTTTTCGACAGGATACAGACATGATGGATAACATGTTGAAAAAACAGTGCAAGTCACTAACCAGCATCACATGTAGAGCATTTTCTTTAACAACAAATGGTGTTAAATTAGCTTCAATGATACACAAAATCATGACCATAAA
The DNA here is from genome assembly GCF_034236695.1 of Oncorhynchus nerka. Lineage (NCBI taxonomy): Eukaryota > Metazoa > Chordata > Actinopteri > Salmoniformes > Salmonidae > Oncorhynchus > Oncorhynchus nerka. The sequence goes on along the minus strand of NC_088401.1, from coordinate 30,337,549 downwards.
AAATAGCAAACCTAAAACAGCATGTGCTTTAAAGTGACTAATCAATCAATTAGATTCTCTTTCCTCAACAACAATGATAAAAAAGTAACTGCTATCATTCATTTATCATTTTCCTTTTCAAACAAAAACTTTGTCTGTTGTTTCATTATATTCAGGTCTCAAGCAGACGGGTTCGCTGACATGAGAGAGAGGTCATACCTTTGTTATCCTTTTCACACAGCAAATTCTCCAGTGTAAATCAACACTGAATAAGTGGGACCATATACACACTGGGACATGATTTCAGTTTATGGGACAAAACAAGCAGGTATAGTGTAGAGAATCATTGTACCATCTGAACCGCCATGAAATATCTTTCCATCACGCAAAATATTGTATTTTCAGCTGTTTGAAGCTGGTGGACAAAACCAAAAGTAAAAGACACAAAAAGGTTACTGAAGAACAGGAAGCATAGAAATAGTGCACATAGAACAGATCTACCGCGTCTTGGACTTGCTTTCAATGAGAATGAATGATCACCACAAAAGTTAAACATTTCAGCTTTAAATCAATGCTAAAAAAGTGGGATGATATACACACTCAACCTGGTCTCAGAGCATTTCATATTATTCTGCATGTAAATCTGAGATATTCCATTTAGTATGATATGTTATGTTTCGCATGGTGTGTATTAATTTGTGGATGTCCATCAAATAAAATAAAAGTTTATTTGTCACGTGGGCCAAATACAACAGGTGTAGGAAGACCTTACAGTGAAATGCTTCCTTACAGGCTCTAACCAATAGTGCAAAAAAGGTGTTAGGGGAACAATAGGTAAGTAAAGAAATAAAACAACAGTAAAAAGACAAGGTATATACAGTAGCGAGGCTATAAAAGTAGCGAGGCTACATACAGACACCGGTTAGTCAGGCTGGTTGAGGTAGTATGTGCGTGTAGATATGGTTCAAGTGAGTATGCATATATGATGAACAGAGAGTAGCAGTAGCGTAAAAGAGGGGTTGGCGTGTGTTGGGTGGCGGGTGGCGGGACACAATGCAGATAGCCTGGTTAGTGTGTGCGGTTAGCACTTGTTGGTCGGCCCAATTGAGGTAGTATGTAAATGAATGTATAGTTAAAGTGAATATGCATATATGATACATAGAGAGTAGAGGCAGCATAAAAAGAGGGGTTGGGGGGGTCACACAATACAAGTAGTCCGGGTAGCCATTTGATTACCTGTTCAGGAGTCATATGGCTTGGGGGTAAAAACTGTTGAGAAGCCTTTTGGTCCTAGTCTTGGCACTCCGGTACCGCTTGCCATGCAGTAGTAAATCAAATCAAATCAAATGTATTTATATAGCCCTTCTTACATCAGCTGATATCTCAAAGTGCTGTATAGAAACCCAGCCTAAAACCCCAAAACAGCAAGCAATACAGGTATAAAAACACAGAGGCTAGGAAAAACTCCCAAGAAAGGCCAAAACCTAGGAAGAAACCTAGAGAGGAACAGGGCTATGAGGGGTGGCCAGTCCTCTTCTGGCTGTGCCGGGTGGAGATTATAACAGAACATGGCCAAGGAGTTCAAATGTTCATAAATGACCAGCATGGTCAAATAATAGTAATCACAGTGAACAGGTCAGGGTTCCATAGCCGCAAGCGGAACAGTTGAAACTGGAGCAGCAGCATGGCCAGGTGGACTGGGGACAATGAGGAGTCATCATGCCAGGTAGTCCTGAGGCATGGTCTTAGGGCTCAGGTCCTCCGAGGGAGAGAACGAAAGAAAGAGAGAAAGAGAGAATTAGAGAGAGCATACTTAAATTCACACAGGACACCGGATAAGACAGGTGAAACACTCCAGATATAACAGACTGACCCTAGCCCCCCGACATTAAAACTACTGCAGCATAAATACTGGAGGCTGAGACAGGAGGGGTCAGGAGACACTGTAGCCCCATCCAATGATACCCCCGGACAGGATACCCCCGGACAGAGAGAGAACAGTCTATGATCGGTCTTAGTGCCAGCATCTGTCTGTGGTGGTAAATAAACAGCCACGAAATGTACAGCTGAAAACTCTCTAGGCAAGTAGTGTGGCCTACAATTTATCACAATATACTCTATTTCAGGCAAGCAAAATCTAGGGACTTCCTTAGATGTTGTGCACCAGCTGTTGTTTACAAATATGCACAGTTCACCCCCCGTCTATCTTGCTGGTTTAGCGTATACCCGCTAGCTGAATATCCATGTCGTCAGGATGTATTTCAAGGCCTACCTTCAAACTCAGTGCCAAATGCCTGAAATTACACACATTCATCTGTACAAAATATAGTACGCAAGTATAAACACCATGGGACCACACAGCCATCATACTGCTCAGGAAGGAGACGCATTCTGTCGCCTAGAGATGAACATACTTTGGTGCGAAAAGTGCAAATCAATCCCAGAACAACAACAAAGGACATTGTGAAGATGCTGGGGGAAACAGGTACAAAAGTATCTATATCCACAGTAAAACAAGTCCTATACCAACATAACCTGAAAGGCCGCTCAGTAAGGAAGAAGCCACTACTCCAAAACCACCATTAAAAAGCCGGACTACAGTTTGCAACTGCACATGGGGACAAATATTGTACTTTTTGGAGAAATGTCCTCTGGTCTGATGAAACAAAAATAGAACTGGAAAAAGGAAAAAAGTGGAGGCTTGCAAGCCGAAGAACACCATCCCAACCGGGAAGCACGAAGGTGGCAGCATCATGTTGTGGGGTGCTTTGCTGCAGGAGGGATTGGTGCACTTCACAAAATAGATGGTGTCATGAGGCAGGAAAATTATGTGGATATATTGAAGCAACATCTCAAGACATCAGTCAGGGAGTTAAAGCTTGGTCACAAATGGGTCTTCCAAATGGACAATGACCCCAAGCATACTTCCAAAGTTGTGGCAAAATGGCTTAAGGACAACAAAGTCCTCTTTGGGCTGCAATCCTGTTAAAGATATGACAACAGCCAGTGAAAGTGCAGGGCGCCAAATTCAAAACAACAGAAATCTCATAATTAAAATTCCTCATAACATACATGTATTTTATACCGTTTTAAATGTAGTCTTGTTGTTATCCCACCACAGTGTCCGATTTCAAGTAGGCTTTATGGCGAAAGCACCACAAACGATTATGTTAGGTTACCACCAAACCACAATAAAAACAGCCATTTTCCCAGCCAAAGAGAGGAGTCACAAAAAGCACAAATAGAGATAAAATGAATCACTAACCTTTGATGATCTTCATCAGATGACACTCATAGGACTTCATGTTACACAATACATATATGTTTTGTTTGATAAAGTTCATATTTATATAAAAAAATCTGACACGTTACATACACTAGTTCCAAAAATCCAGTGATTTTGCAGAAATACTCATCATAAATGTAGATGATAATACAAGTTATACACATGGAATTATAGATATACCTGTCATTAATGCAACCGCTGTATCAGATTAAAGCAAACCATGCAATAATCTGAGACGGCGCTCAGAACAATCAAGTCAAAATAGCCGCCATGTTGTAGTCAACATAAACCATAAATTACATGTTAAATATTCCCTTACCTTTGATGATCTTCATCAGAATGCACTCCAAGGAATCCCAGGTCCACAATAAATGCTTGTTTTGTTCGATAATGTCCGTTATTTATGTCCAATTAGCTACTTTTGTTAGCGCGGTTGTTATACATATCCAAACGCTCGTTCTGGTCAGCGTTACGTCGGACAAAAACTTCAAAAAGTTATATTACAGATCGAAGAAACATTTCAAACTAAGTACAGAATCAATCATTAGGATATTTTTTATCATTAATCTTCAATAAAGTTCCTTTGTGTCTTCAGGAGTCATGGAATGCAGGTCGCTATCATGTGAAATGCGCATGACCAGAAAATGGATGACTGCCAGACACCTGATTCATTCTGCTGTCATTCAGTCCCACAACACAGTAGAAGCCTCATTCAAATTTCTATAGACGGTTGACATCTAGTGGAAGCCCTAGGTAGTGCAACATCATTAATATTTCAAGGGGATTTCAATGGGAACTGTGTTGAGTACATACCAACCTCAGATTTCTCACTTCCTGTTTTGATTTCTCCTCAGGTTTTTGCCTGCCATATGAGTTCTGTTCTATTCACAGACATCATTCAAGCAGTTTTAGAAACTTCAGAGTGTTTTCTATCCAATACTAATAATAATATGCATATATTAGCAACTGAGACTGAGGAGCAGGCCGTTTACTTTGGGCACCTTATTCATCCAAGCTACTCAATACTGCCCCCCAGCCATAAGAATTTAAGGTATTGAAGTGGCCATCACAAAGCCCTGACCTCAATCCTATAGAGAATTTGTGGGCAGAATAACAACAGCATGTGCGAGCAAGGAGGCCTACAAACCTGACTCAGTTACACCAGCTTTGTCAGGAGGAATGGGCCAAAATTCACCCAACTTATTGTGGGAAATTTGTGGAATGCTACCTGAAACGTTTGACCCAAGTTAATAAATTTAAAGGCAATGCTACCAAGTACTAATTGAGTGCATGTAAACTTCTAACCCACTGGTAAAGTGATGAAGGAAATCAAAGCTGATCAATTTTTCTCTACTATTATTATTGTATTTTGAAAGTTACATATCTTGAAAACTTGATTGCTGACAAGCAAAACATGTTTGGACTATGTCAACAATGGAATAATGAAGCAAATACCCAAACATATTTTCCCTTAAGGCAAAAAACTAAAGAAGGGTGACACAGGAATTTGGGTGCATGTTCACCATCACAATTGCAGCATTTAGGCTCAGCTGGCATACAATTTCCATCCCGTCAACATACACCTGACGCATTCATCACACTGCATGGGTTTGGGCATGAAGGCTCTCACAGGGTATCGCATAAAACACAGATACACGTGTGAAGGGAAAGACTCTTCATCAAAAAACAATAGAATGGATGGAATGGGCTTCCTCACTCCAACCACCATGAGGGTCAGTCGGTGTGCACCAACCACTTGATCCAATTCTTCACATATATCCTTTGCTTTGACTTCTAGCACCACACCTGAGATAAAACCCTTGATAGGTGCCCTGCTTCCAATCCACACATGACACATTTTATATTTTTGTTCAGTATAAATAGCAACAAGAAGGCCCAAAATATGAACATTTTCAATATCCAATTATTCAATTCACATTCTAAAATTGAGTTCAAATTTGTGGAATTTGTGCTGAGGGACAATGTGCAAAGTGATATGATGTGGATTTTTGTTCAAAGTTAAATCAAAGTACAAAGTAGTTTACAATGACAGTCTCAGCATATCAAAAGGGTATTTTCAGGTTCTGATGTACAATATCTCTACATGATGTCTATTACTGAACATTAGTCGGCTGTCATGTAATTAGCTTTAGTGAACACAGGTATCTATATATGACACATAGGGGTATTTTGCCATAGCTCCAGCACAACTACAATAGTATCTCTTTACGCTGCAGGGCAAAGTACCAGATCTACTCAAATTATTCTCTGACATGCTGCTGATGCCATTGTTGCGGCACAGCCAGATAAAAACCTCCTTATGGAGGACAACATCCTTAATGTTTGGTGACAGCTTGGTGGAATCAAAGATCAATCATCGATCACCATTGACCAGTGTTATATCCATGTTATGCTCAATTAGAAGGTGGTACAAGTAAATTGCTGACCAAATCAAAAATCTGCCCACCTTGGCCCAGAGCAACAGCTTTGCAAGAGGTAATTGCTAGTAGGACCTATAACTTGTTCAGTTTAAATTCTAACTCAGTTGTGTTTAAATTATTCACCGCAGATCCTTTTCTATGTGAAAAAGTATGATATTGCATGGCAATGGCACACAGAACTTCAGTAAAAAAAAAACGAAATAGACATTTCCTGGGGGTGAGTAGAGAAACGGGGGGTTAGGGATGGGGGAGGGGCCGCCCAGCAGTTTAACACATCTCCAATTAGCTGTGAAAGTTCTTTCATCTTAATATGGCAGTAGACGAGTAGCAGTGCTGTGTCCCTTACCCCTCATTATTATGCAGCCTAATTTTCCGTGGTAGCTCGTTGCAGTATCTCCCCAGATATAACGCTGCTTGGTGCTTAATTACTGCCGCAGCCAGAGCTCGGAGAAGATAAGTCTGAAGGACGGGATGAGAGGCAGAGGGTTGGGAACTATAGGAGGAGGAGATCTAGAGAAACAACTGGCCACCCGCCCAACCCTTCCGTACAGACCCATGCGTTGACAATGCTGCTAGGATTTTCATTTGGCTCTTATGGCGCTTGTTTTGATTGATTGAATGAATAGCTCTTTTTCCCATGGATGAATAACACCACAGAGTGATTTCAGTAGATCTTTCCAGTTCTCATGATATGAGGATATGAGGATATGGTAAACAAAGACTGTGAATTGTGTAAATATTGGTATGGTGGGTTCAGCCTTATTCTTATTCTCTCAAAGGTAAACCTTGGTAGAGGTTCAAAGGAAAGTGGTTGAATGCTTTTGTTTGTTGTGTTTGTCTGTTTTCTCCATAAAATAAGACTTTTCTTCTTCAATAACTACACATTCTTTCACTCAGGCTGGATTGGGAAATATCAATATTAAATACAATCACTGACTCAAAGATTTAACTTGGCTGTCTGCGGGAATAGAGGTGAGCATATTCTCAAAATTCTACAGAATCTGATTGAGACAGAATAGCACATTGTATAGCATCTACAGTATTTCACTAATACACACCATATTCACGAGAGTCAGTAAAAGGCTTACAGCTTTTCCATTACCCCCCACCCCAGCTCCATCCCCACCCCTCTCCTGTACCTTGATGTCAATCTTTACTGCCATCGGCGACCCAGGCTTTCTGCCTTGTAACTCTGACATACAAAAGGAATGCTAAAAGGCAACACGTAACATTTTCATTATTTAGATCCAAGAGAGAAAAGACAAAAGAAGAGAAGCATGAATGAGTCATTGTACAAAAACACCACCAAAACTCATGAAATTTACAACAAAAAATGATATCTGTCTGGAATGCTCGATGTCTCACCTAACACATGAAGATGTGGAGCAGGTCAGTATGATCTGCCAAAAAATCCAGCTACTTTGATATACTTTCTGTCTCTGCATGTGTAGCAGTTGTGGTTTGGTGAATACATTGTAAAGGGGTTGCCGGGAACTTTCCAGTAATTTACAGGCAGCTAATTGGCAAGTAGGTCACTGTATTTTATAGTGCAGTATACTGTACATACTGTAATCTAAATACAGCATCAAAGCAATCACTGTGTAATGACACAATGTATATATACACTACCGTTCAAAGGTTTTGGGGTCACTTAGAAATGTTCTTGTTTTTGAAAGAAAAGCCACTTTTTTGTCCATTAAAATAACATCAAATTGATCAGAAATACAGTGTCGACATTGTTAATGATGTAAATGACCATTGTAGCTGGAAACAGCTCATTCTTTTATGGAATATCTACATAGGCATACAGAGGCCCATTATCAGCAACCATCACTCCTGTGTTCCAATGGCACATTGTGTTAGCTAATCCAAGTTTTTCCTTTTAAAAAGGGCTAATTTATCATTAGAAAACCCTTTTGCAATTACGTTAGCACAGCTGAAAACTGTTGTTTTAATTAAAGAAGCAATAAAACTGGCCTTCTTTAGACTAGTTGAGTATGTGGAGCATCAGCATTTGTGGCTTCGATGACAGGCTCAAAATGGCTAGAAACAAAGACTTTCTTCTGAAACTCGTCAGTCTATTCTTGTTCTGAGAAATGAAGGCTATTCCATGCGAGAAATTGCTAAGAAACTGAAGATCTTGTACAACGCTGTGTTCTACTCCCTTCACAGAACATCGCAAACTGGCTCTAACCAGAATAAAAAGAGGAGTGGGAGGCCCCGGTGCACAACTGAGAAAGAGGACAAGTACATTAGAGTGACCAATCTGAGAAACAGACACCTCACAAGTCCTCAACTGGCAGCTTCATTATATAGTACCCATCAAAACAACAGTCTCAATGTCAACAGCAAAGAGGTGACACCCCAGGATGCAGACCTTCTAGACTAAATGTCACTCCACTCTATCCCCTATAGATTTTGATTTTGATGGGTCAATATATCCACATAGAAGTTAAATTGGTACAGCACTGCACACTAATAAGTGCAACAAATGTAGCCTCCAACAAGGTACGCCTCAAAATATGTTAATGAGCCAATACAACAATACCATTCACCCACTAGTGGTCAAAGGGTTTTTGGCGCTACAAAAATACGGTACGGTGTTGTATTCTGCGGGGTGGAATTAGCATCCATTCCAATACAGCAAAACTGATTTCTCTCTTTAGAGCACTCAAACTCAACTCTGGACCTCGAAGCTAGTTCCACTTGCATTGTTCCCTTCACATCAGGGACTGACTTATCAGGTAGAACATAAAACCAGCAGGCTTGGGAACCTCAAGGGTAAGATCTGAATACCCCAGCTTTAAACCTCTTTGGGCTAGGGGGCAGTATTTTGACATCTGGATGAAAAGCATGCCCAAAGTAAACTGCCTGTTATTCAGGCCCAGAAGCTAGGATATGTCTATAATTGGTGGATTTGGCGAGAAAACACTAAAGTTTCAACAGTCTTTAGAAAGAGTTTCAGGTTTGTTTTTGGAAAAATTAGCTAGAATTTGTAGTTTTTCTAAATGGCTCCCATTTTGGCTGTAGTGTTTTCATGCGAGTGGATGAGAGCGCGTTCTTTGTTGTTTATGTCCGGTAAAGACAATAACGATTCTCCGTCTTAAATTGTATAGTTTATTTACGTATTAGGGTACCTGAGGTTTGATTCTAAACGTAGATTGACTTGTTTGTAGAAGTTTATTGGTAATGTTTGGGATTCATTTTGTATGCATTTTGAAGGAGGGAAACCGGTGGATTATTGAATGAAGTCCGCCAGCTAAACTGAGTTTTTGGGGATGTAAAGAACTACTTTATTGAACAAAAGGATCATTTGTGATGTATCTGGGACCTTTTGGAGTGCCGAAAGAAGAAGATCTTCAAGGTTAAGGCATTTATTATATCGCTATTTCTTACTTTCGTGGCGCACCTGCCTGGATGAAAAATGTTTTTCATGCTTTTGTATGCGGTGCACTGTCCTCAGATAATCGCATGGTGTGCTTTTGCCGTAAAGCCTTTTTGAAATCTGACACAGCGCCTGGGTTAACAAGAAGTTAAGCTTTATTTTGATGTATGACACTTCTATTTTCATGAATGTTAAATATTTCTATTTCTGTCATTTTGAATTTTGCGCTCTTCAATTTCACCGGATGTTGTCGAGGTGGGTCGCTAGCAGGAACACCTGCGCCAGAAAGGTTTTAAAGGATGTGTTTTGATTGAACACTTACAAATACAGTAAGTGAACTGCTTCTGTATTTTACATAGCATATTTAACGTAATGTAGAAAATACTTCAAATATTACAGTAATGTCCAAAATACCTAAAACATTTTCTGGACGTTTAATATTTTCCCACAATACAATGTAATTTACGATCTAATGTATTCAGTTTATACAGTATGATGCTGTTGATTATACAGTAAATTACTCAGAAAATAAAATAATGTTTTACAGGGTACTGTACGCTCACATGATGAATAATGAAGACCTCTGCTAGATCCCAGAGCTACTGTACAATCCAGGCTTTAGTCCAGTAGGCTAACACAATCTTGACAACAGAGTTAATTTGTGAACTACAAACAAGACCATGTTCCCTGACCAGCAACCTACATGTACATTCCCCCTAACCTTTCCTCAGTAGAGCTTTGAAAGACAGATTGGCACTGTACTGCATGTTAGAAAGAAAAGATCTTTGGGATGTAGTGGTGTGATTCATACAAAAGGTTATCTTATCTACAGTAGTGGAGATTACTAGTTCCCAATGACCATGAGAGACAATTCCATTGAGCCCGTTTTGAGCTCCTAAGGCAAGGCCCAGTTCTGTTCTCTACCTCATCTGTGTTGAACATCTCCAGGGCCAGAGGTCCGCCTGCCTCCCCATGTTACCCGTTGGAACTCATTAACTGACATAGCTAATGGGGAACACTCAGAGTTAATTACATGAATGGGCTAGTACATACAGGAACCCCGCAAGGCTCAGTTTTATCTCCGGAGTCATTTCACATAAATCTTAACTGGAAGTCCTAAGCGATGTCCTCTCACAATGGTAGCCGGCTTATTCGTTCACTGGTAATTTCCCTACCTTTAGGTTATTGAACTAAGTTATTGACCAATTTTTCATGGCCAAATATATGATTACAGTAGCCTGTGCTGCAATTCCTTTTGATCCAGAGTTAGAGCATATCCTGCAACAAGGGACAGGAGACAGTGAAGAAGGTTAAGTTAAATTTTTTAAGACAGTGGAATTTGTATCCAGGATCCTTTAAAGTTCCCTTAAGGTACCAAGATACTCTTGTCCCATCCTTAGCTGAGTCATTCAAAGTGCCTCTGGCTAATCCATTGTCATTCCGACAATTTCCTCTTCATGGCTGTGGGATAATGGAGGAGGACGTGGATAAAGCTAATATGCAGCGAGAAATTGATTGCTTTCCTGAGATTCCTAATGCCTGCTGCCCACAGTACAAACAATGGAGAGGCCTGGAGATGGATGGGAGGATTCATAGCAACACATTGAATGGTCTCCATTTACTTTATCCATTAATCATAATTTATTCTGTCTGATCACTCACAGAAAAGGAAAACTAAAGTAAAATGACTGTCATCCACATTACTTGGGTAGAGCGAGCGCTGGGGAAGGGTAATACAATTAAATCTCGGGAATGGTGGTTTGTTCTGCTTACCACTGCATTTGGCTGCATTGGACATCCGTGGGGACTTTATAGAGAGTGACACAATGTTGTGCAAAGTGACCCATAGCTGTACAATTATGAATATATGTTATTTTGTGTTGCAGAAGAGAGTCCTCTCATTCCACTTCCACTATGTGAAGTAAGGTAATGCAATTCCAAATAAAAATAATGAAATAACAATGATAAAATTGCTGACGAAACCCTTTGATGCATAATAATAATATATGTTGAGAATAATTAAAAATAGAAGCCCAGGAGAGAACATTGTAGAACAACTATTTCTCAAAAAAAAAAAGCCTTACGTCAGTACTTTCTAGGAGGACTTGGAGAGAGGGGAGGTGCTAGTGTCACATTAACTACATACCATATTGGAGCAATAATTAACTAATATCAACCCGGCATACAAGATGTATGTAAACATACTGTACAGTAAGTACAGTGAGATACTGTATACTTAAACGTTTTCTAGTTGAATGTGCACACCTGCAATGTTGCAAGCACGGGCTGAAGTGAACCAACAGCTTGAGTAAGGTGGAATGGGTAGTGGAATGGGCACTGTCAGTTCATCGCTCTATCATACAGCCTCATAGATACTAATGGTGAAGTCTCTATTGAGCTAATGAGAGAGGGTGGTGAACCTGTGCTGCCCAGTCACCTCATCAACAGCTGCGTACCCCGTGTTCGGCGAAATACATTTTAACAACCACACTCCCACAATTCATATGCAGTCAAGGTGAAGGACTCCGGGAGCCAAGGACAGAGAGAGCAGGGAAGAAGGGAAATAGAGCGAGAGAGTGGGAGAAAGACAATTACACATTTGTGGGCTATGATACACAAGAGTAGTAGTGATACATCTAAATATGTTACCATAATTGTAGTAGACATAGAACAACCCACACACACTAGCATCTCAGACAGAGTGTCTGCTGGTGTTGGCGACTGAGCTATGATGTATGGCTGAAATGGCGCACCTCCTTTCTAATGAATCTCTCTCCATATTTTATGTGATTCTGTCTTGAGGCGTCATCCTCCGGTGTCTTGACTGGGGGAGACGTTGGGAAGCTTTTCCTCGTCCAAGTTTCACCGCTGTTGTCAGACGCCAGTGTTACTCATGCATACAGACTGGTTGGTTATTTGACTTTGACTTCTACCACCTCAACCCATTAATATTTATATATATTTTTTTAAATCATATGGACCCAGATATGTCTCCCTGTGGCAGAACATGTACTGTATGTGGTTGGGGGAAATGAATTCTCGGATGTGGGCCTACTCCGGCCCACCGACCCCCCCATAGACATTAGTAGATTCAAGTCTGAGAGCATTCCTGTTCACACCCACAAGCTTGATGCATAGTGCATACACTCACACAAACACACACCTTTTACCAAGTTATTGTTGTTTACGGACCCATATGACATGGCTGACACCATTCAATTAAACCTTAGGGTCGCGTTCCCCTTCTCGGATGTTGCATGGATCATCCAATGGTCGCGTGCCACGTCATCGACTGTGCAGTCTGGCACCAGATTGCTATAACATGTGATGTGGTTAGCTGATACGTAAAATATCTATCCAGGCATTGTAAGATCTGGCATGCATCGGCATCTGGCAATGCCTGGGCAGAGGAACACGCCCTAGGTCTTTGGAATATGTCAATTACGAGAGCAGACCATACAGGTTGCTGCAGTACAACAAAGGTTATACAAAATCTGTTTTAGTTAATTAAGCAACAATGTATTTGTGTCGCAGACCTGGTAGGGAACGTGGTGAAACAGAGGAGTCACTGTCAGTCCTTTTGAGTTTTGAGTCAGTCTCTACCCGACAAAGTCATTTTTAGCATATATCAGTTATCCTGTTAGAGCTTTTGTGCCGAATCCACTGCAGTGTTTCAGATGCAACGTTTATGTTCTTGTCGCAGGAGTGTGTAGGAAGGAGATTCCAAGATGTGGATAGTGTGCAGGGGGACATGAGACAGAGGATTGTGTCGTTTCGGTGGATAAAGTTGTGTGTGTTAACTGTAGGGGTGCCCATGTTGCTGGGGATCGGAAATGTGTCTGGTGAGAGAGAGGCAGGTTGAAGTGGCCAGAGTCAGAGTAGTGCAAAAGGTGTCGTATGCTGAGGCAGTGACGAAAGTAGAGGAGGATGGGTCAAGGGTGAGGGATCCTGAGAGGATTCCAGTAAGCAGTAGATTTGTACCAGCACAGAGGGATAGGCCAACGAGTGATTTATAAGGTTGGCTTCTTAGCTTGCATAGCAATGAGTATCAATTGTACAGCATAAATCGAACATAAATGACAGATAATAGATGTTGTGGTGGCAGCTGCAGAGATGTTTTTGGGTATACAAGATTTTACTTCAGAAGAGTTACAGGGTGTGTTGAGGGGTGGTGTCCCGTCCTCCCAGGCCATTGGCATTGTGTAGGAGCAGGAACAGATAGGATTAAAGTAGTGGAATTGGGTAGTGGGTTTTTAATGAGAGTAGGTGGTTGTGTCTGGGGCTATTTTTCACTTCCTTAGAGGAATAGGACTAATGAAGAGAATTTAATGTAGGTAGGCCTTGACTGGCCTCACACTCCAGTACAATCGGTAGCGGTGTATGCAACCACATGGCTATTTCATATAGAGGGTTACCTACTGATCGTAACATGTTTCTGTTAAAGAATCTGTCTTATCTGAAATCCCACATCTGTGGTTGGAATGATTCATATAAATGTCAGAAGTTAGATTTTTTAAATGGATCTTATTATAATTAAGGATTTTCAAACAGGCGGCGGAAGAAATGGCAGCAGTTTTACAGGCGCCAAACCAATTGTGCTATTATGTGTGTTGATTTTTTGGCACGTTATTTGTAAATTATTTTGTACATAATGTTTCTGCCACCGTATCTTATTACAATAAAGAGCTTCTGGATGTCAGGACTGCGATCACTCACCTCGGATTAGACAAAGATTTTTTTCTTCAACAAGCAGGACGCACAGGATGTGCTTCAGACACCCGCCACGGCCAACATCCCCGTCATTGGCAAGAGAAAGAGACGCAGGTACAGAGGAAACAGAGAAGGTTCCCTCGTAAGGATCAGCAGACGGCGAGTGGGAAAGCTGCCTTTTCCGTCAGTATTACTTGCCAACGTACAATCGTTGGACAATACATTAGACGAGGCACAATCACGAATATTAAAATTAATAATTGAAAATCAAATCAAAGTTTATTTGTCACGTGCTCTGAATACAAGAGGTGTAGATAGTGAAATGATAGTGAAATGCTTAATTACAGGCTCTAACCAATAGTGCAAAAAAGGTATTAGGTGAACAATAGGTAGGTAAAGAAATAAAACAAAAAGGGCAGGCTATAAAACAAAAAGGGCAGGCTATATACAGTAGCGAGGCTATAAAAGTAGCGAGGCTACATACAGACACCGGTTAGTCAGGCTGATTGAGGCCATATGTACGTGTAGATATGATTAAAGTGACTATGCATATATGATGAACAGAGAGTAGCAGTAGCGTAAAAGAGGGGTTGGAGGGTGGTGGGTGGGACACAATGCAGATAGCCCGGTTAGCCACTGTGCGGGAGCACTGGTTGGTCAGCCCAATTGAGGTAGTATGTACATGAATGTATAGTTAAAGTGACTATGCATATATGATAAACAGAGAGTAGCAGCAGCGTAAAAAGAGGGGTTGGGGCGGTCCGGGACGCAATGAAAATAGTCCGGGTAGCCATTTGATTACTTGTTCAGGAGTCTTATGGCTCGGGGGTAAAAACTGTTGAGAAGCCTTTTTGTCCTAGACTTGGTACTCCGGTACCGCTTTCCATGTGGTAGTAGAGAGAACAGTCTATGACTGGGGTGGCTGGGGTCTTTGAGAATTTTTAGGGCCTTCCTCTGCCTCACCAAATTCCTTGTGAAATGCTCAGTAATGTATGTGATATCAACAGAGAGGTATATTTTCTCAGTGACTTAAATATTGACTGGTTGTCATCAAGCTTTCCACTCAAAAAGAAGCTTGAAGTTTTAACTGATGCCTACAATCTGGTTCAGGTTATCAGTCAAACAACCAGGGTATTTACACAGAACTAAATCATCCATGTGTATTGACCACATTTGACTAATGCTGCAGAAATCTGCTTTAAAGCAGTATCCACACCCATCGGATGTAGGGAACATACTATAATAGCCATATCTAGAAAAATCTAAGTGCCAAAGACCGCACCTAAAATTGTGTATAAGTGATCATACAAGAGGTTTTGCAATGATTTCTATGTCGAAGATGTGAAAGATATTTGTTGGTCTGATATGTGTAATGAGGAACAACCTGGCGCCGTGCTTGAAGCATTTAGGAAATTGCCTCTTCCGGTTACTGATGTGCCCATCATGAATCTGACTGTTAGAACTGCCAAATTCACATGGACAGATGATGAATTGAAGAACTGCATGGCTAAGAGGGAAGAGGCAAAGGGAAGTCTGACCACATCAGTTTGCAAACATACAGTAAATTGAGAAATCAGGTAACTAAACTAAACAAAAAGAAGAAACTATACAATGAAACAAATATAAACTACATAATGAATGATAGTAAAAAGCAGGGGCGCAACTTTCACTGGTGACGGGGGGAGAACCCCACATTCTGAAATTGCATTTTTGTCCCCCCCAGTTTTATCATTGGAATGTGATACAAAATGAGGCAAAGGTATGCTTTAGGACCACGCGGACTCCTCCGAGTTTTAAAAAATAAGTTATGCACCCCCCCACTTCTAAAACCAAAGTTGCACCCTTGGTAAAAGCTCTGGAGTACCTTAAATGAAATTCTAGGCAAAAAAAGCTAACTCAGCTCCATCAATCATTGAGGCAGATGGCTTGTTCATAACAAACCATTTGATATTGCCAACCACTTTAACAACATTTTTGTTGACAAGATTAGCAAATTTAGGAATGACATGCAAACAACACGCTGAGCCTTCATATTCAAACATATCGGACCAAATAATGAAAGACAACCACTGTTCTTTTGAGTTCTGCAAAGATGGTGTGGAAGAGGTAAAAAAAACTGTTGCTATCTATAAATAAGGACATGCCACCTGGTACCGACAACCTGGATGGCAAATTACGGAGGCTGCAGCTCCTGTATGACACATCTTCAATTTAAGCCTAGAAGATGGTGTGTGCCCTCAGGCCTGCAGGGAGGCAGAGGTCATTCTGCTGCCCAAGAATGGCAAAGCACCCTTTAATGGTTCAAACTGCTGATAAATCAGCCTGTGCTCAGCAAACCTTTGGAAAAATCGTGTTTGACCAAATACAAATACAAAGAAATTGATAATAATATGATTTGGGAGCTGTTTTGTTAGATTTCAGTGCAAATTTTGATATTATGGATTTACATCCTCTCCCTTATCATGGGTAGAGAGTTACCTACTATCTAATAGAAAACCAAGGGTTTTCTTTGATGTTAAGCCTCTCTAATGCAAATTCGGTTGAGTGTGGTGTACGGCAGGGCAGCCGGCTTGGGCCATTATTTTTCTTGATTTTACTAATGACCTTCCACTGACCGTAAATAAATCCTGTGTGTCTACAGTGCCTTCAGAAACTATTCACATCCCTCAACTTTTTCCACATTTTGTTGTGTTACAGCCTGAATTTTTGGGGTGACTGGCCTACACACAGTACCCCATAATGTCAAAGTGGAATCATGTTTTCAAGATTCTTACAAATTAATAAAACATAAAAAGCTGAAATGTCTTGAGTCATTAAGTATTCAACCCCTTTGTTATGGCAAGCCTAAATAAGTTGAGGAGTAAAAATGAATTCTGAACAAATAACCTAATAAATTGCATGGACTCACTCTGTGTGCAATAAAAGTGGTTAACATGATTTTTGAATGACTACCTCATTGCTGTATCCCACACATACAATTATCTGTAAGGTCCCTCAGTTGAGCAGTGAATTTCAAACACAGATTCAACCACAAAGACCAGTTAGATTGTTCAATGCCTTACAAAGAAGGGCACCTATTGGTAGATGGGTCAAAAAAAGAAGAGCAGACATTGAATATCCCTTTGTGCATGGTGAAGTTATTAATTACACTTTGGATGGTATACCACAACAGTCACTACAAAGATACAGGCGTCCTTTCTAACTCAGTTGCTGAAGAAAAATTAAACCGCTCAGGTATTTCACCATGAGGCCAATGGTGACTTTAAAACAGTTACAGAGTTTAATGGCTGTGATAGGAGAAAACGGAGGATGGATCAACAACCTTGTAGTTACTCCACAATACTAACCTATTGACATAATTGACACATGCATCCTGTTTGCAATAAGGCACTAAAATAATACTGCGAAAAATTTACTTTTTGTCCTGAATGCAAAGTGTATTTGTTAGGGGCAAATCTGATCCAACACATTAATAAGTACCACTCTCTGTATTTGCAAGTATAGTGGCGGCTGCATCATGTTATGGGTATGCTTGTAATCGTTAAGGACTGGGGAGTTTTTTGGGTTAAAAAATAAATTAAATGAAGCTAAGCACAGGTCAAATCGTAGATGAAAACCAGGTTAACCTGAAAATGGTTGTCTAGCAATGATCATCAAACAATGACAGAGCTTGAAGAATTTTGAAAATAATAATTTGAAAAATGTTGCATAATCCAGGTATGGAAAGTTCTTAAAGATTTACCCAGAAAGACTCTGCCAAAGGTGCTTCTACAAAGTATTGAGTCAGGGGTGTGAATACTTATGTACATTTATAATTTCTGTATTTAATTTTCAATACATTTGCAAAATGTCTAAAAACATGTTCTCACTTCGTCATTATGGGGTATTGTGTGTAAATGGGTGAATATCTAATCCATTTTGAATTCAGGCTGTAACAAAATGTGGAATAAGTCAAGTGGTGTGAATACTTTCTGAAGGCACTGTATGTACGCTGACAATTTAACAATACATTCATCGGCTACGGCAGTAAAATAAATAATTGACACCCTTAATAA
This sequence comes from Oncorhynchus nerka, assembly GCF_034236695.1. NCBI lineage: Eukaryota > Metazoa > Chordata > Actinopteri > Salmoniformes > Salmonidae > Oncorhynchus > Oncorhynchus nerka. Next base: position 30,319,693 of record NC_088401.1, on the reverse strand, counting down.
GTCTTGCGACGAGCAATCCCGGATCGTAATCATAGCCTCAAACGAATTAGCATAACGCAGCGGACATAAATACCCCTAGAAACTTTTCCTATTCATGAAAATCGCAAATGAAATGAAATAAATATATTCAAACACAAGCTTAGCCTTTTATTAACAACACTGTCATCTCAGATTTTCAAAATATGTGGTACAGCCAACGCTAGACAAGCATTTGTGTAAGTTTATCATGGCATAATGCTATGCTAGGCTCTGCTGGCAGCAGGCAACATTTTCACAAAAATAAGAAAAGCAACCAAATTAAATCATTTACCTTTGAAGAACTTCGGATGCTTTCACTCAGGAGATTCCCAGTTAGATAGCAAATGTTCCTTTTTTCCAAACATATTATTTTTGTAGGTGAAATAGCTCCCGTTTGTTCATCATGCTTGGCTGAGAAATCGACCGGAAAATGCTACCTATACAACGCCAAACCTTTTTCAAAATGAACTCCATAATATCGACAGAAACACGGCAAACGTTGTTTAGGATCCATCCTCAAGGTATTTTTAACATATATATTCGATAATATATCCATCGAGGCAATTGGTTTCTCATAAGAAGCGATTGGAAAAATGGCTACCTCAGTATTTTATGTAAGATTTTCTGCGGGAGACACCATGTGACCACTTGCTATATATGGTCCCTTACGGCTATTCTTCAATGGAAATGCGTAAAAAGACATCACAATGCTGTAGACACCTTGGGGAATACGTGGAAAATGTAAGCTCATTCGTAGCTCATTCACAGCCATATAAGGAGTCATTGGCATGAGGCGGTTTCAAAAAATGCGGCACTTCCTGGTTGGATTTGTATCTGGGTTTCGCCTGTAACATCAGTTCTGTGGCACTCACAGACAATATATTTGCAGTTTTGGAAACGTCAGAGTGTTGTCTTTCCAAAGCTGTCAATTATATGCATAGTCTAGCATCTTTCGTGACAAAATATCTTGTTTAAAACGGGAACATTTTCATCCAAAAAATGTAATAGCGCCCCCTAATGCATAATGCATATCAGGAATCAAGGTAAGACCCAAGTGCAGACTGTGTGAAGTAACAATGTTTATTGTAACCACCAGGGCTGGCAACGACAGGTCAAGGCAGGCAGGGGTCGATAATCCTGAGAAGTACAGGACGGCAGGCACGCTCAGGTTCAGGCAGAGTTCAGTAATCTCGAGGTAGAGCAAAAGTACAGGACGGCAGGCAGGCTCAGGGATGGGCAGAGTGGTCAAGCAGGTGGGTACAGGGTCAGGACAGTCAGGGGTCACAAACCAGGAGGGCGAGGAAAATAGAGGCTGGGACAAGACATGAGCTAACAGGAACAAATGCTGGTAAGCTTGACAAACCAGACGAACTGGCAAAAGACAAACAGAAAACACAGGTATAAGTACACAGTGGATAATGGGGAAGATGGGCGACACCTGGATGGGGGTGGAGACAAGCACAAGGACAGGTGAAACAGATCAGGGTGTGACAAACATTGATCTCTAGTCAGTTTTAGAATGGGTAACTAGCAATAGGCTGGTGCTAAATATTTCAAACATTAAAAGCATCATTTTTGGGACAAATCACTCAACCTATTATTGAATAATGTGGCGACTGATCAAGTTGAGGAGACTAAACTGCTAGATAGGAAGCTGTAATGATCAAAACATACAGACTGAATGATTGCTAAAATGGGAAGAGGTCTTTCTATGAAAATGCTTGCTCTGCTATTTTGACATCTCAATCAACCAGACAGGCCGTACAGGCCCTCATTTTTTTTGCACCTGGACTATTGCCCAGTTATGTGGTCATGCGAGGAGCAAAGAAGGACGTAAGCAAATTGCAGTTGGTCCAGAACAGAGCAGCACGTATTGCACTTAGATTTACACTGAGGGCGAATGTGAATTGACTTTGGTCAATTCTGAGTTCAACTCGGGATAACCGTTGACACGTTTTAACCAGATACATTTTTATGATAGCAAATCCTTCAGCTCTAACCAGCTCCAGGGCAGGCTAACTACCCTTTGTCACGAATGTCTGAATTGCGAGTTGAGGACCAATGAAATCCGATTCCCTCCCTCTTGCAAACATCCCCTTAATTTGAGGAAGACGACTGATTAAATATTTTATTAATCAAATGTTATTTTGTGTTATTTAGTAGCGACAGGATTCATTTGAAACTTAATGCACAGTAAAATGTTTGTATGACTTAAATAATTATATTTTTATTGATAAGAGTGGGGGGAGGGCTGAATTTGCAGGATCATTTTTCATTCATTTTGATATCGGTAAAAACTAAATTGATGTAATGACTCGCCCATGGATTGCTGTTTCAGCATTTTCTCAATCAAGAGTTTGGGCGTTTGATTCATTGGGCAATCCATGTGCGACATACACGCACAGTTACAAGCCTGTTACAAACCTGGCTTGAGTTAGCGGTAGGTGCATGATCAATATCCACCTTCATAGCATGGTTGAAGCCTGAGTTGGAATGTGAAGAAAAATTAAGCTGGCTAGTTTTAGAAAATCTTGAATAGATTTCCCTAGCATCATAGTGTACCCATCAGTTGTTCATTTGTGTAATAATCCAAAGGTGGACTATTTTCCCCGAATATACTATAAGTAGGCCCTAGAAATAGCCTTCCACATTTTGGTTCTTGGAAATTAGCCAAGTCAATTCCTACAGGCCACGCAAAGAAAATGTATCTTTATCTTTGAGAAAGTTATTTCTTGTAAGGAGTAAAAAAATGGGCCATCTAAACTATAAACAGTTTCCTATTTACCAAACACTTCCCACTCCTTATTTCACTCAAACCAGGAAGTGATTATGGATTTGGATATGGGAGTAATATGGGCAGAGCCTATAAATCATATCAAATAAAATTGTTTTGATTGTGTACTGTACACGCTAACATTTAGCAGATGTTATCGCGAGTTTAGAGAAATGGTTGTGTTCCTAACTCCAACAGTGCAGTAATACCTGACAATACAAAACAATACACGCAAATCCAAAGGAATTAAGAAATATAGAAATATTAGAATGAGCAATGTCAGAGACTGGAATATATATATATATATATGTATATGATGATGTATGTAGACATTTTGGCCAGTATATGAATACAAAAGGTGTGTACTGCAGTAGTTATATAGGATGAGCCTTGGCCAGAAGGCAGTATATACATATGAAGTGTGTAAAACAGTATGTAAACATTATTAAAGTGACCAGTGTTAAATGACTATGTACATAGTGCAAGGTTCAGTACCAGTTGGTAGCCAGCTCGTAACAGTGACTCAAGTTCAGGGCAGGGTACTGGGTGGAGGTCGGCTAGTGGTGACTGTTTAGCAGTCTGATGGCAAGCTACAAGCTAGATACAAGCTGTTTTTCAGTCTCTCGGTCCCAACTTTGATGCACCTGTACCGTCTCCACCCTCTAGATGGTAGAGGAGTGAACAGGCTGTGGTTTGGGTGGCTGAAGTCTTTATAATCCTTTTGGCCTTCCTGTGACGCCACATGCTGTCGATGTCCTGTGCATTCATTGATGCATTGGGCTGATAGTTGCCGTACCAGGAGGTGATACAGCCCGACTGGATGCTCTCAATGGTGCATTTGTAGAAGTTTGTTAGGGTGTTAGAGGACAAGCTGGATTTCTTCAACCTCCTGATGGACCATTTCAGGTTGTCAGTGATGTGCATGCCAAAGAACTTGAAGCTTTTCACCCTCTCCACTGTGGTCCCATCAATGTGGATGGGGGCGTGATCTCTCTGCTCTCTCTTGAAGTCCTCGATCAGCTCCTTCGTTTTGTTGATGTTGAGGGAGAGGATATTTTCCTGGCACCTCTCCGTCAGGGCCCTCACCTCCTCCCTGTAGGCTGTCTCATCGTTATTGGTAATCAGGCCTACCACTGTTGTGTCGTCTTCAAATTTGATGATTGAGCTGGAGACATGCGTGGCCAAGCAGTCAAGGGTGAACAGGGAGTACAGGAGGGGGCTGAGCACGCAACGTTGTGGGGCCCCCATGTTGAAGATCAGCATAGCGGAGGTATTGTTGCCTACCCTTCCCACCTGGTGACGGCCCGTCAGAAAGTCCAGAAACCAGTTACCAGTTGCACAGGTCGGGGTTCAGACCCAGGGCCTGAGCTTAGTGATGAGCTTGGAGGGTACTATGGTGTTAAAGGCTGAACTGTAGTCGATGAAGAGAACTCTTAAATAGGTATTCCTCTTGTCCAGATGGGAAAGGGCAGTGTGCAGGCGATTACGTCATCCATGGATCTGTTGGGGCAGTATGCAAATTCTAGTGGGTCTAAGGTGCCGGAACAACTAACTTTTGATTTAAGCTGTATGTTTAACTGCTAAACTAAACCACTTTCATGGCATGGCTTTTAAGGAAAGAGACTTCCTGGTATTGTTCCTATTCTATTAGAAAATGTTCCCTCAGACCCTTTTATAAATGTCATCTGGATTGTCTTGTTCGGGGCTTTGGGGATTTCTCCACATCCGCTGCAAGGAAAACCCGCAAATCCTTATCTGATGAAAGCCTATGGGCTTTGTGTGCCAAGGTAAGAGCTCGAGAACTTGTTAGTGGAACAGGAAAGGACCAGGTTGGTTTTGTGTCTATTCAAATGTTACTGGCACACGCTTTCAGAGCTTAAAGGGATAGTTCACCCCCCAAAGAAAAATGACTTATTGGTTTCCTTACTCTGTAAGCAGTCTATGGATAAGGTATGACAGCAATCCATGCTTTGGTTTGGTTTCCTTGGCACTGTCTCCACATGCTAACATTAAATGCTTTTGCTTTGTGCCACAAATCCCATTCAAGTCATGAGAACGATGTTAGCATTTTTCATGTATCATGTTAAAATCATCTATAATGGACTTTGTTGAGCTTCACCATCAATTGTACATACTTTCAGATGATTTGGAAATGATCTGTGAACAATGCAAATGTTGGTCCCATAACTTGAATGGAATTTGTACCACAAATGCCAAAACCTTATTAGCATGTGGAAACAGTGCCAGGGAAATTCATTGAAAGCATGGATTTCTGTCATACCTTGTCCATAGAATTGGGTATTACAGGGTAAAGAAACCATCCTTGAACTATCCCTTTAACATTTGTAGCAACGCCTGAGGAAATCTCATTAACCCGGAAGTAAAAGACATGAAAGATGTGTAAGAAAAATGGTGTAAGAAGATGTGCATTAGAAGCCATTGCATGTATGCATTCTCTTATTTTAGCACAGTCAATATAGAGATTCAACAAAATTCCCATGATTCAGCGAGATGACTCAGATCATAAGGAGCATATTTGTGTGGCATTACGAGGTCTGAGCCGGAGTTGAATACATACTGTAGTTCCCAGTGGGGTGGAGAAGGGAGAGAATAGATAAAACACAAACTCAATTCCTAGGGGCCAAATTACTTTTCCTTACAAACAAGGACCATGTTATTTTCTCCTTATGCTTATTCCACTTAAAATCTATTGTATAAGAACTAAAGGTGAGGTACATGCTGGAGGCTGGCACAAAAGAAAGTGTTTAGGCCTAGCCATTCTGTAGGCAGTTGAGTTGGAGACAGGGAACAGTTGAGAGGGGAAATAGACTACTATGGGACCAGCACAATAGCCTTGAAACAAACCATTAAAGAGGTTAAGGGTTAAGTATGCAGCAATTATTTTACTTTAAAAAATTATACCATCAGTAGCGGTTCGCTTGAGAAATACTTTCATTATAGGCTATTGAACACACAAAATTAGGTATTTGCTTACACAAAGCCATAAGATTCCATCTCTCAAGCTGCATTTTATGATGCAGTTAATTACTATAGCCCCCCCAACTCTTCTAGTCCCTACTGGCAAATGTGGGACGCTCCTACCATTATCATTATCATTATTTTCAGGGTTTGAAATAGGTCTACCTGTGGTTTGAGGACAAATTCTATTTTATGGCTTGTGGAAGTCAAAGCACAACCTACAAACATAAGGTGACAATTTATTGCTTTATTTACGGGTTGAGATTCATGGCAGTCTCTCACAGATACATGTTATGTCCTCTGTCAATGAATGATATCCAGAAGACTGGTGACTTGGTGATTCAATTTGATTACTCCGAGTGGCTGTTGATTTATTCTCTCCGGGGATGGCAGCAGATGTCTAATAACTGCGGTTACATTGGTCCCAAAGTTATAGTAACACACACACACACACACCCTCTGTTGCTGCTGAGAAATTACACAGAGATAAAGATCGGAATCAAACACATGTATCCACATCAAGTTTATTGCATATGGTAGATCCGACAAACGTTTTATTATCATGGTGGTGGAATTTCCATAGGAACGTTTAATTGATTTATTTTACAGAAAGACTTGAATAAATCAAAAGAGGAGGAAAAGTGTAGGCCACATAAGTGCACCCATACAGGCACACAAAATGTTATCTAAAACATGGTCAACATGGCAGCCATTTTGACTGCACAGACATTGAATGGCAGGCCTTTGGCATGAGGTAAAGTTTGTTGCTGCTGGACTGGAGGAGGACATTTCGCATCAGTGGTGATGCAATAACTTTTTGTGTGATTCCTTTTTCTTTTAATCACTTTGAAAATTAGGCTGATTAACACTCGGGTGCTTGGAGGCGCACAGTGCAGCATCTCCCTCTCTGCACTCCCTATTCTTTGATGTTGTTGTTTTTGTGCGCTGCACCTCCCCATCATTTGAATATCACACAGAGAGGGGGCTCCTGCCCGGCCACTCGCTGCGCCTTTGTTGCTGTGATTAAAGCAGGTGTCGCGCAGGGTTGTGTTTGTTAATGACAGTTTGCATTTAAATAGCTGTCACTCGCCTGTCAAAGGGGAGGAGGGAGGTGAAAGTGTTTGTTTCCGGGCCTCCAAAGCACTCATAATGCATCTCTTTTACATAAGCTTAACCTAGCTATGTAAATTAGCACAAGAAAAGTTTGTTTGTTTGCTTGAGGTTTCTCTTTGGGGGCCGTTGCAGAGTGAGGCCTTCACTTTCTAAGGGAGAGGTGAGGTGAAGTTACTGCAATAAATAAAGTGTTTCGGCCATCTTTTTGTGGTTTCAAAGCTTCTTTAAGTACTGTAATAGCACAGATGTTGTGTTGATACTCAAGCTGTTGCGCTTATTCTGGGACATATAGCCTAGTTGAAATTAAAACACACAAGGGATGCCTGACTTTAAACGGGTCATGTTTGTAAACGTACATGTAGCCTGTCAGAGATAGGATTCTCTATCACACTCCCTCATCACACTGACTTGGACAAAGCGCTCATTCAGAAGCACACAATTGCACCCGATTGGCTATAATTATATCATTACCCCGCTTAGCTCCTCAGGCATCGGACCAGGGAGCCATTTCACGCCTTTCACCAAACTTCAAAACCAGACTGTGGTGCAGCTGTCTTTGATGGGCCAGGCAGCTTTGAGTCCCGTGCAACAGGCTAATCTAGCTCACAGCAGTTCGTTTGTAAGGCAGTTTCTGGTCATAACCAAGTTTGGTGCAGGAAAATAAATAAGAGTACCGAGATAATTGCCTTCAGTGGGTAATTAGTGACACTCACGCTGTTTCGTGACCATTGGTGGCATTCGCTCCTAATTACCGTTTGCATATGAAACCCCCATGGGGCTGAACAGGAATCTGTGACCACAACCTCTAGCATTGGGAGGTAGCTCTGTTTGCAAAACTTAGCACTGTTGGTCTCAGTGATGTGCTGAGGCTGCTAGTGGTTTCTATGGGTATTGTCAAGACCAAGCTCACTGCTGTATAACTGTAAGCTACAGAGTTATGGGTCAGGGCACTGGTGACTGAGAGCATCTACTACCATGTTGTGTGGTATAAAGGATTGAGACACTTTCACCTCACTACATTTGCTGTCTATGTTGTGGCAGATATTCTGATTTACTGACATGCTGCAGTATAACATGTATCTAATACGTCCATCCCTGTGTGTCTGTGTACACTTTAATGTTTCTATTTGCAGCACAAAAACAACTAGCTATTACTTTCTCTGTGGGCCTTTTTTTTATCTGTTTTTAGAGAGATGTTCGTGTCCTTTAATATAATCATTTTATACATATGTAGCCCCTCCAGAGGAGACTGGTGGGAGGAGCTATAGGAGGATGAGCTTATTGTAATGCCTGGAATAAAATATATGGTACGGTATCAAACACATGGAAACCACATGTTGGACTCTTCCATTAATTCCATTCCAGACATTACAATGAGCCCGTCCTTCAATAGCTCCTCCCACCAGCCTCCACTGATCCCCCTCCTACTCGTATTCTATTGTATTATCTGTAAACAAGCAGGATTGCTCATTACGTTCACCTATTGACCGAGCCCATCCTGAGAGAGGGGAGACTTTCAACACTATGATCAATAATCATCTCCCTAATTGGGTATTAGCAACAGGGAAGTGGACTCACCCGCCACATAAATAAACAAAGAAAGCCCAAAAGTATCAACTGGACAAGACTGCCAAGGTTTGGTCCATTACCAGCCAACACTTGTTTTGAGGTAAATGAGGTTTCGTGTTGGTGAAGAGTGTGTTGATTTTGTTTTACCTCAAATAAAAACGATATTGGAACAATATTAATGGTCCAAATCTGAGGGGATGTATGTATGATTACACACATTGTTTGTGATTTTTGCAGTGGTTTTTGTAATACCTAGAGTTTTGTTCTGTGGTTGGTTTTTTGGGCAGTGTACTATTTGGTTAAATTTCCTTTGCAAAAAAAGGTTTTCTATTGAACAAGGGACTAGATGAGGTTGTTTTGACACACTTCAGTAAACAGACGTTCTTATCTCTAAGATGAATGGTTTTGTAATAGCGGAGCTACTTCGACAATGTGGATGCATATGCATATGCAAAACAAAACTATTTTTTCCCCCCTACACTTTGACAATGTTATTTCTCCAGCAACGCGGACTAGATTGACTTCCACACTGAAACCTTCTTTCTGAAATATTTTAGTATTCTGTTGGCGTTCATGGCATTTACCTCTAATAGATTTGTCTTTCATTGGGTGTGAATGCCATGCGCCTGGAGCACGTTGCTACTGTGTTCCTGTGTCTCCCACCTACCTCCCTATCCAATTCTGAAAAAATGCAAGACAAGCTAAAATGTCCACAGCTTCACACTCATCCTCTTCTCCATAATTGAAATGAATGTCCCGTTTCCAAGGAATGCTGTCTGGCTAATGTACAGCAGATGTGGACCCAATTCATTTGTGGAAAGAGCAACATTTTTCCACCCCTGATTTGCATATCACAACATACCAAATCACGTTGAGCCTATATGTCTTCCCAATACAGTCTAAATTATAGCATGAACGTACCTGTCTACGAAAACAACTAAAACAAGCCTTAGGTACCCTTTACATATAAAATTGCTTTGCTGTAGAAAATATAAAAGGTTGATCTTCAAATACTAGCTTTGACAGACACGTCACATTTTTATTTATTTTATTTTTTATTTAACTAGGCAAGTCAGTTAAGGATTTTTTAAAAATTTACAATGACTGCCTACCGGGGAACAGTAGTTTAACTGCCTTGTTCAGGGGCAAAACAACATATTTTTTATCTTGGCAGCTCAGAGATTCGATCCAGCAACCTTTCGGCTACAAGCCCAAAACTTTAACCACTAGGCTACCTGCTGCCCAAAAGTGAAGTTCAAGGTTGTCTTCCATGGCTGGTTGGGTTATGAGCAGAGGCAGGGCATGGGCATGGTTTTTGAAGGTAATTTGGGGGAGTTAAAGGGGACTTGTATCTTAAGGGGAGCCTCCACAGCACCCTCCCTCTTCCCCCACGGTTCATCTGGCTCTCAGAGGAACACTGGTAAACACTGCTCGCCCGACCCAGGGGCCAATTAGCCTCCAGATCAGCCCAGCTAGCTGTGTATCAGAAGGGGGAGGGGGACTTAATTCAAAGAGCCAGCTTGGCCTCAGAGTCATACGAAACACACTTTATGTATTTATGAGCACCTCCAAGATGTGTCATACCTACTAATGTTCTAGTTACTTTAGACAGAAATGAAAGTATGGAGGTTGGTCGGAGAGGATGGGTGGGCGTAATGCGCGACGGTCTAGCAATCCAGGCTAATATATCATACTAAATGGTGTATCACGATTTACGTACAGAATAATACGCAATTGCCCTGAGACCACATTGAAAGAGCAGACTCCTTGAGAGTTCAGCTACTCTAATCACTGGAAGAACCACAGTCCCAGGGGTGCGATTGAAGCTTTCAAGAAAGCTATGGAGTTTTACTAATGTTTGTTAAAGGACGTCTAGTATACCAATGCAAAGTAGTGATTTCTACATATATAATTATTTGGTGATATAATATGGAACATAACAAGCTTTGCCCTGGGGACTGTAATCAACAGAGTTCGTGAGTCTGACCTTTTAGTTCTAATCCACCCACAAACTGCATGAGCAAATATCGTCTGGTTAAGGGTGGGGTAAGGGTGATGGAATATATAGAATTTTGGCTCCAATCAAACAAGTATCACAACAAACAATGACTGCACCTGATTTAGCATCCTTGGAATGGCAACTTTGAGTGTGTGAATTACAAAATTGCTCATTAAAATGTGGAGAGCTTGATTTGTTTCTAAGCAACGGCAGCAGGACCCAAAGTAAACTTGTTGAGCCCAAAATTCATACAGTAAAAATACTAATAGCAGAGCAATGTTTTTGAAACAGCTGAAATATATAGACATTTTTTACTATATTTCAGACTTTAGGGAGTGAACATTATTTATAATTATATGGAGAAACCCTCCCTGAACACTTCCAAAAACAAGTGATACTATACCCAAAATAATAATTAAAACACAGTGGATAGCAGAGAACAAGTCTTTCGTTTACCATCACTTCTTGGACAGAGCAGAGCCTTAGATATCGGACTACAATCACGGACTACAAGAAGAAAACCAGCCCAGTCACGGACCAGGATGTCTTGCTCCCAGGCAGACTAAATAACTTTTTTGCCCGCTTTGAGGACAATACAGTGCCACTGACACGGCCTGCAACGAAAACATGCGGACTCTCCTTACTGCAGCCGAGGTGAGAAAAACATTTAAACGTGTTAACCCTCGCAAGGCTGCAGGCCCAGACGGCATCCCCAGTCGCGCCCTCAGAGCATGCTCAGACCAGCTGGCCGGTGTGTTTACGGACATATTCAATCAATCCCTATACCAGTCTGCTGTTCCCACATGCTTCAAGAGGGCCACCATTGTTCCTGTTCCCAAGAAAGCTAAGGTAACTGAGCTAAACGACTACCGCCCCGTAGCACTCACTTCCGTCATCATGAAGTGCTTTGAGAGACTAGTCAAGGACCATATCACCTCCACCCTACCTGACACCCTAGACCCACTCCAATTTGCTTACCGCCCAAATAGGTCCACAGACGATGCAATCTCAACCACACTGCACACTGCCCTAACCCATCTGGACAAGAGGAATACCTATGTGAGAATGCTGTTCATCGACTACAGCTCGGCATTCAACACCATATTACCCTCCAAGCTCGTCATCAAGCTCGAGAGCCTGGGTCTCGACCCCGCCCTGTGCAACTGGGTACTGGACTTCCTGACGGGCCGCCCCAGGTGGTGAGGGTAGGTAACAACATCTCCACCCCGCTGATCCTCAACACTGGGGCCCCACAAGGGTGCGTTCTGAGCCCTCTCCTGTACTCCCTGTTCACCCACGACTGCGTGGCCATGCACGCCTCCAACTCAATCATCAAGTTTGCGGACGACACAACAGTGGTAGGCTTGATTACCAACAACGACGAGACTGCCTACAGGGAGGAGGTGAGGGCCCTCGGAGTGTGGTGTCAGGAAAATAACCTCACACTCAACAAAACTAAGGAGATGATTGTGGACTTCAGGAAACAGCAGAGGGAACACCCCCCTATCCACATCGATGGAACAGTAGTGGAGAGGGTAGTACGTTTTAAGTTCCTCGGCATACACATCACAGACAAACTGAATTGGTCCACTCACACAGACAGCATCGTGAAGAAGGCGCAGCAGCGCCTCTTCAACCTCAGGAGGCTGAAGAAATTCGGCTTGTCACCAAAAGCACTCACAAACTTCTACAGATGCACAATCGAGAGCATCCTGGCGGGCTGTATCACCGCCTGGTACGGCAACTGCTCCGCCCACAACCGTAAGGCTCTCCAGAGGGTAGTGAGGTCTGCACAACGCATCACCGGGGGCAAACTACCTGCCCTCCAGGACACCTACACCACCCGATGTTACAGGAAGGCCATAAAGATCATCAAGGACAACAACCACCCGAGCCACTGCCTGTTCACCCCGATATCATCCAGAAGGCGAGGTCAGTACAGGTGCATCAAAGCTGGGACCGAGAGACTGAAAAACAGCTTCTATCTCAAGGCCATCAGACTGTTAAACAGCCACCACTAACTGTAAGGGTTTTCCTGTGGTGAAGGAGAAGCGGACCAAAATGCAGCGTGGTGGTTATTCATGTTCTTTAATAAAGGAACTAGACATGAAATAACTAACAAAACAATAAATGTGCGAAAACCTAAACAGTCCTATCTGGTGCAAACACAGAGACAGGAACAATCACCCACAAACACACAGTGAAACCCAGGCTACCTAAGTTTGATTCTCAATCAGAGACAACTAATGACACCTGCCTCTGATTGAGAACCATACTAGGCCGAAACATAGAAATACCCAAAACCTAGAAAAACAAACATAGACTGCCCACCCAACTCACGCCCTGACCATACTAAATAAATACAAAACAAAGGAAATAAAGGTCAGAACGTGACACTAACATTGAGTGGCTGCTGCCAACACACTGACACTGACTCAACTCCAGCCACTTTAATAATGGGAATTGATGGGAAATGATGTAAAATATATCACTAGCCACTTTAAACAATGCTACCTAATATAATGTTTACATACCCTACATTATTCATCTCATATGCATACGTATATACTGTACTCTATATCATCTACTGCATCCTTATGTAATACATGTATAACTAGCCACTTTAACTATGCCACTTTGTTTACATACTCATCTCATATGTATATACTGTACTCGATACCATCTACTGTATCTTGTCTATGCTGCTCTGTACCATCACTCATTCATATATCTTTATGTACATATTCTTTATCCCCTTACACTGTGTATAAGACAGTAGTTTTGGAATTGTTAGTTAGATTACTTGTTGGTTATTACTGCATTGTCGGAACTAGAAGCACAAGCATTTCGCTACACTCGCATTAACATCTGCTAACCATGTGTATGTGACAAATACATTTTGATTTGATTTGATTTGATATGCAGTTTGAGAAACTATTCTTCATCTTGTAATTATTACATGGCAACATGGGAATTTTGACAGGGCTGAGGGTCAGAAGGTTATGGGTTCGCAGACCACCTTGGACAAGAGTAGGGGCGGAAAGAGCTCCTTTATAGTAAAAGCATTGCATTAATCTATCATAGTATTTGCGGGTCCGAAACAAATGGCCTTTTATAAATATTTTATGCAAAAAAAAAATTATGACACACAAATTACCAAAATTACAGGTTGTTGTTTTTTTTTACCTTCATTTAACCAGGCAAGTCAAATTCTTATTTACATTGACGGCCTACCAAAAGGCAAAAGGCCTCCTGCGGGGGCTGGGATAAAAAAGAAGGAATATATAGGACAAAACACACATCATAACAAGAGAGACAACACTACATAAAGAGAGACCTAAGACAACAACATAGCAAGGCAGCAACACATGAAAACACAGCATGGTTCCAAGATGGCGTAGCAGTCGGACGTGTGTTTTGTCTTGTCCCGTCCTGTATAGTGTAAATATAGTTTTTTCCTCGTTTTTTTTCTGTATATATTTCGTACATATTTTAATCTCACTTTCCAACTACAGGCTGAATATACTCTCCTGCAACCCGCATCACCCAATGTGGTACGGATCTGCTTTTTCTATACTTTAGAATCGGAACCCTCATCAGAAGCTAGCCAGCTAACTAGCTACTAGCTAGTAGCTAGCCACTGCTAGCGGTCTTCAACGCTAACTAGGACACCAGCGCGTCATCTACCCAAAGCATATCAGACTGCTTTTTCTCTACCACATCTCCGGATTCCTACCGCAAGCTCTGAACCTTTACACCGGATCATCGCAACTAGCTAGCTGCAATCCGAGTGGCTACTCCTGGCTAACGTCTCTGTCCCAGAGCAAGCACCAGTTAGCCTGGAGCTAGCCTCGAGCTAAGCCCATCTCCCGACTAGCCGAAGAGGTCCAACAATACCTATTTTGCCAATTGGCCTGGACCTCTACTGCCGACTCGGAGCCCCGCCGATCCATCACGACTGGTCCGCCGACATAATCGTCCGAGGGGGTTTCAACAGGCTTTTCCGCTGCGACATCGCCAAAGATCCATCTGCTGGCCAAGGCCCGCGAGCTTTCTGAATCGCTGTATCTCCAGCTCACCGCATGAAGAGGAATAAACAGACTCACCCCATCGCGACGTCCCCCAAAGGTTAACTCTCTAGCCCTCGCTATCTCCCTGCTTGCTAATTCGGCCTGCTAACGGCTAGCTTGTCAAGCTCCGGTCCGCTAACTGCTACCTTGTCTAGCTCGGGCCTACGAACTGTTAGCTTGTTAGCACAGGCCTGCTAACCGTCTGAACCACCGCGTCCCAATCACTCTCTGACCCCATTTACTTTCTATCTCTTTTTGATTTTTAATTTGTTTATACCTTCCGGAAACGTGCCTCACCCAATGTGATACGGAATCGCTATTACTTTTACTCTTATTTTTATTTTTATGACACACTCAAGAACCTCCAGACGCTAACCAGCTAACTAGCTACAAGCTATTTAGTCATTGTTAGTTTTTTAAAACCTGGATAACACTCGCCAGCCCAGCCTCCCTGCCCATCCACCGCTGCCCCTGGACACTGATCTCTTGGCTACATAGCTGACGCACGCTGGACTGTCCATTAATCACGGTACTCCTTTCTGCTTGTTTGTCTTACCTGTCGGCCCCGTTGCCTAGTCAACGCCATTTTACCTGCTGTTTGTTGTGCTAGCGGATTAGCCTCGCCTACTGTTTTTAGCTAGCTTTCCAAACTCAACACCTGTGATTACTGTATGCCTCGCTGTATGTCTCTCTCAGATGTCAATATGCCTTGTATACTGTTGTTCAGGTTAGTTATCATTGTTTTAGTTCACAATGGAGCCCCTAGACCCACTCTGCATACCCCTGTTACCTCCTTTGTCCCACCTCCCACACATGCGGTGACCTCACCCATTACAACCAGCATGTCCAGAGATACAACCCTCTCATCATCACCCAGTGCCTGGGCCTACCTCCGCTGTACCCGCACCCCACCATACCCCTGTCTGCGCATTATGCCCTGAATATATTCTACCATGCCCAGAAACCTGCTCCTCTTATCCTCTGCCCCCAACGCTCTAGGCGACCAGTTTTGATAGCCTTTAGCCGCACCCTCATACTACTCCTTCTCTGTTCTGCGGGTGATGTGGAGGTAAACCCAGGCCCTGCATGTCCCCAGGTACCCTCATTTGTTGACTTCTGTGATCGAAAAACCTTGGTTTTATGCATGTCAACATCAGAAGCCTCCTCCCCAAGTTTGTTTTACTCACTGCTTTAGCACACTCTGCTAACCCTGATGTCCTTGCCGTGTCTGAATCCTGGCTCAGGAAGGCCACCAAAAATTCAGAGATTTCCATACCCAACTATAACATCTTCCGTCAAGATAGAACTGCCAAAGGGGGCGGAGTTGCAGTCTACTGCAGAGATAGCCTGCAAAGTAATGTCATACTTTCCAGGTCCATACCCAAACAGTTCGAACTACTAATTTTGAAAATTACCCTCTCCAGAAATAAGTCTCTCACTGTTGCCGCCTGCTACCGACCACCCTCAGCTCCCAGCTGTGCCCTGACACCATTTGTGAATTGATCGCCCCCATCTAGCTTCAGAGTTTGTTCTGTTAGGTGACCTAAACTGGGATATGCTTAACACCCCGGCAGTCCTACAATGTAAGCTAGATGCCCTCAATCTCACTCAAATCATCAAGGAACCCACCAGGTACAACCCTAACTCTGTAAACAAGGGCACCCTCATAGACGTCATCCTGACCAACTGGCCCTCCAAATACACCTCCGCTGTCTTCAACCAGGATCTCAGCGATCACTGCCTCATTGCCTGTATCCGCCACGGAGCCGCAGTCAAACGACCACCCTCATCACTGTCAAACGCTCCCTAAAACACTTCTGTGAGCAGGCCTTTCTAATCGACCTGGCCCGGGTATCCTGGAAGGACATTGACCTCATCCCGTCAGTTGAGGATGCCTGGTCATTCTTTAAAAGTAACTTCCTCACCATTTTAGATAAGCATGCTCCGTTCAAAAATGCAGAACCAAGAACAGATACAGCCCTTGGTTCACTCCAGACCTGACTGCCCTCGACCAGCACAAAAACATCCTGTGGCGGACTGCAATAGCATCGAATAGCCCCCGTGATATGCAACTGTTCAGGGAAGTCAGGAACCAATACACGCAGTCAGTCAGGAAAGCTAAGGCCAGCTTCTTCAGGCAGAAGTTTGCATCCTGTAGCTCCAACTCCAAAAAGTTCTGGGACACTGTGAAGTCCATGGAGAACAAGAGCACCTCCTCCCAGCTGCCCACTGCACTGAGGCTAGGTAACACGGTCTCCACCGATAAATCCACGATTATCGAAAGCTTCAATAAGCACTTCTCAACGGCTGGCCATGCCTTCCGCCTGGCTACTCCAACCTCGGCCAACAGCTCCGCCCCCCCGCAGCTCCTCGCCCAAGCCTCTCCAGGTTCTCCTTTACCCAAATCCAGATAGCAGATGTTCTGAACGAGCTGCAAAACATAGACCCGTACAAATCAGCTGGGCTTGACAATCTGGACCCTCTATTTCTGAAACTATCTGCCGCCATTGTCGCAACCCCTATTACCAGCCTGTTCAACCTCTCTTTCATATCGTCTGAGATCCCCAAGGATTGAAAGCTGCCGCAGTCATCCCCTCTTCAAAGGGGGAGACACCCTGGACCCAAACTGCTATAGACCTATATCCATCCTGCCCTGCCTATCTAAGGTCTTCGAAAGCCAAGTCAACAAACAGGTCACTGATCATCTCGAATCCCACCGTACCTTCTCCGCTGTGCAATCTGGTTTCCGAGCCGGTCACGGGTGCACCTCAGCCACGCTCAAGGTACTAAACGATATCATAACCGCCATCGATAAAAGACAGTACTGTGCAGCCGTCTTCATCGACCTCGCCAAGGCTTTCGACTCTGTCAATCACCATATTCTTATCGGCAGACTCAATAGCCTCGGTTTCTCGGAGGACTGCCTTGCCTGGTTCACCAATTACTTTGCAGACAGAGTTCAGTGTGTCAAATCGGAGGGCATGCTGTCCGGTCCTCTGGCAGTCTCTATGGGGGTGCCACAGGGTTCAATTCTCGGGCCGACTCTTTTCTCTGTATATATCAATGATGTTGCTCTTGCTGCGGGCGATTCCCTGATCCACCTCTACGCAGACGACACCATTCTATATACTTTCGGCCCGTCATTGGACACTGTGCTATCTAACCTCCAAACGAGCTTCAATGCCATACAGCACTCCTTCCGTGGCCTCCAACTGCTCTTAAACGCGAGTAAAACCAAATGCATGCTTTTCAACCGATCGCTGCCTGCACCCGCATGCCCGACTAGCATCACCACCCTGGATGGTTCCGACCTTGAATATGTGGACATCTATAAGTACCTAGGTGTCTGGCCAGACTGCAAACTCTCCTTCCAGACTCACATCAAACATCTCCAATCGAAAATCAAATCAAGAGTCGGCTTTCTATTCCGCAACAAAGCCTCCTTCACCCACGCCGCCAAGCTTACCCTAGTAAAACTGACTATCCTACCGATCCTCGACTTCGGCGATGTCATCTACAAAATGGCTTCCAACACTCTACTCAGCAAACTGGATGCAGTCTATCACAGTGCCATCCGTTTTGTCACCAAAGCACCTTATACCACCCACCACTGCGACTTGTATGCTCTAGTCGGCTGGCCCTCGCTACATATTCGCCGCCAGACCCACTGGCTCCAGGTCATCTACAAGTCCATGCTAGGTAAAGCTCCGCCTTATCTCAGTTCACTGGTCACGATGGCAACACCCATCCGTAGCACGCGCTCCAGCAGGTGTATCTCACTGATCATCCCTAAAGCCAACACCTCATTTGGCCGCCTTTCGTTCCAGTACTCTGCTGCCTGTGACTGGAACGAACTGCACAAATTGCTGAAGTTGGAGACTTTTATCTCCCTCACCAACTTCAAACATCAGCTATCCGAGCAGCTAACCGATCGCTGCAGCTGTACATAGTCTATTGGTAAATAGCCCACCCATTTTCACCTACCTCATTCCCATACTGTTTTTATACTGTTTTTTTTATTTTATTTATTTACTTTTCTGCTCTTTTGCACACCAATATCTCTACCTGTACATGACCATCTGATCATTTATCACCCCAGTGTTAATCTGCAAAATTGTATTATTCGCCTACCTCCTCATGCCTTTTGCACACATTGTATATAGACTGCCCATTTTTTTTTTCTACTGTGTTATTGACTTGTTAATTGTTTACTCCATGTGTAACTCTGTGTTGTCTGTTCACACTGCTATGCTTTATCTTGGCCAGGTCGCAGTTGCAAATGAGAACTTGTTCTCAACTAGCCTACCTGGTTAAATAAAGGTGAAATAAAAAATAAATAAATGGTACAGTAGCAACAAAACATTAAAATAACATGATAGCAACACAACATGGCAGCAGAAAAACATGGTAGCAGCACAAAACATGGTACAAACATTATTGGGCACAGACAACAGCACAAAGGGCAAGAAGGTAGAGACAACAATACATCACACAAAGCAGCCACAACTGTCAGTAAGAGTGTCCATGATTGAGTCTTTGAGATTGAGATAAAACTGTCCAGTTTGAGTGTTTGTTGCAGCTCGTTCCAGTCGCTAGCTGCAGCGAACTGAAAAGACGAGCGACCCAGGGATGTGTGTACTTTGAGGACCTTTAACAGAATGTGACTGGCAGGTGTTGTATGTGGAGGATGAGGGATGCAGTAGATATCTTAGATAGGGGGGAGTGAGGCCTAAGAGGGTTTTATAAATAATCATCAACCAGTGGGTCTTGCGACGGGTATACAGAGATGTCCAGTTTAGAGAGGAGTATAGAGTGCAGTGATGTGTCCTATAAGGACCGTTGGTGGCAAATCTGATGGCCGAATGGTAAAGAACATATAGCTGCTCGAGAGCACCCTTACCTGCCAATCTACAAATGACGTCTCCGTAATCTAGCATGGGTAGGATGGTGATCTGAATCAGGGTTAGTTTGGCAGCTGGGGTGAAAGAGGAGCGATTATGATAAAACCAAGTTTAGATTTAACTTTAGCCTGCAGCTTTGATATGTGCTGAGAGACGGACAGTGTATCCTCTAGCCATACTCCCAAGTACTTGTATGAGGTGACTACCTCAAGCTATCAACCCTCAGAGGTAGTAATCACACCTGTGGGAAGAGGGACATTTTTCAAGATGATTCTATACCATTTTACAGAGGCCAGTTCATGAAGGAAGGAATGCTCATTACATTTTTTTAGCAAGCGCCTATGACAAATCAGGACAGGTCGTTTCACAGAGCAGCCATTACGAACACAGGCTGTAAAACAGTGATCACTAAGGTCATTACAGAAAACACCAGACTGATACCTATCAGGATTATTTGTGAGGATAACAAAGAATGGAGAGAGATAGGTCTGTGTTCATCTTATCATATTTCTCTAATGCCAAATGAGTGTGTCTTGTTTGCAACGAAACTGTCCCTGTTTGCAAATAATTACATCTGGGAATCTGAGCATGGTACTTCCAAAAGTTAGGCCTGCCTGTCCACCCCAGACAGAGTAGCCCTATAGACGCAGAGAAATGTAAGCTTTAACTGCTGGCTACTCTTCTTCTTAACCCAATGAGAGAAGGTCACAAGTGTTTCCCTAAAAGCTGTCTGGGTTTAAACATGTTCTATTGTACAGAAAGTGAATAGCTTATTCAATTGACAGTGACAGAATTAGATTACTTCCCAAAGCAAAGTAAATTTTTTGTCTCCTCGGCTATAGACAATGATGTCCCCATATGCATTGGAGTCACGTCATATTTTACAGCTTGTTTCTAGCATTAACCACCTCGGACCGAAGCGCTGTTATAGATCACCTTATATAATCCATTTTCTTTTCTTTAAAATGTTAAGTTAACAAGGGCCTGTGCTTTTTGCCATTTTCTTTAATAAAAGGTAGGCCTATGGCATACCCTCTCATGTCCCCTCAATTTAAGTCTTGGTTTTAACTTAACAGCCTTTCACTGAAGAAGCCTTTGACTCTCCCCCTGAACTGCCACCGTAGACCTAAACAGCACAGCCATTGGTTAGGCTACGGTTTTCCCAAACTCGGTCCTGGGCTTTCTGAAATTGTCACCTTAGCTTTAGGGAAGCTCAACTGCCATCATCAAGGCAAGAAGCATGCAGCAAGAAGCTGATCAACTCACCAAGGTATCAACATTTTCAGTCACAATTGATCATTTATATCATATAATGACTTCCATGATATTGATAAAATGCCTGGTTTGTTCTAAGGTAACTTTAATAAGCTAAAACTGTACTTGCTTGTGAGTTGTTGCATTATCCAAGAGTGTAATATGGTTTGGGTACATTATTCAATAGGTTTAGCTAGCTAACCAATATGTTTTAGAGGAAATCTTATGTTTGTCAATGAGAATGGCCTCTTAGTGCTTTGGCGAAGCTCCCGGCTACTCTAGTTGACTCTGGTGTGGGCCTTTGGCAGGACCTTCTCTTCAAGCCTCAATGCTGCGGGACTGCATTGCCAGTTACAATACATCATTCCAACTCTTTTGTTTTCATTTCAGAACGTTTCCTTTTGGACAGACTTTCTGTTCGACATCAACCGTAAAGCGTTTCCCTCATAACCGGCTAACAAGACCTTGGTATGATCTGCTCTGAGAGACCATGCCGGTTGCTCTACTCATTCTGTCTGCCTCCGAAAATGAGAGGTTTCCAGAGATGTGACTCTGTAACACCACCACCACCCAGTGAAGTCTCCAAGGACCTGGAGCTAGCAACGCTCTGTCAATCACATAGTAACATGCTGCTTTTGTGACAGACTGGCAGACGAAACATCTTTTATGGCTGTCGCCTTCTGCGGTATGCCTGTTCCCTTGGAGCAGCCCGAGTAATATCAATGGGAAATGCAAAGGTTCATTTCCATTGTGTTCCCTCTTTGTGGAGATTCAAAACAGAGCACTGGTGGACGCGGTTATGCTCAAACAAACCGTATTCATTAAAACATGTTTCCCATCGATTGCACAGTAATTGTTCGCTGGCACTGTATCTGTTGACTGAACGTGACCAAAGTATTGTGGAAGCGGTTGAAAAAGAGGCCTAATTACCTTGAACGCTTCAAATGTTCAAAAAACCTTTCTAACAAGAGAGGAGAGACAAATAACAAACCCTCTGTTGCTGGTTTTCTGGCAGTGGGATGGCCATGCTTCGTCAAGCCTTGCTAGAGGATGGACTTACGAGCTAGCCCTATTTAACAGGTGAGCAAGCTGCCCATCCCTAAATCCTATAGAGGCTGTATCCATTACCAGATCTATGGGAGGTAAGCAGGAGGCAGAGGCCATGAAAGAGCTGCTTCATTGCACAACACACTAGCAAACTAGCACACTAAGTTATTGTTACATTTAGCACCTGCTATAAATGAGATAAACTGTTGTTATTTATACCAACATCTTTATGGTTGAGCATCATCTCTGATTAAAACTATGGGATATTATCGTGGGTTAACAGATATTGATTCCTCTTTTCTGTGTGAAGTAATCTACAGATGCATTATCAACAAAACACACCAACTATTTTTATGGCCAGAATATAATTTGAATATAATTTGTGAATGTGGTGATTCAAAAGCAACATGAATTTAGGTTCTGTGTACAAATATCTTTGCCAGAGATGCACACACAATGTACAACGCACTGCCTCGGAAAATACAAATAATATGCATTGGTGTAGAGACCTAGCTAATGCAAATGAGGGGCTGCTTTGCCTCTGGGGACGCCCTGTTTAAGGGCTGTGGTCATTCCCCATATTTAATGACTCCCTGGGGAGTACTGGCTGCTCTCACAGACTCCTGGGTAAAACAAGGTGACATGGTTGCCCATGGGCTTACAGTCCACCCACACAAGGGCTGAGTTTATGGGTGACTACTTATTGTCCGGAGAGGTCTAACTCACCGCTGACAAAGCTTGGAACAAATACCTTCTGGCATGATTCTATATTTTCTCCTTTGAATAGCACTCATTTTACACAAATATATTTCACAATTCAGCACAGTTACCACAACAGGGAGTAAAATGCAGAAGGTAAAAGCTCATCTGTGAGTAGAACAGCAGATGTAGGACAATATCTGTGAGACAAATGCAACTCACGCGTTAAAAAGTTGCACCCAAACAGGCTTCAGCCCAGCTTGAACAAAATGGGTATCAACTCAAGCATTGTTCAACGGGAATATCCCCTCCTCCCCTTACTTTTTCTAATTAAGAGGAAAGAGCCCTATTCTAAACTCTTGTGTAGTCTTACCTCTGCTCTAGTTTCATGAACACAATCCCATCCTATTAAAAAATTGGCAATGGAGTGTGCAACACATTGGGCTGCGATGGGAGCTGGATCAGAGTGATGTGAGTTTTCTTTGCTCAGTTATTAATAATGAAATTACTTTCGTATATAGGAAGCATTCACTTCCGACTTAATTTTTGTTTGGTCTGTCTTGCCACCCCCGGCCAAACAAACGTGACAGCTCTAAAGGCTAATTGCTAGCTAGTGCCAGTGGATCCTATTGATTCCTCCTCCTAACATTTCAAACAACTTGAATCACACGTGGAAATTCGATGGAGATGGTGTGTTGCATTAGAGGGTAACTCAGTACCCCTGACTTCCTGTAGTATGGTGGCTAACTGTGGTGGTGTGCCCCTTTCTGATGTCATACTGTACTCATCCAGAGGTGCTGGGACGTCTCTCTTCTGATGCTGTCTCTTGTCTAGTGAGGTGGTGACAAGGGGGAAATTGGTTGGTCGATTAGAAGAGGAGCAAAAGTTCAATCGTGCCAAAAGTGTGTTCACTTTGAAGAAGAAAAAAAAACAGCTCCAATAGATGTAATTAAATCTCAGGTTTAAAAAGCAAAGGCAGCATTTGTTTAAAGCAATCGATAATGGCGGATTGACGAGACAAAGGAGAATGATTCATCAACATGGAGGCAAGATGGACCACTTAAGCAAACACGCCATGCATTAACACATCAAAGGAATTGCACTGAGACCAAAGACGTAGGCATGACAATCCACATAACGACAAGGGCGACTACCAAGGCGGTAGTTATTGCATTTTGTCTATGTACTACTTTAGTATGTAGGAATGTTTGGGGGTTTGTCATATCAATGACTAAACTCACATCAATCTAGAAAAACAATATGTATCTCTTTAGGGTTAAAAAACTCGATGCTCTATGCACTGAAGGAACATGATTAATTGAACTGGACTTGATTACAATGAGATGATGAATCATTTACTGACACTCAAAGATAGTTATATATCAACTCATCCTATCGTAAAGCACTATAGGGACAAATCAATAGCCCTTTCAACTTTTCAACCAGATTTCAAACAAACAAAAATGTAGAACCAAATACAAAGGGGACTATGTGAGCCCCAAGCCTGGCTGGCTGGTATCCAGGACAAGCTAATTCATTTGGCTTGGTCTCAGTGGTTAGATACTTAGCATATCAATGACCCTGCCAAAAAAAAAACAGATTGGCCAAAGCAAGTGACTAACAAAGTAAGGTAATGGAAAAAATAGGGTCACAGGGTTCAAGTCCTGTACATAGCCTTCATTCGCTCCAGTAAGTCACCAAAATGGGAAGTCTACTGTAGCACTGTGGTTTTTGTTTAATTGTGTGATCTGAAGGACACCGTAAGCAACTGAGAATCAGTTGGGCTGATCTCGGATAATGAGAAGAGGTATAACATTGTTAATTGCCTTTCTCCTCTCTCTTGATTATTTGTGAGTTGGTGTTAAAAAAAAATGTTTTTCTACTGCATGCCCACTAGGACCAAAAGTCTGCCACAGCCTGCCCGCTTTGTTTTTGGGGTCCACTGAAGCAGAAAGATGGGCTCTTAGCACATTCCCTGCATTGGACTGCTTTCTCCCCATCTTCTGACTGACTGTTTTTGCTTTTATTCCCATTGTTTTTTCTTCTTTTCTTTTCTCTTCTTTTTTCGGGCAGGTGTTTTTTTTTTGCTGCTTCTTACAGCGTCTTTGATTGGGAGTTAATTGTAAGAAGATCCTTAACTGCTTTTGACCTGTTAGTCATTTTTCTGTTGTATTTGTGTGTGCAACATCTGCATTCAATGGGTAGATTAGAGGCACTGAGGAAATGTTGTGCTTTATCATCAAGCAATTACCAACTCCGCCGATGCACAGGTGTTCAATATAACACATTTACCACAACCCGATTGCCTCAATTAAATAAATATTGTCTTTACTAAAACACCATTTCCATTTGATTATAAAACACTGAATAGAAAACAACCTGCTTCACATCTTGAAGTGATTAACTATAGCAGTCATCTGACTCTCTTGATAAACCACTGCTGAGTTTTGGGGTTGGAATTTCTCTGATCAATGAAATTGGATTTGTCATTTGAAAGACATGCAACATCTCTGTTGCGGCATCATAGACTCCATCTGCACTACAGAGAGACATCAACAACTGGTAGATAGGCTCATACGTGAAAACATTCATAGATTAAAATCAAGGGCAAGGAATAGTGAGCAGGCTGCAGTTAGCTCATTTAGATTTCTAAACTATTACTTAACATGTCCATCAATCTCCTCATTCAAAGCATCTTTTAATACAAATGTGCAGTTGCAGATTTGTCCAGAGTTTTATGGCCAAGGGCAGTCTGCTTTGTTGTTGTATGTTTCAATTAAGTTTGCTTTGCTTGTAATGAGTAAGTGAACATATGTCTATCAATTTGGGAGCCCTTCTATATTTCATTATTTATTATTTGTTTCGCTATGGAATGTTCGCCCGACTCCTCTTCAATGGCTGTGCGAAGTTGCAGGATATTGGCCGGGACTGGAAAAAGCTATGGTACACGTGGATCCTGAGCATCCCGAACATGCTCAATGGGTGACATGAGACATTTTCAGCTTCCAGGAATTGTGTACAGATCCTTGCGACATGGGGCCATGCATTATCATGCTGAAACATGAGATGATGGTGACCAATGAATGGAGCGACAATGGGCCTCAGGATCTCGTCACGGTATCTCTGTATATTCAAATTGCCATTGATAAAATGCAATTGTGTTCATTGTCCGTAGCTTATTCCTGCCCATACCAGAACCCCACTACCATAGTGGGGCACTCTGTTCACAACACTGACATCAGCAAACCGCTCACCCACACAGCGCCATACACGTTGTCTGCCATCTACACAGTACAGGTGAAACCGGGATTCATCCACGAAGAGCACACTTCTCCAGCATGCCAGTGGCCACCAAAGGTGACCATTTGCAACACTGAAGTCAGTTCCGATGCCGAACTGCAGTCAGGTCAAGAACCTGGTGAGGATGGTGAGCATGCAGATGAGCATCACTGAGACGGTTTCTGACAGTTTGCGCAGAAATTCTTTGGTTGTGCAAACCTACAGTTTCATCAGCTTTCCGGGTGGCTGGTCTCATATGAGTCCACAGGTGAAGTAGCCGGATGTGGAAGTCCTGGGCTGGGGTGCTTACAGGTGGTCTTGTGGTTGCTAGGCCAGTTGGACGTACTGCCAAATTCTCTAAAACGATGTTGGAGTCGGCTTATGGTAGAGAAATGAACATTACATTCTCTGGCAACAGCTCTGCAGTCAGCATGCCAATTACATGATCCCTCAAAACTTGAGACATCTGTGGCATTGTGTTGTATGACAAAACGGCACATTTTAAAGTGGCCTTTTATTTTCCACAGCACAAGGTGTACCTGTGTAATGAGCATGCTGTTTAATCATCTTCTTGATATGCCATACCTGTCAGGTGGATGGATTATCTTGGCAAAGAAAAAATATTCACTTACAGGGATGTAAACTAATTTGTGCACAGAATTTTAGAGAAATAAGCTTTTTTTTATGGAACATTTCTGGGATATTTTATTCAGCTCATGAAACATGGGACCAACACCTTACGTATTGCATTTATACTTTTGTTCAGTATAGTTTAATTTCATAAGAGCTTCTCTCTCTCTCTCTCTCTCTCTCTCTCTCTCTCTCTCTCTCTGTCCTCTCAGTTTCATCCTCAGGGCAGAAAACCAGTCGACTCAGCAGCTTTGAAGAACTTCAGAAGATGCAATGTCATTTATACCTAATGATTATGACTGAAACTAATGATAACTCCACAAGGATAATTCATAATAATTTAATTATTCAAAAAAAAATACTGCAAGCTAAATTACTAATGTAACGTCAGCTTTTTGGTACCATTCAAAATGGCTGATATACTACTGTCCTCTAGTGGTTGGAAGCTCACTGTGCGAGTCAAATAAGCAAATATCTGAAATTTGAAAGACTAAAAATACTCATATTAGTGACCGTGCCAAGGATGAGAGCACTGGAAAAAAATAGCAGAGCTCCAACGGCAATGCTGACTTTATATTTTCAAATGTTATCAATCTCAATTATCTCTCTGCAGACCAAATGCTCTAACGTATAGAGGTTGTATTGAACATTTAGTACACTTTGTGAAAATAATTGCTTTCTTCTTGATGAAGGTACTTACACGGAACCCAAAGCGGCTGCGTGCGTGCGCCATTGTGCTCCATCGTGCGCTATCGTGCATACATTTATTTTGTCCCCCTACACCAAAGGCGATCACGACACACAGGTTGAAATATCAAAACAAACTCTGAACCAATGACATTAATTTGAGGACAGGTCGAAATACATTAATTGATGGTACTTATAGGTAAAAAATATAATTTCAACAATAACCCTGAGAAGTACTGTAGGCCACTGTTTATTCAATCTGCTTTTGGGGAGTCTTCAATAAATTGAGCCCCTCTCTCAAAAGATTCCATCTCGGTTGGTATACTGTATCTGTCTGCTGTTCCAAGAAATAATCAACCTCCTTGGCCAACAGCTTGAGCATTACATTAACTTTGTTCCAGTCATTTTCTGAGGATTGGCAGCACACTCATCAATATTTAACCGTGTATAACTGTCTCCAAAACACACCTGTCTATATAACTTTGTCAACTTTTAATTAAATACATTTCCCTGAACTTGGCCAATTTAACAATTGGAAAGATAAAGTAACAACCCAATTATAAACTTCTAGGTAGTTGATATAAATTGGTGGCGGATAAAGTGAGATACATTTGACAATTTAAATGATGATGAATAAGCCTTCTGCAAAGTTAAGTAAGTTATAATGCAATCAATTTTTTTATCTTGTGAAAAAAAAGGAACAGTGTTCCTATGGTCACTGTGATATGCTATCTTCATTCAGGTCTTTCTGTGAGAAGTACCATGTAACGGAATTCTTCGTCCTCCTCTGACGAGGAGTATGAAATGTCGGACCAATGTGCAGCGTGGTATGTGTTCATGATGTTTATTTTACTGAACACTGAAAATACAAAATAACAACGTGAAATAAACGAAAACGAAAACAGAAACACTAAACAGAAAATAATCACCCACAAAACACAGGTGGGAAAAGCCCCCAAAGGTGCGGACTCCGGCCGCAAAACCTGAACCTATAGGGGAGGGTCTGGTTGGGCATCTGTCCGCGGTGGCGGCTCTGGCGAGGGACGTGGACTCCACTCCACCATAGTCTTTGCACACTTCTTTACCCGCCTCCGTGGTGCCTTTAAAGCGGCGACCCTCGCCGCCGACCTCGGACTGGGGACCCTAGCAGCGGGCCCCGAATGGACGGGAGATTCCGGTAGCACCGGACAGGCGGGAGACTCCGTGAAGGGCGACTCCGACAGTGCCGGAGTGACGGGCAATTCCGGCAGCGCCGGAGTGGAGGGCGATTCCGGCAGCACCGGAGTGAAAGGCGGCTCCTGACTGACGGGTGGCTCTGGCAGCTCCTGACTGACGGGCGGCTCTGGCAGCTCCTGACTGACGGGCGGCCCCGGCAGCTTCTGACGGGCGGCTCTGGCAGCTCAGGACAGACGGGCGGCTCTGGCAGCGCTGGACAGGCGGGCGGCTCTGGCAGCTCCTGACAGGAGGGAGACTCTGGCAGCTCCGGACAGGAGGGAGACTCTGGCAGCTCCGGACAGGAGGGAGACTCTGGCAGCTCCGGACAGGAGGGAGACTCTGGCAGCGCTGGACAGGACGGAGCACCTGGAGGGAGGAGACGGAGTGACAGCCTGGTGCGTAGGGCTACCACCGGAGGCCTGGTGCGTGGAGGAGGCACTGGATGGACCGGACCGTGGAGGCGCACTGGAGGTCTCGAGCACCGAACCTGCACTACCCGTCCTGGCTGGATACTCCCCGTAGCCCGGCCGGTGCGGCGGGGTGGAACAGACCGCACTGGGCTGTGCTGGCGAACTGGGGACACCGTGCGTTACCCCGGGCTGAGGAGACGCACTGGATACCAGATGCGCTGAGCCGGCTTCATAGCACCTGGCTCGATGCCCACTCTAGCCCGGCCGATACGAGGTGCTGCGATGTAGCCCGCTCCCCGTGTGCCCCCACCCAATACATTTTTGGGGTTGCCTCTTGTCTCTGTTGCGCTGCCGTGCCAACTCCTCAAAATGCCGCCGCTCTGCTTTGGCTGCTTCCAGCTCTTCCCTTGGGCAACGATATTCCCCAGCCTGTGCCCAGGGTCCCTTGCCGTCTAAAATCTCCTCCCATGTCCAGGAGTCCGGAGATCGCTGCTGCCCGATACCACGCTGCTTGGTCCTTGGTTGGTGGGTGATTCTGTAACGGAATTCTTCATCCTCCTCTGACGAGGAGTATGACATGTCGGACCAATGTGCAGCGTGGTATGTGTTCATGTTTATTTTACTGAACACTGAAAATACAAAATAACAACGTGAAAGATTCTAAAACAGAAACAGTCCTGAAAGGTGTAGAAAACACTAAACAGAAAATAATCACCCACAAAACACATGTGGGAAAAGGCTACCTAAGTATGATTCTCAATCAGAGACAACGAACGACACCTGCCTCTGATTGAGAACCATACCAGGCCAAAAACAAAACCACAACATAGGAAAAATAACATAGACTACCCACCCCAACTCACGCCCTGACCAAACTAAAACAAAGACATAATAAAGGAACTAAGGTCAGAACGTGACATACCAGTAGGCCTACACATTAATACACATGGGAAAACCATGAACATTTAGTATGGAAACACACAATTCAAGTTTTTATATAATGCCCCTTGTAGATTGAAGACATGAGGCTGCTTGGCATTGTAAACTCTGACATCAACACAAGACTGTTGGTTCACAATGGGTTTGAAGTAGCCTGAGTGCCAGTCTGTTTGTGTTGTCATGCCAACTCCTTGTCACATTGTCACGCCAATGAGCAATGGGTTTGTCAAGAGCACAAACAGATCTGGGATCAGGCTAGGTATGAAGTGATACTGACTTTAACCATTGGAATGTGGACCTTTACCGGCATAAGCAAATATCTGAAAAATATCAAGATACAACTGTAACAGCAGAAACATTGTGACTTCTTCTCCTTTGGAGCGTCATCCCTTTTTCGCTGGGAAGATGTCCATCTCCTTAATGATACGGTCGGCGATGGTTTGTTGTTGGCTGAAAGCATTCTTCTAGATGTCAAGTCAAACGGACCTCCTGGATGGACAATACACATATTCACACATATTTACAGCGTTTAAGTAATACTACACAGAATTACAGGTTTTCTACGCAAAGACAGCAAATATATGGTAAACAATTCAAAGGGCATAAATACACTGTCAAAATTTTGTAAATGGAAAAAAATCGGCAAATGTTATCAACAAATGTAATCAACAATATTTTATTGCCAATTCCTCACATTCAGTAGTTATTACGGTTGCTTGTCTGTATCACTGACAAAGAAAGGAGGAGGATTGGGTGTTAATTAAGACCTTAATTAATAACATATTCCAGACTATTCAGGTAGTCTAGCAGTTAAGTCACTCTGGTTAAGAACATCTGCAAACAATATTCACTTGTGGTGTACAAATCATGACTTTATGAGATATACCTTCTTTTTTTTTTTTACTTTGACCTCAACAACTAGGGAGAACAGTTCATGTATGTTTGGCCTCATGATAAGACGGCAGTGTAGGTTGGCAAGGTTAGGGAATCCAAAGGATGATGAGTGTAGAGGGAGACTGGTGCCTCAGCAGCACTCACCCATGCACAGGATCTTCTGCATAGCGGAAAAGATCTTGCTCACCGTCTCTGGCTGTCTGTTAGAACCCAGCTCACTGATGATCATCAACTTCTTTATCTCTGCAACAAAGAAATGAAACACACATGGTCTATGTTTGTATTAGCTTGTGTAATATTTGTTAGATGCTATAGAACATACCTAAGAATAATGATCAAATTATGTTCTGTTTTCGAATACTGCTGCAGTCTGGGTATTACGCATAAGGCGCCTGCCTAGGGACTTTCTCCTGTCCCAGCTGTAAGCACACTGGGAGCAGTGACATCCAAGTGATAAAACATCACAAAAGTGTGTGGTGATGCCCAACTCGCCGCAGAAAAAACATCTCCTATAGTCAACCTTTTAAACCAGGGCTTCACATTTTTTCTTCCCTTAGTACTATACAGCTGATTCAAATAATCAAAGCCTGATGATGAGTTGGGTATTTGAACTAGCCGTGGAGTGGTAGTGATAGGGCAAAAACCAAAACTTGCACCCAGGGGGGGGGGGGGCAGGACCGAGTTCGCTGCCAGACCGTTGGTGGAGTGGGCACACACACCGCTAGGTAACCCTTGCCCCTTGCTGATATATGCCAGAGAGATAGCCTCCACTATCCAGTGGGAGAGACGATGCTTAAAGAGCACCCTGCCAGGAGCAGGATTCGCGAAACAGACAAAAGGATGGTTAAGTAACTGAATAATCCATTCAAT
Organism: Oncorhynchus nerka; assembly: GCF_034236695.1. Lineage (NCBI taxonomy): Eukaryota > Metazoa > Chordata > Actinopteri > Salmoniformes > Salmonidae > Oncorhynchus > Oncorhynchus nerka. The sequence goes on along the minus strand of NC_088401.1, from coordinate 30,288,347 downwards.
ATAAGTTATTAAATCTTGCACCAGACACAGGGCATGTAACCTCTGTTGCTCTTCAGAAGCAAAAGGAGAAGCAAAAGGAGGAGGCGAAAAGATAAATACCTGAAAAGCGAAGGCCCTGAATTTCAGGGTGAAAGACGAATATGGACACAACTTCACCTTAGTCACCAGGGGCGAACTGAGCACAGGAAGGGTGTACAGATAGGATCCAACACGTTTAGCCAAGGGCAAAGCCATGCGCAGGGAGGTTTAACGGGTAGGTTTAGTAGGAGAGGATCTTCAGATCTACCGACTCCACCTCCTCCAGAGGCTCAAAGTGGGTCTCCAAAACCAAAATCTCTGGCCGGCCTCGCTTGCTAAACCTGCGCAACGGGAGTTGCGACGGATTCCTGCCTAAAAGTCCTCCAGGCGCTCCCTCTCCAATGTGAGCTAAATCAGAATCACTGGTGTTAACACATAAAGGAGGGTTTGAGGCCATTGGTTTCCCGCCACACTGCAATTTTTCTCGCAATGCAATAAAGATCTATGTTTGCCCCCCCCAAAATGTCCCATACCTGGGTGTAGTCTCCACTCCTGAGAGAGAGGGTCCCACCTGGATTAAATATCTGCACCCGAGTTGAGTCAACTGGGGACATGTGTAGCCCAAAGCGAGTGCATGTGCGCACTGCTCCCCAGCAATAGGGAGCTAGCCAAGGTTAGGAGGGAGCAAGACAGCGTGTATCCAAATACCCATACTACCCATGCAACAAAAAAAAGTTTTATAGTATGTGACATTTCGAAAATGTAGTATACTTTAAATGCCATGACGTCATACTAATCTAATTTGGGCTTTGACAACAGCGGATCAATTAGATATGGTGATGTGCTAGCGGAATTAACCAATAACGCGAAACAACGCAATTGCGCATAACGCATTCTCAGTATGAAGAAATGTGCTGAACAAAAATACAAAAGCAACATGCAACAATTTCAGAAATGTTATTGTGTTACTGTCACGCCCTGGTCTTAGTATTTTGTGTTTTCTTTATTATTTTGGTCAGGCCAGGGTGTGACATGGGTTTTTTATGTGGTGTGTTTTGTCTTGGGGTTTTTCGTAGGTATTGGGATTGTGGCTTAGTGGGGTTTTCTAGCATAGTCTATGGCTGTCTGGAGTGGTTCTCAATCAGAGGCAGGTGTTTATCATTGTCTCTGATTGGGAACCATATTTAGGCAGCCATATTCTTTGAGTGTTTCGTGGGTGTGTCACACCCTGACCATAGTTTGCTTTGTATGTTTCTATGTTTTGGTTGGTCAGGGTGTGAGCTGAGTGGGCATTCTATGTTACATGTCTAGTTTGTCTAGTTCTATGTTTGGCCTGATATGGTTCTCAATCAGAGGCAGGTGTTAGTCATTGTCTCTGATTGGGAACCATATTTAGGTAGCCTGTTTGGTGTTGGGTTTTGTGGGTGATTGTTCCTGTCTCTGTGTTTGCACCAGATAGGGCTGTTTTGTTTTTTTCACATTTCTTGTTTTGTTAGTTTATTCATGTATAGTGTCTTTATAAATTAAACATGAATAACCACCACGCTGCGTTTTGGTCCGCCTCTCCTTCACCACAAGAAAACCATTACAGAATCACCCACCAACCAAGGACCAAGCGGCGTGGTGAAAGGCAGCAGGAGCAACAGCAGCAGCAGGAGAAGCAACAGAGGCAGCAGCAGCAGCGGGAGAGGCTGCACTATTTGGATAAATGGACTTGGGAGGAGATCCTTGACGGGAAAGGACCTTGGGTACAGCCTGGAGAATATTGCCGCCCCAAAGAAGAGCTGGAGGCGGCGAAGGCGGAGAGGCGCTGGTATGAGGAGGCAGCACGGCGGCGTGGATGGAAGCCCAAGAGTCAGCCCCAAAAATGTATTGGGGGAGGCACACAGGAAGTGTGGCGAAGCCAGGTAGGAGACCTGCGCCAACTTCCTGTGCTTACCGGGGGGCTGGAGAGACCGGGCAGGCACTGTGTTATGCTGTGAAGCGCACGGTGTCCCCAGTGCGGGTGCATAGCCCGGTGCGGTACATGGCCGGGCTAGAGACTGAAGATCCTCTCCTACTAAACCTACCCGTTAAAAAAAGAAATGTCCTTGCACTGTCAACTGCGTTTATTTTCAGCAAACTTAACGTGTAAATATTTGTATGAGCATAACAAGATTCAACAACTGAGACAAAAACTGAACAAGTTCCACAGATATGTGACTAACAGAAATGGAATAATGTGTCAAGGAACAAAGGGGGGTCAAAATCAAAAGTAACAGTCAGTATCTGGTGTGGTCACCAGCTGCATTAAGTACTGCAGTGCATCTCCTCCTCATGGACTGCACCAGATTTGCCAGTTCTTGCTGTGAGATGTTACCCCACTCTTCCACCAAGGCACCTGCAAGTTCCCGGACACTTCTGAGGGGAATGGTCCTAGCATTGACCCTCCAATCCAACAGGTCCCAGACGTGCTCAATGGGATTGAGATCCGGGCTCTTCGCTGGCCATGGCAGAACACTGACATTCCTGTCTGGCAGGAAATCATGCACAGAACGAGCAGTATGGCTGGTGGCATTGTCATGCTGGAGGGTCATGTCAGGATGAGCCTGCAGGAAGGGTACCACATGAGAGAGGAGGATGTCTTCACTGTAACACACAGCGTTGAGATTTCCTGCAATGACAACAAGCTCAATCCGATGATGCTGTGACACCTTATTAGTTAAAGCAACTCAATAGTCAACATAGCTAATATAACTAAAGCATTAGTAAACCCGCTACAATCCTGCAGTACAGTTTAGTAGGTGGCATTACATTTGTAAAACCAAAAGCTTACCTTGACTTGGAGAGTTCAAGTTGGATAGTCATAGACAGCTAGCTAACATAGCATCCCTCTGTTTAAGGCGGGTGTTTGAGTAGGCTAAACTAGCTAGCTGCATTTGCTAGCTAAGTAAGTGAAACAAATGTAAGAAATATAGCTAGCTCTCTCTCTCCCTCTTGCTCCTCCTTCATTTTTGAAGAAATTAATCTGTTCAAAACTGTTCAACTATTCTCTTTCTCTTGGAGTCAACCACTCACCACATTATATGCTGTGCTAGCTACCTGTAGTTTATGCTTTCAGTACTAGATTCATTCTCTGATCCTTTGATTGGAGGGACAACATGTCAGTTCATGCTGCAAGAGCTCTGATAAGATGGAGGATGTCCTCTGGAAGTTGTCATAATTACTGTGGAAGTCTACGGAAGAGGGTGAGAACCATGAACCTCCTAGGCTTTGTATTGAAGTCAATGTACCCAGAGGAGGATGGAAGCTAGCTGTCCTTTGGCTAAACCATGGTGCTACCCTACAGAGTGCTGTTGAGGCTACTTTAGACCTGTAAAACAGTGTGTTTTAATACATTATTTGGTGACGTGAATGTATTTTGTACAGTTTTATCTAAAAAGGATCATATTTTTAATGTTTCACTATATTTATTTTAATGGAAATCACTGAGGAGGATGGTCCTCCCTTTCCTCCTCTGAGGAGTCTCCACTGTCATAACCCCACCGCCACCATGGGGTACTCTGTTCACAACGTTGACATCAGCAAACCATTCACCCACATGACACTCACCCACATGATGCCCGCTAGGTCTGCAGTTGTGAGACCAGTTGGACGTACTGCCAAATTCTGTAAAACAACGTTGGAGGCTGCTTATGGTGAAGAAATTAACATCCAATTCTCTGGCGATAGCTCTGGACATTCCTGCAGTCAGCATGCCAATTGCACGCTCCCTCAACTTGATACATCTTTGGCATTGTGTTGTGTTATTGATGTCATGTTAATCAAGTCTTTTTATTTGAACATATGGATTGTTTTAGTTTTTTAGGCTAGAATACCTAGCTATTATATTATTGAATGTATGGATCAAGTCTTAGCAGTAATTCTGATCTAATTCCCAATGTCCAATGCTTTAGTTTATTATGTTGCTGTCAATTGTATAGAATTTGTGATGTAACCCACTGTCCATGGTTTTCAGTGCAATATGCTTTTAATTTGAACATTTGAAAAGTTTTGGTCTGTGTACTAGGCTATCTGATTTATTTTATATTGTATATGTTACAGCACGTCGCAACCCACATAGGTGTCGCGGGAGGATTTTAAGGGGTTGCGGGACTTGTGCAGTGCGTCGGCAGTTGTGAAATGTCTAGCTAAATTCGGACTCGCTCATTGACCAATACAATACAATACACACACACACACACACACACACACACACACACACACACACACACACACACACACACACACACACACACATCTCAAGTGCAATAAAATTGTAATTCTGAAACATTGTTTAGTTTTAAATGTGACATGTCCAATCAGATAATACAGATCTTCTGACAGCTAGCTTGATTGACAGCTAACTATGCAGATTTGTTCTGCAGGTATTGCACATGTGGATAGTTAGCTGTCATTTAACTCATGTTGGCTAGCTGTCAGAGTAAAATCATCCCTCATCTACTGCTGCTTCCAATGTCAACAACAAGGCAGACAACCCGGTCCCTGTCAAGAAGAGAAAATATGGACCCCGAAATCATCAAATATGGTTTTACGTAGGGTGCATTCATAAATTCGCTATAACTGATGAATTTACGAACACACCCATTTATAGAAGACAGACAGTGAGTAGAACACTAGTGCGTCCTATGCACTACAGTCTACTGTTAGCTAATGAGAGCATGAAACCCTCCAGAATGAAACGCCATCTGGGCACCAAGCATCCAAGCAACAAAGATAAAACAGCTGACTTTTTTTAAAGGAAATGTCAATATCTGGAGGCCTCGCAAGATTAATTCAACAAGGCATTTCGCGCATCTTACCTTGTGGCCCAGCGCAATGCTATGTGCAAAAAAGCCCACACCAGCGCCGAGAATCTCATACTCCCTGCTGCGAATGATATGTGCATTGAAATCTTGGGAGAGTCAGCCGCCAACAAACTTAAAACCATGCCCCAATCCATGACACCATGAGACACCATGACGAGAATCCAGGACATGTCTGAGAACATAACGCGCCAGACATCAGAGCACATCAGTGCAAATGGCCATTACGCCCGATGAATCCACGGATGTGGCTAACCATGCCATTCTAAAGGTCTATGTCAGAGACCAACTCTGCAGAGCATGTCTTTAACACAGTGGATATGTACCTGGGCTCCGTGGGACTGGCCTGGAATGGGTGCGTCGGTGTGACCACTGATTGGACAGCTACCATGACGGGAAAGCACTCCGGTAGGAAAGCGGATCCTGGAGAGATGCTTCCTACACAGGGATGCATTGGCAGCGAATGACATGGTGCCAGAGCTCCACGCAACTCTCCAGGTTGTGATCAAGTGTGTCAACTATATCAAAAAGAGTTCCACGAAAAGAAGGTGTTTTCCGGGCCTTCTGCAGGGATATGGGGAGCGAGCACCAGCATGTGCTTTATCATGCAGAGGTCCGCCAGGGGTAAAGTGTTGAGTCACTTTTATGAGCTTCAAGCGGAGATTTCTGCGTTTCTTTCTGAAAACAAGTCATCTCTGCACGAACATTTAGATTGTGTGGAATGGTTCACACAAATTGCCTACCTGGCTGATATTTTTGATAATGTGAATTATCTCAATGTGTCAATGCATGGGAGGTGACACAATCACTTTGAACAGAGGGACAAAGTGGGTGGCTTCAAGATGAAGTATACCGTTTGGGCAAATCATGTTTCTAACTGGAGGATATGTTTCCCAATACTGATTTCGAGATTCAGAATCTGATCAACAAAGCGCATGGCAACACACTGAAGAAAAAAAACGTTAAACAGCATCTTGTCAAGCTGCAGGGAAAGTTTTGCCACTACAAGAACAGGAGACAAGACGACTGTATACCGGACCCCTTTCAAGTGGAGATGGGAAGCGTCACGTTGCCAAGCAACGAAGAGGCTCTGCTGTTGGAGCTGTCGTTTGATCGCAGACTGAGCATTCGCTTCCCGGAAATGACACTGCCAATGTTCTGGAGCAGCGTAATGGGAGAGTATCCTCTCGTCTGATAAGACACACACACATGCACACACACATGCACACACACGCACACATGCACGCACACACACACACACACACACACACACACACAATAAATAAACAGGTTAATGAGTTATTGTTCCCTATATTAATTAAACTATTTTTGTTAATTAATTCTGACATTCATATTACATTTTAATGAACTGGTTAAAAACATACACTTTTAAAAACCCTTTTCAAGATTGTGAAACTATTGACATGATAATTGATGATTAAGAATTCCTAATGATAGTTGTTTTTTACAAAAAGTTTATTAACATTATTGGACTGGTTTGTGTTACTGTTCATTAACATAATTGGACTGGTATGTGTTACGGTTCATTAACATAATTGGACTGGTATGTGTACCTGTTCATGAACATAATTGGACTGGTATGTGTACCTGTTCATTAACATAATTGGACTGGTATGTGTTACTGTTCATTAACATAATTGGACTGGTATGTGTTACGGTTCATTAACATAATTGGACTGGTATGTGTACCTGTTCATTAACATAATTGGACTGGTATGTGTACCTGTTCATTAACATAATTGGACAGGTATGTGTACCTGTTCATTAACATAATTGGACTGGTATGTGTTACGGTTCATTAACATAATTGGACTGGTATGTGTTACGGTTCATTAACATAATTGGACTGGTATGTGTACCTGTTCATGAACATAATTGGACTGGTATGTGTACCTGTTCATTAACATAATTGGACTGGTATGTGTTGACATTAACATTGTTGGGCTGGTTTTGATTTCATGTTCTGAGTCTGATAATTTATTACACCCCACTCCTGAACTGGTCGCCTAATTTAATGGCTTCTTCTCTTGAATTGATAATAAATGTTTTCTCAGTGAATTTTTTAAAACCTTTATTTAACTAGGCAAGTCAGTAAAGAAAAAAATCTTATTTACAATGACGGCCTAGGAACAGTGGTTTAACTGCCTTGTTCAGGGGTAGAATGACAGATGTTTACCTTGTCAGCTCAGGGATTCAATCTTGCAACATTTTGGTTACTAATCCAATGCTCTAACCACTAGGATACCTGCCACCCCAGGTGACATGGCTGTGTAATGACTTCATTAACACCATAATTGAGACAGAGTCTATTTTGCAAGTGAAACCTGCCCAAGAAGGCAGCTGCAATACAACATTATAAAATGTAATCAACAACAGTCCATAATATTGGGTCGTCAAATTTGGGTTTGACGACCCAAATTTTGGTCCCCATGCAAAATCAGTTGAGAACCACTGGTCTATGGTATAGGGCCAATGTGATAGTCTGGCTATAACCATCCTGAGTAGACCTAAAACACCATTCTTATTCTATTTAGTGTTCAAAGAAATTAAACAAATTGGAAATTAGCTACTATCAGTCTGGTTAATACAATGCATGTCTGTTGAATTTGGAAAAATACACCCACACTCAGCCCCGCCCCACCTACTCAGACAGTCAGGAGCCTGTCGTTGAAATTCAACACTAAGGACTCAAAGTCAAAGTAAACGAAGCAATCTTTATTTAACATGCAGAGAGGTTCACAAACTCAGTACAAGCATGATGAAAACTCGGAAAGGGGGCGTTCCCTATCAGTCCTTTTATACTGCTACACAAACAAGTTATAAGCATGATTTACATTATTCATTATTAACGTTGGTTCCTGCATGTGACTGACTGATACCTCACAAGGCTTCTTCCCTCAAAGCTGAGACCTTGTATCACTTATCTAGTCCCAAAACAATATTCTGGGCATAATGCCAAATTGCTTGGGAGTGCCATTGTGGTTTTCTCCTTTGTGCAAGCAATCAGTCACTCACATGAACCCAACCAAGACAAGTTATTACAAAAGCGTCTGTCGTGATACATCTCAACCCATGGGAGCCCCCTCACAATAGAAGAGGGTCCCATCGATGGGCCATGGCCCACACAAAGCAACCGGCTTAGGCTGCGAGATGAGTCAAGGTGAGTGGCTAGCCCTCAGCGCAGGAAGGGCCGCATCAACATTAGCCCCAGGGAACGACTTCTATCACAGAAGCCATCACCCCCAGTAGGAGTAGGCATGGTTGAAAACTCATTAGGTGACCAAGACAAAATTTGTCTAAGGAGAGACGGAACCCGAACACTCTCCATATGGATAAAAAAGCTTTATAAGCGAGTGTCTAGCTCGAGACCCAGAAACGGAATGCGCTGAGTTGTTGCCTGTATCCCGAAGTCACTGTTCGCATAACCCAGGGCCACACTGCGCATGCGCGCCATTGGTCGGAGCAGAGGGTGAGCCTCCCATGTAATGCCATCTGAAGAGGCGGGACGCCACCTTGTGGACAGAGAGATTGGAAATTGAAAAATAACCACCATTCTTGACAACCGTGGAGAAGCGACACTTTTCATCTAACACACATGCGGGAGACACAACAATTTTGACACCCGTGAACACTGTGGAACTTGGGGTTGAAAAAACTATGTTTATGTGCCACCTGGGGGTACTGTTGTAACAACTAGCCTGTTGTCACAATGTTATCATGGAGGTTACCCTACTGACCAGTCATAGGCAGCCTACTGACGACAAAGTGCCTTGTAACCTAGCTGGGAATGGGACAGACAGCTCTGAAAAATAGACCCCTTCTGTGGTAACAGACAGGGGCAATTTGTAATCAACTCTAATTCCAAGGAATAAAAAGCGCCGAGCTGGAGGAAGACAGCTCATTTCGGGATTCATATGAACCACAGAGACTGTGTATGGGAAAACAACAGGGTCGTGTCCAACCCTGCTTGTTCCCTCGACTCTGCTACCGACGACAAATCGCCTACAGGGTCCATAACCTGTATCACTAGACACCTACTTTATAGGGATTGGTGAGCAACAGGCAGAAATCAGAAATGTATCCCAGTAATGCGCCACCTATGGGGAGGGTTCCCCCTTGTGGACAGAGAGTGAATGGCCCAATGTATTACTCATACCCTGGGGAGATTGACAATGTGAACACCACGGAATGCGTCCAATGACCCAAACCATCTCCGCTACCCGCAGCTCAGACTCAGCCGTGGTATGGGCATTCAGAAAAGATAGTCGGAATCGGAACCACAAAGCCCCCTAACGAATGCCACACAATTGCCAACAGAACCTGTGCCGTGGATTAGTAGGGGAACAATGCCAGCTGTCCGCTAGTCTCACAAAGTGATTCGACCAAGGGCACCGAGCCGAGACATACAAGACAACAAACGTAAGTTTCTTTTAATTAATTGGGGCATGGCCGCGAACCTGAACCTGGTTAGCCTTCATTGTTTCGATCGCATTGGCCATCTTACTTTTTGGTATAGCCAGGCCAAGAAATTCTAAGAATAACAAATTGTTTGTGATTAGGAAACTTATGAGAGCCATACAAACTTCCGTACACAACATTCAGGCGGTGAGCACGCTCTACCACTCTTAGGGATAGTTTAGTTGGCGCCATGTTTGACAGTCTTGCGTTCCAATTGTTTATTTTAGTGCCGTGAATCGTTCCTGTTCACAACAAGATGAAGAGAGGAATAATTTAAGGAATGAATCCAAGCCTGTCAGGCGTGATTGTAGATCCTTTAACCAAAGTTGCGAGAGTGTGACTCCCCATAGTATGTTGTACTGACGTTGACAGGTGGAAAGGGAATCGCCACCGTGATAATTCACGTAGGCTTTATCTAACAGAATGGCGCTGGAATGTATAGCGGCCGTTTTACGGGCTCCTGACAAATTCTTCTATGTTGTGTTTTTTTGTTGTTGCTGATCTTAACTTTTTCTTAAAACATAACGTTTCCGCCACCGTTGTCATTTAACCGAAAAGAGCTTCGGGACATCAGAACAGTGATCACTAACCTAGATTTGGATGAAGATTTCTACTTCAATGAGTCGACTGCGCAGGACATACTGCTCACCCCGGACTAGACCCTAATGGCCAACAACTGGAAGAGAAAGAGACAGCGATAAAGAAGCTGATGTGCAGGCACCCTGTTGAAACTACGGCGGCAAGTAAATAAACCCCCAATGCCCTCTGTTCTGTTGGTGAATAAACAATCACTGGAGAATAAACTGGACAAGCTCCGTTCGAGACTATCCTATCAACGGGACCTGAAGAACTGTAATATCCTATGATTCTCTGAAACTTGGCTGAACAAGGACATGGATAATACACATCTAGCTGTTTTTTCTACATATCGGCAGGACAGAACTGCAGTATCGGGTAACATCAAGGGGTGGGGTGTTTTACTCTTTGTTAACAGCTCGTTGTTATTAAGGAAGTCTCAAGGTGCTGCTCACATGAGTTAGAATACCTCATGATAAGTTGTAGACCATACTATTTATATGTTTCATAGCTGCCTATTTACCACCACAAACCCCACTCAACGAGCTGTTCAGGGCCATAAGCAAAGAAGAAAAGAAAAGAAGAAATGCTCATCCAAAAGCGACACTTTTCTCAATTGCTAAAACACTAAAACCCATTGGCTGAACAAAGTTCTCAGTTGCCTGGACTCATTTAGCTAATTATGCAGTCTGTTGTCAATACCTTAAACCATTTCACATGGTAAAACACAATTTGGAGATCTCACTTAGACATTTCAGCAAAACTCTAAACACATTCTCATTCTCAAAACACATTCTTCACTCTAATGCACATGTCATCCATACTGGTAAACACAAGTGGCAACAATCAAATACAAATAGAGAACACATGTCATTCACTGAACACAACCACTCAAAATTGATTTAACCTGTTTCAAATGATGCGACACAACCAATATAAGCCAGTTCAGAGAGCAAACAGGTTGTTGAAGGTGGGAAGGAGAAAGTCTGAGAATGGATAGAAGAAGCAATGTGAGAGGACGAGGACGTATGCGAGGTGGGCGACGAGGAGGAAGAGGAGAAGGAGGGCAAGAAAGGGGAAGAGGAAGACAGAGTGGAAATATCTGATGAAAATCGAGCAACAGTTATAGACCATGTTCTTGTCCATGGACTGACAATGAGGGAAGCAGGACTTAGAGTGCAACCCAATTTGAGCCGATTTTCTGTGTCCACCATAGAAAATACATTCAGAGAAGAGAACAGGTACAGGATACTACTGTATTTTTGTAATTGCAAATTAACTGTACTACACTATATGCAGCTGTTTCAATAGACACTTGTAAAGTTAATCACTATGTATTATACTGCAAGAATATGTTTTGTAACTGCACAACTACTTTTTGTAGAATTGCAAGGCTGCCACATGCAGGTGGAAGGACAGCTATATTCACTCGGGAGCAAGAGGCCGTTATAGTTGGCATGGTCCTTCAAGATAATGCAATACGACTAAGAGAAATCCAGGAACGAGTGATACAAGACAACACACACTTCCAGGGAATCGACAGTGTGAGCATTTCCACAATTGACCGTGTCCTCCATCGTTAAAGGATGCGAATGAAACAAGTATACAGAGTACCTTTTGAGCGCAACTCACCAAGGGTGAAAGAACTGCGAGCTCAGTATGTGCAAGTAAGTGTACATTCAGAAACATTTACTGTAATCCAGATTATCTACAGTACTAACACATACTATGTGAATGACATTACTCTTCAGTACATACAATGTATGTGAATCAGAAGCCTAATTGTACTCTACAGTATAGCACTGTCTCTGTAAGACTTACAAAATCCTACATACAGTATACTGTATTTCTACACAGACAATATTTGACTTGGAATCCTTGGACAGACCCCATGAGTTCATCTTTGTCGATGAAGCAGGATTTAATCTAACAAAGAGGAGAAGGAGAGGCCGAAACATGATTGAACAGCGGGCCATTGTTGAAGTCCCTGGTCAACGAGGTGGCAATGTTACAATCTGTGGTGCTATCAGCAACCATGGTGTTTTACATCACCATGTTACACTCAGGCCATATAACATCCAGCACCTTCTAAGATTTATTGCCAATCTAAGAGATATTTTATTTGAGCAGCAGGTTCAAGAGCAGCAGGATCAAGAGCTAAATGAGAATCCCATTCCCACCTACGTGATAGTGTGGGAATGGTTTAACATCAATGGGTAGTTTATGAACTTGTACCTCCCTCCATACTCTCCGTTCCTAAATCCGATTGAGGAGTTTTTCTCCTCTTGGAGATGGAAAGTGTATGATAGACAACCCTACACCAGAGTAAATCTGCTGCAAGCCATGGATTTAGCCTGTGGTGAGATAGGTGAAGACTCATGTCAGGGCTGGAAACGGCACACAAGAGGCTTCTTCCCCCATTGCCTCAGGAGGGACAATATTGCTTGTGATGTCGACGAAGTGCTCTGGCCTGACCCAGCTCAAAGACAACAAGAAGCACATTGATCACATGTTTACTCCTTTGATTTTTGTCCCTTTTAGTATTGTATACTGTAGTACAGTGCAGTGTAGGCTGTATACTGTACAATGGACAAATTGTATGGCCCTGAACATTGTGCTTTCCATTTATTAACAGTACTGACTGCTCAATAGATTTTGACTGGTTGCAGGTTCATATCAACAAAGAACAAGAATTACAGTATCACAGAGACAAAGGACAAGTTTGTGAGATGCAGGGTACAGTACTGTAAAAATAGGGGTACAAGGAGGAGGAAGAACAAAAACCAAAATTGCAAAGAGCAAAGCAGAGTAGAAATTTCTGATCAATTTTGAGCTACATAGAACATGTTTTCGTTCATCAAAAGACTGTAACGCTTCTTGTTGGTGGAAGGAGAGGAGGACCAAAATGCAGCATGTTAAGTGTTCGTCATGTTTTAATAGAACAAACTGAACACTACACAAAATAATAACGAAGAGAAAACGAAACAGTTCTGCCAGGTGAACAGACACTGAACAGAAATTAAACACCCACAACCAAAATGGGGAAAACAGGCTACCTAAGTATGAATGTCAATCAGACAACAAACGACACCTGCCTCTGATTGAGAACCATACTAGGCCAAACACATAGAAATATAACAACCTAGAAAAAAGAACATAGACTACCCACCCCAACTCACCCCTGACCAACCTAACACAAAGACATAAAAAAGGAACTAAGGTCAGAACGTGACAAAGACAATAACGGAAAATATGAATATTTTTTTTGATTCAAAATTGACTTCTCCCTAAGAATTGAATGTTTTGAATAATGTGTTTTCTATTTTTCGGTGTATTGTTTACTGACTGCTTGAGAGTGTATATCATTTTGATCACGTGTTTATGATTTGAGAGCCGTGTTTGATTTTAAACACAGGTAAAACTGTTTTGAGGCGAATGTTTCATTTTGCGAGAGGAGTCAGAGGTTATGTAAATACTGCTTGAAGATGAGGTTTTGTGTTTAATGTTTTCAGGAAATGGAGCAAGGTTTCAGAAATTGTGTTTTAGCAATTGAGAAAAACTGTAATACAGGAAAACTGAAATCTGTCTTACCTCATTTCTACCAGCATGTCACCTGTGCAACTAGAAGCGACAAAACTCTAGATCACCTTTACTCCACACACAGAGACGCATACAAAGCTCTCCCACGCATGCAAATCTGACCATAACTATCTTCCTGATTTTTGCTTACCAGCAAAAACTCAAACAGGATGTACCATTGACGTGCGCAATACAGAAGTGGTCCAATTAAGTGGATGCTAAACGACAGGACTGTTTCACTAGCACAGAATGGAATATGTTCCAGGACTCATCTGTTGGCATTGAGGAGCATATCACATCAGTCACTGCCTTCATTAATAAGTGCATCGACGACGTCATCCCCACAGTGAAGTTCACATACTTAGGTTGTAGTCATTAAAACTCGTTTTCCAACCACTCCACAAATTTCTTGTTAACAAACTATAGTTTTGGCAAGTCGGTTAGGACATTTACTTTGTGCATGATGCAAGTAATTTTTCCAACAATTGTTTACAGACAGATTATTTCACTTATAATTCACTGTATCACAATTCCAGTGGGTCAGAAGTTTACATACACTAAGTTCACTATGCCTTTTAAACAGCTTTGAAAAATCCAGAAAATTATGTCATGGCTTTAGAAGCTTTTGAGTCAATTGAAGGTGTACCTGTGGATGTATTTCAAGGCCTACCGTCAAACTCAGTGCCTCTGCTTGACATCATGGGAAAATCTAAATAAATCAGCAAAGACCTCAGAAACAAATCGCAGTCTGCTCCCAAGTCTGGTTCATCCTTGAGAGCAATTTCCAAATGCCTGAAGTAACCACGTTCATCTGTACAAACAATAGTACGCAAGTATAAACACCATGGGACCATGCAGCCTTCATACCGCTCAGGAAGGAGACGCATTCTGTCACCTCGACATGAATGTACTTTGTTGCGAAAAGTGCAAATCAATCCCAGAACAACAGCAAAGGACCCTGTGAAGATGCTAGAGGAAACATGTACAAAGTATACATATCCACAGTGAAACGAGTCCTATATCGACACAACCTGAAAGGCCGCTCAGCAAGGAAGAAGCCACTGCTCCAAAACCACCATAAAAAAGCTAGACTACGGTTTGCAACTGCACATGGGGACAAAGATTGTACTTTTTGGAGAAATTTCCTCTGGTCTGATGAAACAAAAATAGAACTGTTTGGCCATAATGACCATTGTTATGTTTGGAGGAAAAAGGGGGAGGCTTGCATGCCAAGAACACCATCCAACCATGAAGCACGGGGGTGGCAGCATCATGTTGTGGGGGTGCTTTGCTGCAGGAGGGACTGGTGCACTTTACAAAATAGATAGTATCGTGAGGTAGGAAAATGACGTGGATATATTGAAGAAAAATCTCAAGATATCAGCAAGGAAGTTATTAAAGCTTGGTCGTAAATGGGTCTTCCAAATGGACAATGACCCCAAGCATACTTCCAAAATTGTTGCAAAATGGCTTAAGGACAACAAAGTCAAGGTATTGGAGTGGCCATCACAAAGCCCTGACCTCAATCCTATAGAATTGGGCAGAACTGAAAAAGCTTGTGCTAGCAAGGAGACCTAGAAACCTGACTCAGTTACACCAGCTCTGTCAGGAGGAATGGGACAAAATTCACCCAACTTATTGTGGGAAGCTTGTGGAAGGCTATCTGAAATGTTTGACCCAAGTTAAACAATTTAAAGGCAATGCTACCAAAATCTAATTGAGTGTATGTAAACTTCTGACCCACTGGGAATGTGATGAAAGAAATAAAAGCTGAAATAAATCATTCTCTCTACTATTATTCTGACATTTCACACCTTAAAATAAAGTGGTGATCCTAACTGACCTAAGACAAGGACTTTTACTAGGATTAAATGTCAGGAATTGTGAAAAACTGAGTTTAAATGTATTTGGCGGTGGTAAGGTGTATGTAAACTTCCGACTTCAACTGTACATATATGAACCAGAGGCCATGGATTAGAGGGAACATCCCCACTGAGTTAAAGGCTTGAGCTGCCACTGTCAAGGAGCAGGACACTTACCCTGATGCTGATAAGAAATCCCGCTACGCCCTCCGACGAACCATCAAACAGGCAAAGCGTCAATGCAGGACTAAGATTGAATCCTACTACACCGGCTCTGCTTTTTAGATGTGGCGGGGCTTGCAAACTCTCTCGAATTACAAAAGGAAACCCAACCGAGAACTACCCAGTAATGCAAGCCTACCAGATGAGCTAAATGCCTTCTTTGCTTGCTTCAAGGCAAGCAACACTGAACCAGAATGCTGAGAGAATGTTCCTTGATCTTTGCTAAAGTAAGGACCCTGGGACTAAACATCTACCTCTGCAAATGGATCCTGGACTTCCTGAAGGGACGCCCCCAGGTGGTGAGGGTAGGCAATAACACATCCGCCAAGCTGACGCTCAACACTGGGGCCCCTCAGGGTTAATACTTTTATTATTATGTTT
This sequence comes from Oncorhynchus nerka, assembly GCF_034236695.1. Classification (NCBI taxonomy): domain Eukaryota; kingdom Metazoa; phylum Chordata; class Actinopteri; order Salmoniformes; family Salmonidae; genus Oncorhynchus; species Oncorhynchus nerka. The sequence goes on along the minus strand of NC_088401.1, from coordinate 30,272,386 downwards.
TTTACTTTTCTATTATTTCTCTATTTTTTTCTCTCTGTATTGTTGGGAAGGACCCATAAGTAAGCACCTGTTGTTTACAAAGCATGTGAAGAATAACATTTAATTTGATCTAAATCCATTTGTTTTTATATCTGCTTTTCTGGTGCTCCTGAATTTGAGATTGTGATACTAACTTTTTTAAGTTGGGAGCACCAGTGCTATCTATGAACAATTCCAATTTAGAACCCTGTCAGCACATCACTAAACACTCAACATAAATACAGATACCACTACACACTCAACATGGTCGTCTTGGCTATCCCATGTCTCCCCTTGGTTACGTCCCAAATGGCACCCTATTCCCTATTTAGAGCATTACTTTTGATCTGGAGACTAGGGTGCTATTTAGACACAAGCTTATAACTTTGAGCTTCTAGCCAACCTATGTTAATTGGTATGAGGTTGCAGATTTCCCTTGAGGACCACAAAGGAAACTATACCACCAATGATTTTACTTATCATGTTGCGTTTTTATGGGTTTTGAAGTGGTCTTGGAGGAATTTACATACTGTATCACATGTTCAGAAGGCTATGTACCCAAGTGGAAAAAAAAATATTTAAAAAATGATATACTTAAATCATACTTTATTAACACATTAATATATTTAGAATTCTCTCAATTGAACATGTTTAAATACATGTAATGTCAATTTTATTTGTATTTTATTAGCAATTAAAATACACTTATAATTATCTAAATTGGGAAACTATTTTGTATTTAAGTATATTCTTAGTTTTTTTAGATAAAGAGCAAAATAAATAAATATACTTTGAATTACACTAAAATGGTATTTGAATGAGAATTTCTGTATTTTTCTTTGCAATAAAAAGTGTATTTACATTGTGTTTTCAGTATACTTTTACAAATACACTTCTACTAATTAACCACATCAGCTGTTGTAATTAGCCATGTAAAAGGTTAAATTTATTGACAAAGGCATTTTCTCAATCAACATTAACATGCTATTTACAAAGCAGTTGACACGTTTGAGAACTGTGCACCATTGGTATTTCACACTTTAGTTGTTCACATTATGGTAATAAATTAACATTTAAATCAAATTTGTAATTAAAAGTACATTATTCAGTTTGAAAATTAACATCAAAACATTTGACTAAGCTAAATATGAGGAACTGTCACGATCGTCGTATGGAGTAGACCAAAGCGCAGCATGGCATGTGTTCATGATGATGTTTTAATTAAAGAAAGCACTGAATACAAAACAATAAACTAATAACGACCGTGAAGCTATAATAAGAACTGTGCTGACACAAGCAACTAACATAGACAATCACCCACAAAATACCCACAGAATATGGCTGCCTAAATATGGTTCCCAATCAGAGACAACGATAGACAGCTGCCTCTAATTGAGAACCAATCTAGGCAACCATAGACATACAATTTACCTAGAATGGCCACAGCCCCATAAACATACAAAAAACCCTAGACAAGTCAAACTGATACATCACCCATGTCACACCCTGACCTAACCAAATTAACAAGGAAAACAAAGAATACTAAGGTCAGGGTGTGACAGGAACAATATATTATAAATCAAAACCTCAGCTGCAGAAAGTTGCTGGGTAATATGCAAATGTTTGTGCTCATTCGTTTTTGAAAATATACTTCTTGGGCATTTACAGTTTTTGACAATTGCCTACACATGATTTCTGAAACTATGGCTCCTTTTCTCTAGACTCTACACACAAAACCCCAAAACACACACACAACATGCAAAATGTCACACATCTCTTGCAAAACCAAACACTTCATTCAAAACTATTTTAACTCTACTCAAAATGTTGTTTTTGCATCAAAACTCTACAGACAAACCATCAAATGATTAGCTCTTATACATGCCAACTACACACAGATGTGACAAATGTAAAACACTACTATCTTGTGTTTTTGCATGTGCAGTGGAGTCCTCAGCAGTTTGTACATGTATGTGCACAAATATATACATTACGTATGCATATTCAGTATATATTTACACTATAAACAGAAATGCAAGGGGGGGGGGGAAATCTAATGTATTTCTTTCTCAAAACATTGTATTTTCATCCTGAATCCTGGATGAATAGTAACAGACAAAACAAATACAGTAGAAGATAAATAAATAGGCTTGTCCTTGTCCTCCTCCTTGTCCTCTTCCCCCTTGTCCTCTTCCTCCCCCTTGTCCTCTTCCTCCTCCTTGTCCTCTTCCTCCTCTTACTCTCACTCTCACTCCTCTTACTCTTCTTCCTCTAACTCTCTCTCCAAAATTGGCCTCCATTGTTGTCCAAACCAAGAAAGCCAACCTGAAGCCTATTTATAGTGCTCAAGCCCTGATTTCTAAGTGAAGAAAATAGCTATAAGTGTTTTCACACGTGAGCACTGGATGTAGGTAATCGATAAATGAGTGTGGCATTTGGAATGACAGAGTTTTCCAAACAAAACACAAGACCTGTTAGTTTTGAATGATGTGTCTAATGTAGAGAACTGTGTTTAGTGTTTTGCAAAAAGTGTGTTTTACAATTGCAAACTGAGTGTAAAGCAGATAATGTGCTTGCAATTTTGCAGACTTGGTCTGAAGATCAGCTACATGAGTTAATGGTTTCACTGAGTGTGCCTCAAGTACCACTTTTAGTGTGTAAGCAATTGTAAAAAAAAACTAAGTTAGATATACTTTTTGAAAGTATACTGAAGTCTATTTTCTTAAGATATGAAAGAATATACTCTCAAGGAAGCATGTTCCTAAGCTGTGCATGACTTCTTATGTGGAATAAACAAACATTGTCAACTTTTTCTGCAATCTTCTGAACAGGAATTCAGAAAGTACTTCAAAACTTATTGTTTGAACTCAAACTACTTTGCCTTGCAAAAGTATTCATTCTCCTGGAATTTGTTCACATTTTATTGTTACAAAGTTGGAACAATCTACACAAAATGCTCTAATGTCAAAGTGGAAGATTTCTATAAATGGTTTTGAAAATATTGATAGAAATTTAAATAATGAAAATATGGTCGTTGCATAAGTATTAAACCCCCTGAGTCAATACATGTTAGAAACCCTTTGTCAGTGATTACAATGGCTTTTGTAAGAGCCAATTTATGCTTGATCCGACAAATGTTGCGGTCGGAGGCACCGTATGGATGGTGTGATGCAATTGCAAAGCCTCTGGAGGCACACAAAGGTCCAACTGAGCTCCGTACTGCATAACTGAGCTCCGTACTGCATCACCGTGCACCTCTCAAATATTGTAACAATGCGAAGGGGTCCGTATAGCTCCTTATCGGCATGATTGGTTGACGGTAGGTGAGGGCGGGAGGTTCTGTATAAACACCAACTCACTTCCTTGACAACTTCCTTCACAACAGCTCTGATCAGCTCCGTAAAGCACAAGAAATATAAATGCCCTGACTTCTGCAGAGGCTGAATCACTGTAAATGCTGCACGGCCAATGCACACCAGAGATTGACCATTCAGTGCCTTGATCAACGTGTGTTGATCAAAAACAACTTGATCTGTGTAAGCAATAGTCCCATTGAGATTTAGATGTAATTTACAAGGCAGCCCTGCATACACACAGCATATAAATACAACATAATACACATATTGGTCATAGTGATTCAGAAATATCATTAAAACAGGTTAATATGCCCCACCAACATTAGACAACTATACAGAAAGCACTTAAATTGCTGAATTAAGTCAATCAAATCAATGATGAGAGTATAGTCAGGAACATCAGAGTACCGTGAACCAATAGGTTCAAATCCCACGTGAGGACATGTTGAATAATAATGACTGTATAAATGAACATGCACAATGAAATTATACATGTCAAAGTGTGTGAAATATGTATGTTAAAAGCACTGTGTGTCTGCCCTTAACACAGACAAAGAGCTGTGAATGGATCAGTGGTTCACCAATCAGGGCCTTGATTTGCTTGGCGACAGAAACAAGGCATTTTCCTAACCCACAGAAAGCTGAAAACATGAATGTTCTTGCAACGTTCCTATGAAGCGTGTCTAGAACATTAATATCCTATATTCTGAGAACATGGCCAGACATACGCAGAACATTGTTGCCATGTTCTCAGAATATAGGATATTAATGTTCTAGACATTAAAACGTTGTTTTTTAGGTGGAGTTGGCCTCTTGGAAACAGTCGTTGCACAGCACTGGAACATTCCTATGAAAACGTTAGGTAATTACATAATGAGACTTAAGGGAACGTTCTCTTATGTGGTGGTAACGTTTGCTGGGGTGTGTGTGATGGTGAAGTCCTTGGTGTATTCCCTTCCCTTCCTACAGGGGATTATTTGAATCACCTAGGAGATGTGCTCTGCAGTGGTTTTACTGCTGGCTATGATCAGCATCCTGGACATCAGGTCAAATGGTCCTCCAGGGTAGGAGAACAATAAAATATAAAGATGTTATAGCAAGTGGTCTGCAAGTAAAGCAAGTGCAACAGTGTTTTACTCACTTGGGAGAACTTTAAGATGGTGGAAATATTACTAAGATCAATAAAATAATTTACTCACTGGAGGCCTTGATCATGTACCATCTACAGTCCACACTTCTTCACAGAAGCCCGCCACTTCCTAGTTACAACTCAATGTCCAATATCTACGATCATAGTCGCAGTGCATAGTGACTCACCTCAGATGTCTATGATATGACTCACCTGAGGTGTCCATAATGGTACCCCCGACCTCTCTAATGATGGCAGCTCCTCCAGCCATGTCCCAGCAGTGGATGCTCATGTGGTAGTAGGCATCAGCCGCCCCGCACGCCACCAGGCATATGTTGACAGGCGAGCGGATGCTATGGTAGTGTAGTGTAGCTGTGGGACAGCTTGTAAGGGATGACGTTAAAAAACGAATTTCTCACACCCGTGCCTGCTTGCAAGACTCTGCCCGGGACCCTGAGAAACTGATATAAGGCAGAGCCGAGAGCACAGGCAGGTCTTGGTGGGGTAGTTGTGCTTTGATGAACAGTGGGCTTGTAGCCTTTGCTACTATCTGCATTGCACTCAATTTAACGGGGATGTTGTTCTTCGCTGCTGGGTAGGGCAGCCGGCGACGAAGACAGGTAGTGAGGGGGAATTTGGGGATCCAGATAAGATAGTGCTAGGAGTGCGAACCATCTCCACGGCTTTTGGGAACAGACCATGTTCCATGTTGTAGCATGCTCTTGGACATGCAAATTATTTATCTAAGCTGTATGTGTTGGTAAACAGAGTGCACTGTGAGTGTAGTGCACTCCTCAATTCTACATAATTAATCAGGGTAAAACCTACGGTGATCAACCTGAATCCGAGTATAGCCTAGATGTCGTTCCTGTCCAGTTCAGTATAGTGTGGATATGTATCCACTGCCGGTCTGCCACTAGCCATGTTGACCTTCCCAAAAGTGGTGCACATGCCCAGACCCCAGGGGGTCCTGTCAGCTGGGAGAGCTAATTGTTTTTAAAAGCTACATTTAAATGTTCAATGTTATGTCTATGTCCTCTTTCGTTGCCCTAGTCTTGTGAAATGTTTTTAGTGTGTAGTTAAAAAAGAAATACAGTGTGGGTTATGTGGGTAGAACAGAACGGGGATTGCAGACAGTCTAGCTCAGTGGAGATTGGCGGGGGTGGGTTCTATGACTCTATTATCAGGTGTGGGTTTTGGGACCGTGTGCGGTGAATTTGCATGTTTGTACAATTGCTTTTCATTGGGTTAGGCCTGGTTTGCAGTAAAGTAGTAGTAGAACCTTGGATGTTCAGTTCTCCTTAGCCGTATACTTCACTAGTCTGCAGTGTCACTTTTAAGCACGTTGGTGCACTTAATAGCCTGTGTGCCTTACACCTTCTTCAGTTCATTGCAGCACTTCTGGTTGGGTTACAGAGATTGCAGGTATTTACTAGGTCGCCTAGCATTGCATGCACACTGTTTTATGAAATGGTGTAGTTAATAAAGATCATTGTTTGCTGTATCTGTGTTGAGTTTTGCTTCCCTATCCTCTGACGCAGGACCATTCCGGTCAAACAAAAGTGATGGCAGTGTCACAGCTACTCTGCTCAAAACAGCACTTGCCCGACCTCCTGGGTGGTCTAGCAAGCATTATTACGGTAGAAACAATAGCATGTTAGCCTTATAAATATCTAAACCACTGTAAGTCATCAGACAACATCCTGTGTTGCTCAGTTTTTAGAGCATGGTGCATGCCAGGGTCGTGTGTTCGATTCCTGCTGTATGGATGCACTACTGTATGTCACTTTGGATAAAAGTGTCTGCTAAATGGCATATATTATTACATTACATCTCTCTTTCTATGGGCTTATTCATGTTTGATAAATTATAAGGGCTCCACCTAGGGCATTTTATTTGAACTGCAACACAGGTGATCAGCCAGACAGACAAGGCTGTATAACATACCTTCTTGAACAGACACTTTGATGGGTTCTCTGTTACAGAATGCCCCTGTCCCCTTCCATGATATGTACATATTGTCCTTCTGGTAGCTGTAGACAATGCCAAACTCTATCCGAGTTAAATACATAGCATGGAGAGGTTGACTTAAAGTGCACATTTTCATTTTGTACAAAGTCAAAGTTTCTACTACAGAACTAAGCCAACAAAGCCTGTTGAACTCCTGCTACTGAGTTATTACTGTGTTATTATTGTGTTATAAATCTCATGATGTTCTCAAACACAGCAAAACTTTACATCACACCAAAACAAATCGACACAGACGGGAATCTCATTCGCACAAAATTGAAAACGCAAACCACTGCTTTTAATCAGGGCAAGGTGACATGGAAACATGACCGAATACAAACAGTGTAGCTATTCCCTCCGCAAGGCAATCAAACAAGCTAAGCGTCAGTATGGAGACAAAGTAGAGTCGCAATTCAACGGCTCAGACACGAGAGGTATGTGGCAGGGTCTACAGTCAATCACGGACTATAAAAGGAAAACCATCCCCGTCGTGGACCAGGATGTCTTGTTCCCAGACAGACTAAACAACTTCTTTGCTCGCTTTCAGGACAATACAGTGCCACTGACACGGCCCGCTACCAAAACCTGCGGGCTCTCTTTCTCTGCAGCCGACGTGAGCAAAACATTTAAACTTGTCAACCCTCGCAAGGCTGCAGGCCCAGATGGCATCCCCAGCCGCGTCCTCAGAGCATGCGCAGACCAGCTGGCTGGTGTGTTTATGACATATTCAATCAAACCTTATCCCAGTCTGCTGTCCACACATGCTTCAAGAGGGCCACCATTGTTTCTGTTCCCAAGAAAGCTAAGGTAACTGAGCAAAATGACTACCGCCCCGTAGCACTCACTTCCGTCATCATGAAGTGCTTTGAGAGACTAGTCAAGGACCATATCACCTCCACCCTACCTGACACCCTAGACCCACTCCAAATTGCTTCCCGCCCCAATAGGTCCATGGATGACGCAATCGCAATCACACTGCACAATGCCCTGGACAAGAGGAATACCTATGTGAGAATGTTGTTCATCGACTACAGCTTAGCATTTAACACCATAGTACCTAGTACCCTCCAAAATCATCATCAAGCTCGAGACCCTGGGTCTCGACCCCGCCCAGTGCAACTGTGTCCTGGACTTCCTGACGGGCCGCCCCCAGGTGGTGAGGGTAGGTAACAACATCTCCACCCCGCTGATCCTCAACACTGAGGCCCCACAATGGTGCATTCTCAGCCCTCTTCTATACTCCCTCTTCACCCACGACTGCGTGGCCATGCATGCCTCTAACTCAATCATCAAGTTTGCAGACGACACTACAGTGGTAGGCTTGATTACCAACAACTACGAGACGGCCTACAGGGAGGAGGTGAGGGCCCTCGGAGTGTAGTGTCAGGAAAATATCCTTACACTCAACGTCAACAAAACAAAGGAGATGATCGTAGACTTCAGGAAACAGCAGAGGGAGCACCCCCCTATCCACATCAACGGGACAGTAGTGGAGAGGGTAGAAAGTTAAGTTCCTCGGCATACACATTACGGACAAACTGAAATGGTCCAACCACACTGACAGCGTCGTGAAGAAGGCGCAACAGCGCCTCTTCAACCTCAGGAGGCTGAAGAAATTCAGCTTGTCACCAAAAACACTCATAAACTTTTACAGATGCCCAATCAAGAGCATCCTGTCGGGTTGTATCACCACCTGGTACGGCAACTGCTCCGCCCATAACCGTAAGGCTCTCCAGAGGGTAATGAGGTCTGCACAACGCATCACCGGGGGCAAACTACCTGCTCTCCAGGACACCTACACCATCCGATGTCACAGCAAGGCCATAAAGATCATCAAGGACAACAACCACCCGAGCCACTGCCTGTTCACCCCGCTATCATCCAGAAGGCGAGGTCAGTACAGGTGCATCAAAGCAGGGACCGAGAGACTGAAAAACAGCTTCTATCTCAAGGCCATTAGACTGTTAAACAGCCATAAATAACATTGAGTGGTTGCTGCCAACATACTGACTCAACTCCAGCTACTTTAATAATGGAAAAAATGATGTAATACATGTATCACTAGCCACTTTAAACAATGCCACTTCTTATAATGTTTACATACCCTACATTACTCATCTCATATGTACAGTGGGGAGAACAAGTATTTGATACACTGACAATTTTGCAGGTTTTCCTTCTTACAAAGCATGTACAGGTCTGTAATTTTTATCATAGGTACACTTCAACTGTGAGAGACAGGATTTAAAATAAATCCAGAAAATCACATTGTATGATTTTTAAGTAATTAATACAATTTGATTTGATTCGAAAGAAAAGGCAAAATGTGTTAAGGCATTAAATAAGTGAAATCCTATAGGAAGTAAGCACATGAGAATTCCAATTTCTACAAAATTCGAATTTTCCTCCAACCCTTGAGGTCACTCCAGGAAGGCTCTGCTCTGGTTATGAGGACATTAGATGCTTTCATCATATGCAAGACTACAATGCTTAGCAAAATAATTCAGACCCCTTGATTTTCTTCATATTTTTATTGTAGAGGAGGATCGAAATTGATTTGTCATTTTTGTAACCCAAAATATTCTGTAATGTCAAAGTGGTAGGAACATTGTATTTTTTTTATTTATAAAACCTGGACAGGAAGATCACCTCAGTGACTCAACCCACTCAAGTGACGCACCCCTCCTAGGGATGGCATGGAAGAGCACCAGTAAGCCAGTGACTCAGCCCATGTAATAGGGTTTGAGGCAGAGAATCCCAGTGGCGACAGGGGAACCGGCCAGGCAGAGACAGCAAGGGTGGTTCATTGCTCCATTGCCTTTCCGTTCACCTTCACACTCCTGGGCAAGGTTTCTAATCAAATGTAATTCAACTTAAAAAATACAAAACAATTCAACCAATAAATAATCAAGCCAACTTAAATTAATCAAATCAAAAGAAAACAAACAATTACTAATAAACAACAAACAAATGCATTTGTACAAATAACATGTAACAATCATCAGTCTGTCCATTTGTCAGTCAGTCAGGTTTGTTCTGGTGGAGTGGTTGACGGTGTGTTTGTGTCTTTGTGTGAGGTAGGGGGAGGGGGAGGGGGGGGGGGGTCTGAGCTGGCAGTTGCTGGATGAAGGTGGCAGTTGTGGTTGGTCTGTGCTGTGTCCAGGGTTGGTGCTGGTGTTGGGACTGGTACCGGTATAACCTGGGTTAGAGATCATGCTGATAGCAGGGCTGGCAAACCAGGGGTTGGTGCTGGGTCTGCAGAGGGGAGGAAGGACAAGCTGAGGAGCAAGCAGACCTGCAAGGGAGACCTAGAACCGGAGGTCAATTGTGGCACTCCCCTGTGGACTGCTCGCTCCGGGTGAAGGTCTGGTGTTTGGTCCCTCTGCCTTGTCTGGTGGTGTGTTGCTGGAAACCGGGATCTGGATTGGTGCTGGGTCTGCAGAGAGGAATGCATTCGATCCAAATGTGTTTTCTGCATTTAACCCAACCCCTCTGAATCGGAGAAGTGCTGGGGGCTGCCTTAATCGATGTCCACGGTACCCGGGGAGCAGTTGTATGGGTTAACTGTCTTGCTCATGGGAAGAATGGAAGATTTCTTTCACCTTTTCCGTCTTAAGCGCTCAGCTACCTGCCACATTCTACAGTGTTTAACTGTTGAAATTTCAGAAAATTCTTAACATGTTGTCACGACTTCTGCCGAAGTCGTTGCCTATCCTTGTTCGGGCGGTGCTCGGCGTTCGACGTCACCGGTCTTCTAGCCATCATTGATCCTTTTTTCATTTTCCATTGGTTTTGTCTTGTCTTCCCACACACCTGTTTTCAATCCCATTCATTACCTGTTGTGTATTTAACCCTCTGTTTCCCCTCATGTCTTTGTCAGAGATTGTTTTATTGTCAGTGTAGTGTGATTGTTGTATAGGTGCGCGTCGGGTCCTCGTACCCCTGTTTGTTTGTTTATGTACATTTAGTGTTATGGAGCATACTCCGTGGACTTTATTAAAAGACTCCATTTTACACTCCATTTGACTCTCCTGCGCCTGACTTCCCTGCCACCTATTACACCTATGCATGACACATGTGCTGTAAAACACATTTACGGCATTGTACTGTGCATTCTATTGTTTAATAATTGAAATGACAGAAAAGTCTTAGTGTAACAAGCCACATGGGAATGACATAAAACCTAAGGAACATTGCTACTTGTAGGCTCCTATTTCTCCTTTTCTATTATGAATAATTTGCACGGTGTTAACAAAATTGTTCTAAATAGAAATGGATCAATGTCAAACATTTTAGACATAACCTAGCTAGCTTGCTAATGTTAGCGCCAACAACAAGCATGCTACAGTATAAGGTCTTCCCAGTACTGATTCACTGGCAAAATCAGCAAGGACTCACAACAGCTAGCTAGTGACCAGGTACCACCCTATATACATGATGATAACAATAATCGACTCGCCCGTTGCCCTGGGTGGGAGGAATTTGCACATTTTAGACCATTCCATTGGTCCATAAGTGAAATCTCCACTCACCGTGGGCACCGGGCCATGCAAAACGAACATGCCCATTGTCTGCTACAAGAACTGTGACAAAACTGTACTAGGAGAGGGCCTAGCTGGATAAACCCCCACTATTGGTTCAACAGGATTATTGACAGTAAAAGCACCACTGAAGTGCTGAAACGTTATTCCGAGCATGATGAAACTCAACCTACCAGGAAGTTAGTGTTTCTTTCGGTAGGGCAGCAGGCATGACAAATACAAATGCATACCCAGGATATACAAGAACGTGTTGTAGTCAATAAACCTCAAGGTAGAATCACATGGAGAAGTGTCAAAATTTGTGCAAGAGAGTAGAGAGCATTGATTCATACACTGCATATGCCAACTTAATTGTCATGCGAATCTGACAAGTGGATAAGTGGGTGGCGGGGCTGGTGTGATCAGACGCACATGCCGCAAGTTAGCTAATCAGACAGGTAGCTGGGGATTGGCTGCTATCTCCTTTAAAAGCCCTGTGTTTTGCGTTTGGCTGGGGGGAGTTGAGCAGAGAATGTTTCCGTTTCGCCTCGCCTCGCCTCGCCTCGCCTCGCCTCGCCTCGCCTCGCCTTGCCTTGCCTTGCCTTGCCTTGCCTTGCCTGTACTGGACTGTTTGCACTGGACCAGTGACTGCAGGACTAGAAATCTTACCAGTGAATTTGAGTGAGGAAGTGGGCGGCTGTGCTGGCAAAGAACTGGGGCTGTGAAGCTGGGTGATGATCTGAGAGCAAAGGACCGAGAGAGGCATTGGTACAATGCAGATCTAGGAGCTTCAGCTCTGACAAGTTTTCCTGCAGTGTGTCTCCCTCTCGTACATCAATGGTGGTGCCATCGGTGACGTCACCAAGCAGAGTCTGATACCGGCTGCGTTCCAGGATAGGGCTCTGTGCAGATCTGGATATCGACCAACAGACATTTATTAACACATTTTTTTTGGGGGGGGTATGATTCTCGTTGGGGCCTAGAACTCGATAAACTATCTGCACCCTCTCTATATGTGTCACACCCTGATCTGTTTCACCTGTCTTTGTGATTGTCTCCACCCCTCCAGGTGTCGCCAATCTTCCCCATTATCCCACGTGTATTTATACCTGTGTTCTCTGTTTGTCTGTTGCCAGTTCATTTTGTTTCGTCAAGCCTACCAGAATTTTTCCCTTGCTGCTGTCTTTTCTATAGTTCCTGTTTTCTAGTTTACCTGGTTTTGACCATTCTGCCTGTCCTGACCCAGAGCCTGTCTGTCGTTCTATACCTTGTCATTTCTCCCTGGATTACTGACCTCTACCTGCCCTGACCCTGCGCCTGCCTTCCATTCTGTACCTTTCAGCCTCTGCTCTGGATGACTGATCTCTGCCAAACTGTCTCTCCTGAACCCTGACAGTACGAACTGGCCATGATGGACCCAGCAGACTCGGACCAGATCTGCAATGCTGTCTCCTCTTGAGGAGCCACCATTAGAAGGCAGGAGGAGTTGCTTCTTGGTCTTATGGAAGGGTTCCAGACCTTGGCCGATTGCCATGAATGCGTATTGAACACATTTCTGGAGCAATTCCACGGGTTGTCTGTCAAGCAGCCTAACACAACGGTAACCCGGCTAGAAGTGAGGCCTCCCTCGGCCACCTCGGTTTCCTGAGAACCCCGCTTACCTCCCCCGGAACGCTTTACTGGAGAGTCGGGAACCTGTTAGGCGTTTCTAGCGCAATGTTCTCTCATCATCGAGCTGTAGCCCTCCTCCTTCCTGGGCTACGGCTGTGTAGGAAAAACAGTCGGCCGTATGCTTCAGTCTGGAGGAGTTCAAGGCGGAGGTGAAGAAGGTTTCGATTCTCCATTGTCCGGGAGAGAGGCTGCCCGAAAGTTACTCCAGCTCCAACTCCAGCTCCAAGACTGCGGTTTATTTCGATACATTGGCAGCTGAGAGTGCCTGGAACCCGGAATAGTAGTTCAACACGTTCCTGCACGGATTATCGGAGGAAGTGAAGGACCCACTAACAGCCCGGGAACTACAGACGGATTTCGACTCGCTCATTGCCTTGAACATCTGAATCGATGGGCGGCTATGGGAACGTAGGAAGAAGAGAAGGTCCGATTCCACTAGCTCACCCAAAGATTCCACCTCACCTCCGAGGCTACCCGAGTTCCCCCGAGAGTCTCCGAAGTCTGCGGATTCACCTCTTCCTGAGCCGATGCAACTAGGCAGAGCTAGGCTGTTTCCAGCCGAACATCTATGTCTCTTGGCTCCAGCGACACAATCCCCTCATACTGGACTGCTGATGCCATCATGGGCTGGAGCCCCTTCTGCCATGCCCATTGCCTGAAGTCAGATATGGGAAGACTGCCTTCAACAAGGCCAGCAGTCACTACGAATATCTGAAGTCAGAGCAGCCTGCCCCGGGATGTCTTCCTGTGTGCTCAGAAGGTCCCCCGGACATCTCTTCCATTTCCGCGGAGTACCAGGAACTCCAGGAGTTTTTCAGTAAGGCCCGGGCCACTTCACTCCCTCCACACCGACCCTAATACTGCGGGATTAACTTTCTTCCAGGCACCACATGGCCCCGGGGAAGACTGTACTCTCTGTCGGGTCCGGAGACCAATGCTATGGAGACCTACATTGAGGCTACAGGGTGCAGGGTGTATTCGTCCATCTGCCTCCCCCACTGGTGCAGGTTCTTCTTTGTGGAGAAGGACAAAACCCTGCGCCCGTTCATCGACTACCGACTCAATCGAGTCAATGACATCACGGTGAACAACCGCTACCCGCTACCACTCATCTCCTCGGCCTTCGAGTCGCTCCAGTTATCCACCGTTTTCTCCAAGTTGGACCTACAGAATGCCTATCACCTGGTGTGGATAAAGGACGACTGCCTTCAACATGGCCAGCGGTCACTACGAATATCTGGTCATGGTATTTGGCCTTACCAACATCCCAGCTGTGTTCCAGGCCCTGGTTAATGAGGTTCTTCGCGACATGTTGAACCGGTTCGTATTTGTCTACCTCAACGACATCCTTGTTTTCTCCAACTCAGCCCAAGAGCACGTGCTCCACGTCCGACAGGTCCTCCAGCACCTCCTGGAGAACCAGCTTTCTGTGAAAGCGGAGAAATACGAATTTCATCGCTCCACCATCCCCTTTCTTGTTTACATCATCACTGCAAGGAATGTACAGATGGATCCCAGGAAGGTGAGAGTGTGTGGTGGATTGGCCCCAGCCTACGTCCAGAGTTTAGCTGCAACGTTTCCTGGGATTGAACAACTTATGGCTTTATCCTTGGTTACAGCACCCTGGATTCCCCCCTGTCTGCACTCACCTCTTCCAAGGTTACGTTCACGTGGTCCCCAGCTGCTGACCGGGAGTTCCGGGACCTCAAGCACCGCTTCACCACAGCTCCCATTTTGGTTCATCCTCACCCGTCCTGTCAGTTTGTGGTGGAGGCCAATGCTTTGGATGTTGGAGTGGGGGCTGTCAAATCAAATCAAATTGTATTAGTCACATATGCCGACTACAACAGGTGTAGACCTTAAAGAAAAATACTGCTAAGAATAAGAAATAAAAGTAACAAGTAATTAAAGAGCAGCAGTAAAATAACAATAGTGGGACTATATACAGTTATTACAGTGACTATGCATAGATGATAACAACAGAGAGTAGCAGCGGTGTAAAGGGGGGGGCATTGTAAATAGTCTGGGTAGCCATTTGATTAGGTGTTCAGGGGTCTTATGGCTTGGGGGTAGAAGTTGTTTAGAAGCCTATTGGACCTAGACTTGGGGCTCAGGATTCTCTCGATGGTGCAGCTGTAGAACCTTTTGAGGATCTGAGGAACCATGCCAAATATTTTCAGTCTTCTGAGGGGGGAATAGGTTTTGTCATGCCCTCTTCACAACTGTCTTGGTGTGTTTGGATCATGTTAGTTTGTTGGTGATGTGGTCACCAAGGAACTCTAAGCTCTGAACATGCTCCACTGCAGCCCTGTCGATGAGAATGGGGGCGTGCTCGGTCCTCTTTTTCCTGTAGTCCACAATCATCTCCTTTGTCTTGATCATGTTAACCTCTCTGGGGTAGATGGGACGCTACCGTCCCACCAGGCCAATATCCGGTGAAATGGCAGAGCTCTAAAATTCTAAATACACCATTCGTAATATTAAACATTTATGTAAATACATGTATCTTACATCATTTAAAAGATTAACTGGATTAACTCCAGCCACTGTTTCAGATTTCAAAATGGCTTTACGGCAAAAGCATATTTTCTGAGGACAGCGCCCGCACACAGAAGTATTACTTGCATTTACCAACCAAGCATTAGCGTCACGAAAGTCAGAAATAACAATCAAATAAATCGCTTAGCTTTGAAGATCTTCCTCTGGTGGCAATGCCAAGTGTCCTAACTACACAATGAATGTTCGTGTTGTTTGATAAAATCCATTTTTATAGCCTAACACAAAACATTTGTAAACCGCTTGCATCGTGATTTCCGTCTCATTCAACTTTGGACAAAACATTCGTGGTAATTACACACACAAAACAGACGTTTATCCAGTCATGGTTGGTTTCATTGCAATCCTCTGGTTGTTACTAACACAACCATACTTGGTGGTTCTTTTTCCGGAACGTATTGACCGAAACAAACCGATTTGAAGACACCAATCAATGACCTCATTGACTATATTTTGGCCCAATGACCACTGATCATCTTGAAATCTAGCTTGGAAGATAGCTAATGAGCTGAGGTAAACGGTAATATGTAATGGTTATACGTTCGAAGACCAGCCTTTGTCGTAAACTCTAGCGTAAAAGAGATTAATTTGCCATTGCAAATCCTACTTGACGGAGCCACGAGTGTTACGCATAGAAGTACATAGTCAATAGCATTTTCAGCAAGTTTATATATTTAAATTATGGCGAATAAATCAGGAAAAGCTAAAACAAAGTCTAGGTATACAGATTTAACCCAAATTAGAGAGGAAATTGATAGAGAAAGCGAGACCGAGTTGCTTCAGGAAGATGAATCTTTCAGCGAAGACATGTTTCTGCACGGCATGGATGCCATGCTGGACAGGTCAGTTCTAATGCTAATGTCGTTGTTTGAAATTAATAATATCAAATCATTTCTTATTTTATTTGCAATATTAAAAATATCATTAATAATGAAATGTGTAATGAAATGTGTAAAGTACACATTGGCTATACAGTGTGTGTGTGTGTGTGTGTGTGTGTGTGTGTGTGTGAGTGAGTGATATATTTTTTACATTTATTTTACATAAACATGGAATGGAACAGCACTTTCTCTGTGCTCTATATAATACACATCTGTATATTTTACGTGTTGATACAGGGCTCATACGTGAAAGTATTGTTACTGATTTTTTTTAAATCATTCACATTGGCAATGATTCTGATTATGAGCCACCAATGTCTAGGTGACCATCTCCCTCTGAAGCTGGTTCATCCAGCCGGATCCCTGCTGTCTCCGGCTTCACACGGCCATCTAGAGGTGTGAAGTCAGTGACAAAGAAGCGGAGGTGGGGAAGAGAGAAACCTGCAGACAGAGGGCCAGAGGGTCGTTGGCACTCTGTGTTAGAAGATGATGTGGAACCAATTCCACCAGTTTTGTTTGGCTGATTCTGTGTGTGCCTACACTTGCAATTTTTTTGTTTATGAGGGGAAAAACAGTTTTGCTACCGGTAATGGACTTATGATTCCTTTATGGAGTTATTGGATTTTCAACTGCTGGGGAAGGGCTACAAACTGTTTGTGGACAACTTATACACAAGCCCTACCCTGTTTACAGACCTGAGGAAGCGGGATGTGTGGGCTTGTGGCACCATTCGGACCAACTTGGATGTGTGGGCTTTCAAAAAACAACGGTGAACGACATGCCTAAGCGGGCTGAGCGGGGTACCATGCGATGGATCTGTGAAGATGACCTGCTCTTTGTGATGTGGATGGATACCACAGAGGTGGTCATGTGCTCCAGTATCCACAAGTCCTTCAGTGGCAATCACGTCGTCAGGCGTGTGAAGGATGGTGCCGGGGCATGGACCACAAAAAATGTCGCCATTCCAGCTGCTGTAAAGGACTACAACAAGGGCATGAGAGGTGTGGACCTGTCAGACGCACTGATAGTACCAATTCATCCACTTGGGTACATTTGGGCACATTTGTGTGGGACACCTGGGTGACTTTATGCTCAATATCATGTAACTCAATCATTCTTGAAGTTATATGTCTGAAACTTTGCTAAACTATTGTTGCCCTCTTATGTTCTTCATTCAAATTATCCCCAGCATCCTATCTGAATGTGTGGCTGTTCTTGGTCATTTAAAAGATGCAACAACAATAAAAAACAGAAAACGTATGTTTTTTCCTTGTATTATCTTCTACCAGATCTATTGTGTTATATTCTCCTACATTCAATTCACATTTCCACAGAATTCAGAGTGTTTCCTTTCAAATGATACCAAGAATATGCATATCCTTGCTTCTGGACCTGAGCTACAGGCAGTTAGATTAGGGTATGTCTTCAGGTGGAAATTGAGAAGAAGGGGGGATACCCCAAAGAAGTTAAGGGAGAGGTTGTTGTCCTGGCACCACGTGGCTAGGTCTCTCTCCTGTAGTCAATGCATAGCATTCTCACATACGTGTTCCTTTTGTCCAAGTGGGAAAGGGCAGTGTGAAGTGCAATAGAGATTGCATCATCTGTTGGGGTGGCATGCAAATTGGAATGGGTCTAGGGTTTTTGAGATAATGGTGTTGATGTGAGCCATGACCAGCTTTTCAAAGCACTTCATGGCTACAGGCGTGAATACTACGGGTCGGTAGTCGTTTAGCCAGGTTACTTTAGTGTTCTTGGGCACAGGCACTATGGTGGTCAACTTAAAACATGTTGGTATTACAGACTCGGACAGGGCGAGGTTGAAAATGTCAGTGAAGACACTTGCCAGTTGGTTAGCGCATGCTCGCAGTACACGTCCTGTAATTCAATCTGTCCCTGTGGCCTTGTGAATGTTGACCTGTTTAAAAATGTTACTCACATCGGCTGCGGAGAGCATCATCACACAGTTTTGCAGAACAGCTGGTGCTCTCATGCATGTTTCAGTGTTATTTGCCTTGAAGCGAGCATGAAAGTAGTTTAGCTCATCTGGTAGCCTCGTGTCACTGGGCAGCTCTCGGCTAGGCTTCCCTTTGTTGTCTGTAATGGTCCGCAAGCACTGCCACACAAGCGTCAGAGCCGGTGTGGTACGATTCGATGTTAGTCCTGTATTGACGCTTTGCCTGTTTGATGGTTCGTCAGAGGGCATAGCGGGATTTCTTATAAGCTTCCGGGTTATAAGCTTTACCGCTCCTTGAAAGCGGTAGCTCTAGCCTTTAGCTCAGTGTGGATGTTGCCTGTAATCAATGACTTCTGGTTGGGGTATGTACGTATGATCACTGTGGGGACGACATCATTGATGCACTTATTGATAAAGCCAATGACTGATGTGGTGTGCGCCTTAAGTGCCATCGGAGGAATCCCGGAATATATTCCAGTCTGTGCTAGCAAAACCGTCCTGTAGCTTAGCATCTGCTTCATCTGACCACTTCTTTATTGATCTAGTCACTGGTGCTTGCTACTTTAATTTTTGCTCTTTAGCAGGAATCAGGAGGATAGAGTTAAGGGAGGGCGAGGGAGAGCTTTGTATGCGCCTGTTTGTGGAGCAGAGGTGGTCCAGAGTTTTTTCCCCCTCTAGTTACACATTTAACATGCTGTTAGAAATTTGGTCAAATGGATTTAAATTTCCCTGCATTAAAGTCCTACTAGGCACGCCGCCTCTGGGTGAGCGTTTTCTTGTTTGCTTATACAGCTCATTCAATGCTGTCTTAGTGCCAGCCTCTGACTGTGGTGGTATGTAAAACAGCCACGAAAAATACAGATGAAAACTCTCTAGGATGGTAGTGTGGTCTACAGTTTATCATGAGATACTCTACAGTACCTCAGGCGAGCAATAGCTCGAGACTTCCTTAGATATCATGCACCACCTGTTATTTACAAAAATACATAGTCCGCCACCCCTTGTCTTACGAGACGCCTCTGTCCTGCCGGTTCAGCGTATAACCAGCCAGCTGTATGTTGATAGTGTCGTCGTTTAGCCACATCGCCGTGAAGCATAAAATATTATAGTATTGAATGTTTCGTTGGTAGTTTAATCTTCTGCATAGGTCATCTATTTTATTGTCCAAAGATTGCACGTTTGCTAGTAGAATGGAAAGAAGTGTGGGTTTAATTGATAGCCTACGAATTCTCAGAAGGCAGCCCGCCATCCGGCCCCTTTTTCTCCGCCTCCTCTTCACGCAAATCACGGGGATCTGGGCCTGTTCCCGAGAAAGCAGTATATCGTTCGCGTCGGCCTTGTCAGACTCATTAAAGCAAAAAAGTATTCTGCCAGTCCGTGGTGAGTGATCGCAGTCCTAATGTCCAGAAGTTCATTTCGGTTATAAGAGATGGTAGCGGCAACATTATGTACAAAATAAGTAAAAAATAATTTACTAACAACGCAAATAAACAAACAAGAAACACAATCGGTTGGGGTCACGTAAAACTTCTGCCTTCTCCGGCACCATCTCAATCCCCTGCTACACACTGTCCCGGCGTTCTGCCGTGGACCTCGAGTTACATCCCTGCACCTTCTTCTCCCATTGCCTCAATGCCACGGAGAGGAATTACGATGTGGGGAATCATGAGCTTCTCGTGGTGAAGATGGCGTTGGAAGAGTGGAGAGACTGGTTGGAGGGGGCGGGACATCCGTTCATTGTGTGGACGGATCACAGGAACCTGGAATATCTCTGCACTGCCAAGCGTCTCAATTCCTGGCAAGTTAGATGGGCCCTGCTTTTCAACCGGTTTCACATTGTCACGCGGCTATAGCCCCGTGGCTACACACCCGAGACCATCCTTCCCACCTCGTGCCTGGCGATGGCACTCAGCTGGGGAATAGGGAAGCAGGTCCATGAGGCGCAGCATTCCCAGATAACTGGATGTTTGTGCCTGACGCTGTCCGCTACTTCAGTCCTGGAGTGGGCCCACTCCTCCAGGGTTACCTGCCACCTGGGCTCCCCTTGGGCCCTGACTTTTGTGCGGCAATGCTTTTGGTGGCCTACCATGGTTCCGGACGTTCATTGTTCATCGCCGCCTGTATTACCTGTGCGCAGAACAAGACTCCTCGGCTAGCTCCGGCTGGTCTCCTTCAACCACTGCCTGTCCCTCACTGTCCCTGGTCTCACATATCCCTGGACTTTTTCACAGGTCTCTCCCATCTGAGGAAATACCGCTATCCTGACAGTAGCAGATCGGTTACCCAAAGCTGCCCATTTCATTCCTCTTCCCAAGCTACCCTCTGCAAAAGAGACAGCCCAGCTCATGGTGCAGCACGTCTTCCAGATCCATGGACTCCCAGTGGACATGGTCTCTGACCGGGGGCCTCAGTTCTCATCCCGGTTCTGGAAGGCATTCTGCACACTCATTGGGTTCATCGGCCAGCCTGTGCTCCGGGTTCCGAGATCTGCCCCTCCGGGTAGAGTCCCGCAAAATTCCCCCAATTTAACAGCCCTTTCCCATCTTCTGTTGCCACGTACCGTCCATATGCAGCCCACTTTTCATGTGTCTAGGATTAAACCTATATCTCACAGCCCTTTGTCTCCTGTTTCCAACCTTAAGGTTGGTTGCCAACTGCAATATAAAGTCCAAAAAAGATGAAGCCTGAAGGAGGAGAGATTACTAGAAGCAAACTCGGTTGACCCTTTTATCTGTGGATTAATTGTCGGAGTAGAGGACCTTTTGAATTTCAGATTTGCAGCTGTAATTTCTGCAAAAGGTGGCTCTACAAAGTATTGACTTTGGGGGGGGGGGGGGTGAATAGTTATGCACACTCAAGTGTTCTGTTTTTTTGTCTTATTTCTTGTTTGTGTCACAATAAAACATATTTTACATCTTCAAAGTGGTAGGCATGTTGTGTAAATCAAATGATACAAACCCTCCAAAAATCCATGTTAATTCCAGGTTGTAAGGCAACATAATAGGAAAAATGCCAAGGGGGTGAATACTTTCGCAAGCCACTGTAGGAGAGACATTTGACAACAAGAAAAAGACAAAGTTCTCACGTGTAGAAAAAAAGTTCTCACACAGAAAAAAAAGTTATCACGTTAGAAAAAATTATCATGCGTGAAAGCAATTTGTAGTCGTAGAAAAAAGGCTCGTAACCATAGAAAGCGATTTCTATAAATCGTTGGCAGCCTCTCGTTCGGCCATGTTGATGCCTGCCTTTCAAGGCTGCAGAAATTATATTATGGTAACCATAATATGTTAACCAATGTAAATAACCCTAGCCCTAGATTACTCTATATTTGCAACACTATTGCGGTGTACACCTGTTCATCAACCAAATAGTTGAATTAGCTGGCCAGTGTGATAGCACCACTAAATGTGAAGGATACTGTATGTCATACATTGTAAGTGATTGTAATCCATCCGCTGCCTCATGTTGCACAGACGATGAGCATCAAGGAGACATAAGTATTCCTGAGGCTTCTAACCATTTCTCCAGAGGCACGCAGAAGGTAGAGGGGAGGTGTAGGAAATGGGATCAGACTTTGTAACAGTATTGCTTCAGTCCCTCTCCTCACCCCAATTTGGGCTTGAATCAGGGACCATCTGCACACATCAACAACAGTCACCCTCAAAGCATCGTTACCCATCGCTCTGCAAAAGCCACAGCCCTTGCAGAGCAAGGGAAACAACTACTTCAGGGTCTCAGAGCGAGTGACGTCACCGATTGAAACGTTATTAGCGTGCACCGCTAACTAGCTAACCATTTCACACCCGTTACACTCACCCCCTTTGATGACCTCCTTTTCCGCAGCAACCAGTGATCAGGGTTAACTGCATCAATGGGATCAACTTTTATGTGATCAACTTTTTTTACATGACTAATAATTGCTTTCTACGTGTGATAACTCAGTCTTTATGGCAGTCATTTTACTTAAGACCCTTGGAAATGACCTCAATATCTGCAGTTATAAAAAATTATAATGCAATATATTGATTTATAAATAAAAATGAAAAGGTGTTTGTTTGTGGATAGCGAATTGCATTTGTAGATTGCGATTTACATTTGTGGGAAGTGTTTTACATTTGTGGATTTGTGATTTACATTTGTGAATACATTTGACATGCTATTAAGCCCATGCCTGTCTCTCACACACAGTTCTTTCTGAAGAAACTAAACCAACAGCAGAGCCACAGAAGGAACATTGAGACAGATATTTTACTGAATATATAAATGTGAAGCTTCCGGTTGGCGTTTCCAATCACTAGTGGAAACTAGCAGTGGGAGAAGATGGAGCGAGAAGGATTTTGTGCCGAAATTTAAATTGGTTAATTTTCTTATTGATGAAACATTTGATTTCAATACAGTTTTCTGTTTCCAAAACTCAAAAGGCACTCTATCTATCTATCTATTTTGCTGGTGCATGGTAACAGTTGAATAAAATGAGAAAAAAAGAAGGAACCTGCACACTGCTCTTGATAGTATCACTGCTCTTTAATAAGCTTTACGTATCAGCCTCACTGCCTTCATCAGAGCTTTTGTGAGTTTTTTAAATTAGCACCCTTATGTAGACCTAGCCCCACCCACATCCGTTCCACGCATCGAATGACATTACTCAATGACATGGATCCCAATCTCAAATTCACTATTGAATGTGACACTAAACGTGTTCATTACCTTGATATGTGGACTGAGAAATCGACTAGAACCCTGTTTACAACTCTGTATAGAAAAGTAACCGAAATAAACACTCTATTACATGGGGACAGCTTCCACCCTGACTTACAAGTAGCCAGTTTTTCAGACTGCACAATACAGAATATGCCACTCTACAGAGGACTATCTAGAAAAAGCAGCGGAGATGCGCATGAGGTTTCTAAGAAGAGGCTATTCTCCACAATGTGTGGATGAAGCTCTTAATTTGGCATTGGGGAAAACACGAGATGAACTGCTAGAAAAAAGACCCACTAGCGCTAACGAACACTCTGTAATGTTCACAACCACATATACTTTGAACTCGCGGAAAGTGGGAGATGCTGTCAAGAAACACTTGCATGTTTTATCCTCGGACCCAGCTTTGCAGGCTGAATTTAAGAATCCACCACTTAATTGTATATAGGAGAGGTCACAATGTACGCAATAAATTGGTCCATGCCAACTGCCAGCCACAAAAGAAAATCAGCCAGGCTCTTTTAAGCCCTCTTCCGAATGGTAGCTATACATCCAGAGGTTCTACACAGTGCAACAATATGATGAAGTGTGAATATTTCTGCCATCCACATACAGGAAAACGTTTCCAAATAAATTACATTATTATGTGCTCCACCACCCATGTTATCTACATTATTAAATGTCCATGTAGGCTGTGCTATGTACAGTTGAAGTCGGAAGTTTACATACACTTAGGTTGGAGTCATTAAAACTTGTTTTTCAACCACTCCACAAATTTCTTGTTAACAAACTATAGTTTTGGCAAGTCGGTTAAGACTTTGTGCATGACACAAGTCATTTTTAAAACAATTGTTTACAGACAGATTATTTCACTTACAAATCACTGCATCACAATTCCAGTGGGTCAGAAGTTTACATACACTAAGTTGACTGTGCCTTTAAACAGCTTGGAAAATTCCAGAAAAGGATGTCATGGCGTTAGAAGCTCCTGAAAGGCTAATTGACCTCATTTAAGTCAATTGGAGGTGTACCTGTGGATGTATTTCAAGGCCCACCTTCAAGCTCAGTGCCTCGTTACTTGACATCATGGAAAAATCAAAAGAAATCAGCCAAGACCTCAGAATTTTTTATGTAGACCTCCACAAGTCTGGTTCATCCTTGGGAGCAATTTCCAAACACCTGCAGGTACCACGTTCATCTATACAAACAATAGTTTGCAAGTATAAACACAATGGGATCACGCAGCCTTCACACCGCTCAGGAAGGAGACTCGTTCTGTCTCCTAGAGATGAATGTACTTTGATGCGAAACGTGCAAATCAATCCCAGAACAACAGCAAAGGACCTTGTGAAGATGCTGGAGGAAACAGGTACAAAAGTTTCTATATCCACAGTAAAACGAGTCCTATATCGACATAACCTGAAAGGCCACTCAGCAAGGAGGAAGCCACTGCTCCAAAACCGTGATAAAAAAGCCAGACTACGGTTTGCAACTGCACATGGGGACAAAGATCGTACTTTTCGGAAAAATGTCCTCTGGTCTGATGAAACAAAAATAGAACTGTTTGGCCCTAATGACCATCGTTATGTTTGGAGGAAAAAGGGTGAGGCTTGCAAGCCGAAGAAAATCATCCCAATCATGAAGCACGGGGGTGGCAGCATCATGTTGTGGGGGTGCTTTGCTGCAGGAAGGACTGGTGCACTTCACAAAATAGATGGCTGCATGAGGGGAAAAAATTATGTGGATATATTGAAGCAACTTGTCAAGCCATCAGTCAGGAAGTTAAAGCTTGGTCGCAAATGAGTCTTCCAAACGAACAATGACCCCAAGCATACTTCCAAAGTTGTGGAGAAATGGCTTAAGGACAACAAAGTGAAGGTAATGGAGTGGCCATCACACTGTGGGCAGAACTAAAAAAGTGTGTGTGTGAGCAAGGAGGCCTACAAACCTGACTCAGTTACTCCAGCTTTGTCAGGAGGAATGGTCCAAAATTCACCCAACTTATTGTGGGAAGCTTGTGGAAGGCTACCCGAAACGTTTGACCCAAGTTAAACAATTTAAAGGCAATGCTACCATATACTAATTGAGTATATGTACCCCTTTGACCTACTGGGAATGTGATGAAAGAAATAAAAGCTGAAATAAATCATTCTCTCTACTATTATTCTGACATTTCACATTCTTAAAATAAATTTGTGATCCTAACTGACCTAAGACAGGGAATTTTTACTAGGATTAAATGTCAGGAATTGTGAAAACTGAGTTTAAATGTAGTTGGCGAAGGTTTATGTAAACTTCCAACTTCAACTGTAGGTAAAACCTTTCATTCTCTCAAACAGAGAATCAGTGAACATAAAAGTTCAATTAGAAGAAACGAGAGGGATTATCCAGTCGCAGTAACTTCTTTTGGATCGGTGTCCCTTCCATGGGACGGTTGTAAGTAAGAATATTTCTCTGGACATAGACATATCTGATATTGTCAGAAAGCTTAAATCTTGTTAATCTAACTGCACTGTCCAATTTACAGTAGCTATTATAGTGAAAGAATACCATGCTATTGTTTGAGGAGAGTGCACAATTTTTAACATGAAAAGTTATTAATAAACATATTAGGCACATTTGGGCAGTTTTGCTACAAAATTTTGAAGAGAAAAGCAATGGTTCATTGGATCAGTGTAAAACCTTGCCCATACACTGATGCCATCTAGTGGCCAAAATCTAAATGGCATCTGGACTGGAATAATACATTATGGCATTTCTCCTGCATTTTAAAGATAATGATACAAAAAAATACAAAAGAACGGTTGTTTTTTTCTTTGTATTATCTTTTACCAGATCTATTGTGTTATATTTACTACATCCCTTTCACATTTCCATAAACTTCAAAGCGTTTTCTTTCAAATGGTACCAAGAAGCTCAGTGCCTGAGCTACAGGCAGTTAGATTTGGGTATGTCATTTTAGGCGAAATTGAAAAATAGGGGCTAATCCTTCTGAGGATTAATGTCCTAAAACATTAAATTTCTACCTTTAGATTTTGTGGCATAGAGAAAGTCAAGATATCAGACAGGTGAGGTGATATAATTAATACGCTGAGCAAAAGATAATGTTTTGGGATTTTCACCCTCCAGACATTATTTCCTAAAGGTCTTTAATGGTGAAATGCCTATGTATGTTATGTTGTAAATTTCAATTTTTTTCCCTTCGACTCCAACCCCATTCGATGCGTGGAACGGATGTGGGTGGGGCTAGGTCTACATAAGGGTGCTAAATTTTAAAAAACGTACAAAAGGAGATAGTATTGAGTCGAGGGTCATGACGTGTCGAGAAAGAAAGAAAGAAAGGGAAAATGGAGTGCCTAGAGAAAGCAAGCACAAGATGGGTGTCAGGAATGGAGCAGCAGTATTATCATAAGAAGACGTGTACTTGGAAAACGGAGGAGGATTAGAGGGAAAAAGAGAGGGAGAAGAGCCCTAAGAGAGAGAGGGAAGAAGCGGGTAAGCTTGAGTCGGATAAAAATTATGGAAAAAAAGATGGTTTGTCAAAGAAGAATGGTAGAAGGTGTACGCAGAGGGAGCTGAAGACAGGAGGAGAAAGGGAAGTGAATTAAGGTGAAGTATAGGAGGTGGTATTTGCAGTAAAGTTAGACCGAGGTATGCACTGAGGATCAGGATGAAGAAGAGTCTGACAGTAGGAGTGATGTTTATGGAAAAAGTGGACTCATGTGGGATCCATGTGGTTTCACAGTGGGTGAAAACAAGTGTTGGGTCATGTGGAATCGGTGAGGGTAACTAGAAGTGGTCTTGTGATAATTGTTTGTGTTTCTGTTGGGCAGAGGAAGAATGCGCTCAAAGTCAAATGAATGGGGGTAAGAAAAGTGAATTGTTTTGTTCTCAAGAAAAGGGCACCAATGAAGGGAGTGTTAACCAGGGTGGCAGTAGATATAAAAGTTGCCTAGCTGAGGGCAAAGATTTCCGGTGTATGTGATGCTCGTCATTTGATGCAACGTGGACAGGGTGGCGAGAGTTGGGAAACAGAAGATTCTTTGTCTGTTCTTTTGAGTTTTGAAGTTGAGTCTTTCCCTGACAGAGTGAAGTTAGGATATATATGAGCGCATGTTCCGAATACATTAAAATGTTACAGGTGTCAAGCTTATGGGTATGTGGCAGCAGTGTGTATAAAGGAGGGTCCAAGGTGTGATAAATGTGCAGAAGGGCATGAGACAAGGGAATGTGTAGTATTGGGGAAAGTAGTGGAATGTGTTAATTCTAGGGGTGCCTATGGAGCTGGGGATCAGAAATGTCCCGTGCGAGAGAAGCAGGTTGCCGTTTCCAGGGTTACAGTAGTGCAGAAGTTGTCATATACTGAGGCATTGAAGAAAGTAGAGGAAGATGGGTTAAGGGGGAGGAGTGGTGAGAGTAGTAGAGATATACCAGTACAGAGGGATAGGCCAAAAGGTGATATAAGTTTCAGTAAAATGGGATTTTTAGCATTTATAGCAATGGTTATTAATTGTACTGTAGGGATGGATGGGAAGTCTCAAAAAATTGAGGTTGTGGTGGCAGCTGCATAGCAGTATTTGAGTGTGCGAGACTTGACAGCAGAAGAGTTACAGGGTGTGTTAAGTGGTGATGTCCCATCTTTTCCTGATGATGGCATGAGGTAGGAATACATTAAATGTAATGGAGTTGTACTCCAGTCTAGTAGGTGGCGGTAATGCAACAAATTGGATGCTAACCACCGTTAAACCTCATAGAAGACGAAGAAGAAGAATAAACTCACAAACGCTCTGACGAAGGCCGTGAGGCGGATACGTTAACTCAAATCGGACGAATACACATGGTTAGCCGATGTTATTGCGAGTGTAGCGAAACGCTGAATAAAGAGCAGTGAAACTATCAGGAACTGTGTACGGGTTCCTCCTTTTTTCACTGTTTCCAAAACTAAAATATGTTACGAACAGAGTGGAAAATGTATTTTTTAGAAAAACATTTTAGAAACGTTGCCAACGTTTCTAAAATGATGTTCTTTAGAAGGAGTGCATGTGCGAATTGAGTTATTATACACGTTCACTTCAGAGTCGTTTACTAACGGAAATACGCAAATATATGCTAGAACGCGCCAATAGGCTCTCGCTAGCTCGTGTTTGGCTCCGCCCACCTCGTTGTTTGTTCTAACCACTAGGAGTCATTTGCGGACGTTGGAAAGTACAGACGGTGGTCTATATTTTGGTACGCTAGCAGTACAAGAAACAAAACCAACAATTGCGCGCTGTAGCAGTACAGTGACGTGTTTTATTAAGACTACACCGGAAATATCGCACGTTAGTAACATGCAGTGACTCAACTACTGTGGCTCAAACTATTGATATTTTGAATCAGAAAAAATTAAGTTGTCTAATCTGTGGGTTT
Source organism: Oncorhynchus nerka (assembly GCF_034236695.1). Lineage (NCBI taxonomy): Eukaryota > Metazoa > Chordata > Actinopteri > Salmoniformes > Salmonidae > Oncorhynchus > Oncorhynchus nerka. Next base: position 30,244,181 of record NC_088401.1, on the reverse strand, counting down.
ACTGAATCCGGTGAGAATTCCCTGTGTACAGAGTTATTGCAAATTATGTTTTGGTAACTGGGATCAGGATGACCAAAGTAACCTTACCAGATATGCTTCCAGTGCAGAGAGACCTACACCCCAATACCTGTACTAAACACAAACACCAAGTTGGATGAAATTGAAAAAAGGAAGAAGACTGGATTGCAAACGGATGACACTGGATCTGGAAACAGTCATATACTGAGGAAATACTCAGCAAACATATGCTGAGAAATCAGCACCTGGTTAACAAGAAAAAGGTATGGATAATAACGTTTTCCTGTCTGCAGTGACTAAACTACATAGAGTATCATTGAATGTTTCACAGTATGAAATTGTCCTACATGTACATTGTACTTTATACATGTCATGTGAGTTCAGTGAATTACACAGGCCCCTCCCATCTACCAGAGAAGGCAAAGACACATTTCTATCTATCACAATATAACATTCAGGAAGAGTGTATGTTGTAATACCACGGTAGTATTGCCTCAATACCAGTGCGTGTTTGTCCACAGAAGAAGATGAGTGGGACCAAGAAGACATGCAAACAAGAAACCCAGTCACCAGCTCCCTCTTCCAGTGGACAGGCTGTGGAAAAACAGAACTTGGTAAGTCCAGAGTTTATATGTACACAGTAGGTACATGTGTGTTCAGTGATTCCCTCCTGATTAAATTGTTGGTGATATCACACTGCCCCCTAATTGTTTCTCTGACCTCCTTACCCTCTTTAACTTTGATGTCTGTCACTGCCTCACCTGTCCCCCAATTTATAACTTGAAGGAGGATTTTCAGGATCCAGAGCCAGAGAAGACACAGGAACTGTATGCTCAAATGGATAACATCCTGGATAGGGTAAATCAAAACAACTTCCAGCAATCGATGTTGGCAATTACTGAGTTCACCATTAACACAGAGGCCAGACTGAAGGGCATCATTCACCTCATATATGAGAGGGCCCTGGCACATCCTACCAGGTCTGTGACCTATGCCAACGTCTGCCGCTGCCTCATGGGGGTAAGTCTATACAATTCTCCGTCTGTTTTTATTTTGTCTGTTTCTCAGAGGTGATTGCTATTTTTTTGTCAAATGCCAGTGACCACACACCAAGAACAGCAGGAAATCATACATATTGTGCTTTTAACCTGTGTTTTTTTTTCTCCCTTCTGCATATCTTCCTCCTCAGCTTAGAGTACCCGCCGCTGCCAAACCAGGAGTGACAGTAAATTTCCGCACCCTGTTTCTGAACCGAGTCCAAGCAAACTTTGAGAACATGGCGAGAAACAGTTGCGAAATCTTCCGGCAAAAACAGGAGATGGTGGATGCCATCACCAAGGTAGCACATCCATCCCTTCAGAGACTGTCGACTACATTATAGACCAACATTTTGAAACATCTTTTTGAGATATTCTAATCTGATCTAAATTATATTCATTCCTCTGTATGATTTTAATGCTTTGATGTGCGATTGATTATGTTGCCCTAACTGTGCATTGGTAATAAACTGCTCCAAAAAATAAAGGGAACACTTAAACAACACAATGTAACTCCAAGTCAATCACACTTCTGTGAAATCAAACTGTCCACTTAGGAAGCAACACTGATTGACAATACATTTCACATGCTGTTGTGCAAATGGAATAGACAACAGGTGGAAATTATAGGCAATTAGCAAGACACCCCCAATAAAGGAGTGGTTCTGCAGGTGATAACCAGGACCGCTACCTCCGCCTTTGTGCAAGGAGGAGCAAGAGGAGCACTGCCAGAGCCCTGCAAAATGACCTCCAGCAGGCCACAAATGTGCATGTGTCTGCTCAAACGGTCAGAAACAGACTCCATGGGGGTCCGACGTCCACAGGTGCTTACAGCCCAACACCGTGCAGGACGTTTGGCATTTGCCAGAGAATTCCAAGATTGGAAAATTCGCCACTGGCGCCCTGTGCTCTTCACAGATGAAAGCAGGTTCACACTGAGCACATGTGAAAGACGTGACAGTCTGGAGACGCCGTGGAGAACGTTCTGCTGCCTGCAACATCCTCCAGCATGACCGGTTTGGCGGTGGGTCAGTCATGGTGTGGGGTGGCATTTCTTTGGGGGGCCGCACAGCCCTCCATGTGCTCGCCAGAGGTAGCCTGACTGCCATTAGGTACCGAGGTGAGATCCTCAGACCCCTTGTGAGACCATATGCTGGTGCGGTTGGCCCTGGGTTCCTCCTAATGCAAGACAATGCTAGACCTCATGTGGCTGGAGTGTGTCAGCAGTTCCTGCAAGAGGAAGGCATTGATGCTATGGACTGGCCCGCCCGTTCCCCAGACCTGAATCCAATTGAGCACATCTGGGACATCATGTCTCGCTCCATCCACCAACGCCACATTGCACCACAGACTGTCCAGGACTTACATTTACATTTAAGTCATTTAGCAGACGCTCTTATCCAGAGCGACTTACAAATTGGGTTGGCGGATGCTTTAGTCCAGGTCTGGGAGGAGATCCCTCAGGAGACCATCCACCACCTCATCAGGAGCATGCCCAGGCGTTGTAGGGAGGTCATACAGGCATGTGGAGGCCACACACACTACTGAGCCTCATTTTGACTTGTTTTAAGGACATTACATCAAAGTTGGATCAGCCTGTAGTGTGGTTTTCCACTTTCATTTTGAGTGTGACTCCAAATCCAGACCTCCATGGGTTGATAAATTTGATTTCCATTGATAATTTTTGTGTGATTTTGTTGTCAGCACATTCAACTATGTAAAGAAAAAAGTATTTAATAAGAATATTTCAATCATTCAGATCTAGGATGTGTTATTTTAGTGTTCCCTTTATTTTTTTGAGCAGTGCATATTGTGGTGCTATTCCCTTCAATTGATAATTGGAACATGATTTGTTATCTAACTAGGAACAATTTGTATAGTTTAACTTGTTAACTTTCCTTATTCCTTCCAGGAGGAGGAGCGCCAGCGAGTGTGGGAGGAGCTGGAGGAGGCCAAGACCGAGGAGCGGAGGCAGTCGCTAGGCAATATCAAGTTAATGTGTGAGTTGTTCAAGTTGAAGATGCTGACTGAGCACGTCATGCACGACGTCATCGTACAGCTGCTGAAGAACCAAGATGATAACTCTCTGGAGGGTCTCTGCACATTACTCTACACCATCGGCAAGGACTTGGACTTTAAGAAGGCCAGGGTACAGAATTTTGTCTGTCCATCCATCCATCCGTCTGTCTGTTTTTGAACAAAATAAAAACATTTTATTTTTTATCCATGACAGCAAAATGAATGGCATTTTTATTCCACATTTTGGGATTGATCAATCCAATAGATTCAGATCTATAAATCAGTCAACTACATTCACTTGGCCTGTCTATACTTCCACAGCCCAGAATGGATCAGTACTACAACATGATTGTGAAGATTATGAAGAATAGGACAACCTCCCCCAGAATCACAAGCATGCTGCAGGATGTGCTGGACCTCCGAAAGGTATGACCATTTATTTGTCTACCTCTTTAAACACCCATATCTACCCTCTTAGTTGTTTCATTTTCTTGTTCTATGCTATTAAACCCATATTATGTGGTTTATATGTATCAATTGTAGGAATTACAGTTCTATCAATTCTATAATATTACAGATTATTGCATTGCCAAAATGTAATGTTTTAGATGAGTGATGTAATGTTTCTGTTTGTGTGTGTGTGTATTTCTCTCTCCAGAAAGAAACGGCCCAGCTTGGTGAGTTGGTGGAAAAGATGGAGAAGACCGGGCTGCAAGCTGACAGTGATGCTGAGAAACACACGGGACCTGGAGACACAGAACCTGTTTTGCGTCCTCACTATAAGTCATTAGCCATGAAGAATCAGAAGCTGATCAGCACATCTATACCACTACAGGAGAACACATGTCCTCATCATGATGATAAGCTGAAAGCTGAAGACTCAGCTGCTGCTCGGGGGGCTACCAAAAAGGTGTGGATGGGATACCATTATAGGCTTAGTATAAGAGGTACATAGATATGTGGCAGGCTGTTATTTGAAAATGCATTCATGACTACCTCATGAAGCTGGTTGAGAGAATGCCAAAAGTATAGAAAGCTATCATCAAGGCAAAAGGGTGGCTACTTTTGAAGATTCTCAAATATAAAATATATTTTGATTTGTTTAACACTTTTTTTTGGTTACTACATGATTCCATGTATGTTATTTCATAGTTTTGATGTCTTCACTATTATTCTACATTTTAGAAAATAGTCAAAATTAAGAAAAACACTGGAATGAGTAGGTGTGTCCAAACCTTTGACTGGTACTGTATCTATCATAAAGGGATGTGGTTTGATCCATTGTGTGATGTCAATTACAACTATCTGTATGTTTGTCCACAGAAAAAGGTGAATGTGCAGTTGAAGACATGCCAACAGATAATCCAGGAGAGAGAGGAGGAACTACAGAAACTGAGACAGGAAGTGGAGTCTCTAAAGGTGCGATATTAGCTGACTGATTAAGTCCTTGATAACTGCACACATTTAGTGTGTCTGAAATTGGTCGTGTCAACAGAAGTGGGAGGATCAACAGAAGTGGTTGTATGGAAAGTGAATCATGTAATTGGGCAGATTTGTAGCCACTCAAGACCATTTTGCGTGGCTGATTGGGCTGCACGATGAGTCTATTGTTGACAACTGTAGCATTTTAGCTAAGCCTAAACCTGTTCCTAACCTTAACCTCATTCTCCTAACCTGCCACGTTAATTATTCTAACCTGCCACGCATTTTAGCTAACCCTAACCCTTTTCCTAACCTTATCCTCATTCTCCCAACCTGACACTTTAATTCTCCTAATCTGCTATGTTAGTTCTCTTCACCTGCTATGTAAACATTAAGCTGGTCTAACGGATAGTGGAGCACTAATGTTAGACCCATCGCAGTTGGTCCACACACTACTTTTGCAACGCCCACTTTCAGAAACACTCCCAAGTATGCAGTCACCCACACTGTGTGATGAGCTGTTTTAGGGCTCGTCTATGGGTGAATCTCAATTGTGTTTGCTTTTTTTATTTGCATTTATTTTGGGTAACCAACATGCATTGCATTCGGAAAGTATTCAGACCTCTTGACATTTTCCACTTTTTGTTACGTTACAAACTTATTCTAAAATTGATGAGAGTTTTTTCCACTCATCAATCTACACACAATACCCGATAATGACAAAGCAAAAACCGTTTAAAAAAACAACATTTTTGGTAATTTATAAAAAAGTAAACTGGAAATATCAAACCCTTTACTCAGTACTTCGTTGAAGCACATTTGGAAGCGATTGCAGCCTCAAGTCTTCTTGGGTATCATGCTACAAGCTTGGCACACCTGTATGTGGGGAGTTTCTCCCATTCTTCTCTGCAGATCCACTCAAGTGCTGTCAGGCTGGTGACCGATGTGGTAAACACCTCAATGTTATCAGATAAATCCCGGAACATATTCCAGTATGTACTAGCAAAACAGTTCTGTAGCTTAGCATCCACTTCATCGGACCACTACCGTATTGAGCACATCACTGGTACTTCCTTTTTGCGTTTTCGCTTGTAAGCAGGAATCAGGAGGATGCAGTTATGATCAGTTTTGCTAAATGGAGGGTGAGGGAGAGCCTTATATTTTCTTGTGTGTGTGGAGTAAAGGTGATCAAAGATGATTTTTGTCACCTCTAGTTGCACAGGTGAAATGTTGATAAAAGTGAGCTGAAACGGATTTCAGTTTCCCTGCATTAAAATCACCATCCGCGACCGGGGGACCCATGAGGCACCGCACAATTGGCCCAGCGCCATCTGGGATAGGGGAGGATTTGGCCGGATGGGATGCCCTTGTCCCATCGCTCTCTAGCGACTCCTTATGGTGGCAGGGCATGTGCAAACTGACTTCGGTCGCCAGATGTACGGTGTTTCCTCCAACACATTGGTGTGGCTGGCTTCCAGGTTAAGGGAGCAGTGTGTCAAGAAGCAGTGTGGCTTGGCGGGGTCATATTTCGGAGGACGCATGGCTCTCGACCGTCGCCTATCCTGAGTACGTACGGGTGTTGCAGCGATGGGACAAGACTGTAACTACCAATTTGATGATATGAAATTGGGGAGAAAAAGGGGTAAAAAGTACCAATAATAAATACAAAAATCACTGACCACAAGAAGCACTGCTTCTGGATGTGCATTTTTTGTTTGCTTATTGCTCTATACAGCTTGTTGAGTGCAGTCTTAGTGCCAGCATTGGTTTGTGGTGGTAAATAGACAGCTGCGAGGTATACAACTTAGAGGAGTAAAAACTAGAGACTTGCTAAAGAATAGAGATCACGCACCAGCTGCTATTAACAAAGAGACACACCTCCATCCCCTAGTCTTACCCGAGGCTGCCGTCCTGTCTAGACGATGCATGGAGAAACCCACGAGATATCTCTTGTCCATGACCTTCTTCAGCCAAGACTCTGAGAAACATAGGATATTACAGTTCTTTAGGTCTCGTTGAAAGGATAGTCTCGAACGGAGTTCATCCAGTTTGTTCTCCAGTGACTGCACATTCACCATCAGAACAGAGGGAAATGGCCGTCTATTTGTTCGCCGACGTAATCTCATTAGCATGCCGCCTCGCCTGTCTCTTTGTAGCCGCTGCTTCCTCTTTCAAGTCCCAGGGATTAGGGCCTGGTACAAAGTAAGAAGAACGTCTAGAGCTGCTGACTCGTTGAAGTAGAAATCTTCATCCAAATTGAGGTTAGTGATCGATGCTCTGATGTCCAGAAGCCATTTTCGATCAGAAGACATTATGGCGGAGACATTATGTAACAAAAAGTTAAGATCAGCATTAAAAAACACAAATTAGCAGTATTTGTCAGGAACCCGTAAAACGTCAGCTATCCCCGCAGCCCATCAATCATGACGGGGAGTATGCAAGTCAATACTTTGGGGGAAGTGCTGAGTATTCGGCACGCAGACAATGCTTACCAAAGTTTCTGAACCAAATGTCTCAACAAGATGCCTCTTTCTCTCTCTGTCTTTTGATAGTGCTTATCACAGGCTACAATAGAGGACAATGAGAGGTTCTTCACCAAGCTGATTGAGACAAGGTGCTCAGAGGTGAGAGAGGTGATCCAAGCTAAAGAGAAGGAGATGGTGAGTGAGGCTGAGGGACTCTTACAGACACTGGAGCAGGAGCTTGATGAGCTGAAGAGAACCGAAACAGAGGGTAGACAGCTTCCACACATAGAGGTCTACCCCCATTTCCTACAGGTAAAATCAATAGCGCTCAAATAAAATGCTACAGATGTTTACAAGCACATTTTGAAGTGTGTAAAGTTTGAACATTTATAAGGGGAAATGTTTGGATCAGTTTTGAACAAAGGTATTTATTTCCTCTGTATTGGTCAGTCAATATCATTCAGCACTTATACTATAGACAACTTCAGCTGGGGATAAAGACCCATTTGGGAATGCAGGAATACTTAACCCTATATCATCATTTACACTAGACCTCTTGTTTTGGATTGTAGAACACAACCTGGAAAAGGAAATCAGAATGTTGAAATGGTTTGTGTTTGATTCAAAATTTAAACCAGGTATCTACGATAAAACATTTAAGGAATGTGCTGAGAGAGGCATGACAGCATTGTGTGCCATTGTAGAGGATGGAGAACGCTGTTTTCATTCCAAGGAGAAATGTGGGATGGAAAACCAAGATTTCTTCAGATACTTACAGTTAATGGACTATTTTGAAAAAGAGAAAGTCATACCACGTATGACTATCCATGTGATTCGAAATGCATATCAACAGGCAATGTCGAAGACAACCTCTTCAATGTGTCATGGCCTGATAGACTCAACTCGTTATATTAAAGCAACATGGGAAAAGGAACTGAATATAGACATCTCAGAGGAAGACTGGGACAATATATGCAGTACCCAACATGCAGTGCATTCAAAAAGTATTCAGGCCCCTTGACTTTCCACATTTTGTTACATTTACAGCCTTATACTAAAATTGATTACTGTTTTTTTCCCTCATCAATCTACACACAATACCCCATAATGACAAAGCAAAAACAGATTTTTAGGCATTTTTGCAAATGGATTCAACTTAAAAAACAGATCACATTTACATAACTATTCAGACCCATTACTCAGTACTTTGTTGAGGCACCTGTAGCAGCGATTACGGCCTCGAGTCTTCTTGGGTATGACGCTACAAGCTTGACCCACCTGTATTTGGGGAGTTTCTCCCATTCTTCTCTAAAGACCCTCTCAAGCTCTGTCAGGCTGGATGGGGAGCGTCACTGCACAGCTATTGTCAGGTCTCTCCTTTGATGTTAGATCGGGTTCATGTCCCGAAGCCACTCATGCGTTGTCTTGGCTGTGTGCTTAGGGTTGTTGTCCTGTTGGAAGTTTAACCTTCACCCCAGTCTGAGGTCCTGAGCGCTCTGGAGCAGGTTTTCATCAAGGATCTCTGTACTTTGCTCTGTTCATCTTTCCCTCGGTTCTGACTAGTCTCCCAGTCCCTGCCTCTGAGAATCTCTTGTTTCGCATGGTCTGAGAGTCCTTTAGGTGCCTTTTGACAAACTCCAAGTGGGCTATCGTGCCTTTTACTGAGAAGTGGCTTCAGTCTGGCCACTCTACCATAAAGGCCTGATTAGTGCAGAGATGGTTGTCCTTCTGGAATGCTCTCATCTCCACAGAGTAACTCTGGAGCTCTGTCAGTGACCATCGGGTTCTTGGTCACCTCCCTGACCAAGGCCCTTCTCTCCCGATTGGTCAGTTTGGCCAGGCGGCCAGCTCTAGGAAGAGTCTTGGTGGTTCCTAACTTCTTCCATTTAAGAATGATGAAGGCCACTGTGTTCTTGGGGACCTTCAATGCTGCAGAATTCTTTTTTGTATTCTTTCCCCGACACAATCCTGTCTCGGAGCTTTATGAATATTTCCTTCGACCTCATGGCTTGGTTTTTTTCTCTGACATGCACAGTCAACTGTGGGACCTTATATAGACAGGTGTGTCCATTTTCAAATCATGTCCAATCAATTGATTTCACCAAAGGTGGACCCTAATGAAGTTTTACAAACATCTCAAGGTTGATCAATGGAAACAGGATACACCTGAGCTCAATTTCGACTCATAGCAAAGGGTCTGAATATTTGCTAAGAAACATTTAAACCTGTTTTTGCCTTGTCATTATGGGGTATTGTGTGTAGATTGAAGATTTGTTATTAATTTAATCAATTTTAGAATAAAGCTATAATGTAACAAAATGTAGAAAAAGAAAGGGGTCTGAATGCACTGTACTTCTTCAAACTCAAGAACATGGAGAGTTATGTTGGAGAAACAAGTCGTTTTTTTTTATCACACCTAGAATCAAAAGTCAACAGCTAACTATACAACAGCCATGCTGGCAGCTGTGTGGCTATGTAGATGCCAACCACACCCATTTATTTTGTCCCAGAGAATGTGATGGGCAGTCACAAATACTTGTTAAAGGCACCAAGTAAAAAAGCCATTACCAGGAACTGGTATAAAGTAGAAGCCCCAAAATGATAATCCAAGATATCTTTAATATGGAAAGCTTGATATACATATACCTTAAGACTCCAAAATCCTTTATTCGAATGTAACTGGGAGAAATTGACATCATTCACAAATTAATATCTTGTGAACCTTTAGTTCATTGTTTTGATCTGTTTTTGATGAACTTTTTTGAAAAGGTATTATAAATATATATTTAAACAATAATATAGCAAACTTCTATCTCTGCTCACTACATATAACTATTTATATGAACACCTTATATGTTGACTTTTACCATGTTGCGGTGAAATGGGTTTGTGGTATATCTGATGTCCTGCATGTTTCCTTGTCTGTTTGTAGAAATTGCCCAGCATCACTGAGGCTTTTGAAGAAGTGAGGACATGTGCCTCTGAAATGCAACAGCAATTTGAAGATTCCTCCAAGTTGCAATTTGTGGAGTTTTCTAAATCAGGTGCTTATTTTAGGTCTGCAAAATGTTTCCCAACATGCCCAGATTCTCCAGAAATCCTGGTTAGAGGAATTTAGATTCCCTGCTTATTCCTTCCTTCTACAGGGAATCTGCCAACCTGAGAATATTGGTTAAATTACTGGGATTTTTGCAACCCAAGGCCTACTATTTCTGTCCACAAGCCAAATTCCTTCATACATGAACACTTTTTTTTCTCTATTTCTTTCAACAGTTGAAGAAAGTCTGGGACCATACAGTAAGTACCCAGCTAGCACAACGTTCTGAGAACCATGTGTTTCTTAGATCTTGGTGAGAGCATGGCTGTCCTATGGTTAGTTTGCATACAACCTTCCCACCACCTTCTGGGAATGGTGCAGATTACCCAACTAGCACATAATGTTCTGAAAACCATGTGTTTCTTTGGTGAGAATTTCAGTACTTCATCTTAACATTTCCTACAGGTTTCCTCATGGTTCTATTTCAAATAATGTTCTCAAATTGTTCAGAGAATGTTTTAAGAAACAACGTTTTCTGTGGGAATTTCAGTACTTCATGATAAAGTTTTCTACAGGTTTCCTCAATGTTCTATTTCAAGTCATGTTCTCAGAACATTAAGAAAACTTTCTATAAAAAAAACACAAAACATTAGTAACATTTAAAAAAGTTTCTAAGAATTTTATTTAAAAACATATATTTCCTATCTTGTTAATAAGTGTGTTCATGTGTGTTGGCCGCACCCACTAATTGGCCACACCTGATTTTGATGAGTGCTTGTTCCCTTTGAAGTGTGGTCTGTTTAAATAAACTAAAATGAACAGTTTTGTGTGAGTAAAAAAAACATGGTGTGATAGCTCCGTCGTGGTGGCACTGTGGACTAATTCCAAGATCATAGGTTCAAGTCTCACTGACGTCATACCACAATTAAAAATGTGTTTGCATGATTAAAGCTTAAGCAAAATAATGTCCATGTGTCCTATCTATGCTTGGAATTAAAATCAGTTAAATGAAATTAGCAGTGTTGAAACATTCTCAGAACGTTATTTAATGACCTATAATTTTAGTTCTCAGAATGTTTATACCACCTCCCAGGAAAACTTTCAGGGAAACATAGTAAAACGCTCTCAGAACCTCCTTGAAACATTTATATACGTTCCCTGAACAGGCTACGTTTTCACTTCCATTCAATACTTTGGGAGAAGTGTGGAGAATTTAAAAAACGTTCAGTTTTACCAGTCAGGAAACTTATGACTTCGTTTCCAGAACTAATGGGAAACCAAAAATGTAAGTTCCCACAACTTCCAAGGAACCAAATGTGCTAGTTGGGTAGTACCATCACAGCACAATTACTGGCATAAAGTGAAGGACCTAACATACAGGACTGACATACTACAACCTCTTTCTTCTTGTTTTCATTTTCTCTCTCTCTTCTCCCTCAGCTATCAGTTCTCTTAGCACTAGCAGACAGGCAGTGGAAGAAAAGGACTTGGTAAGATCTGGTCAGATTAATATGTACATGTGTAATACGCTCCTGGTTGAATAACGATGGAGATAATATCTGTTGGTGATGCTGCCCCTTTATTATTTAACTCTGCTTACTCCCTCTTCTGCCCCCTTAACTTATTACTTGAAGCAGGACCTTGTGGACCTAGAGACAGTGAAGACAGAGGAAATGTATGAACAAATGGATAACATCCTGACCAGCCTGACTCCCAAGAACTTCTATCAGTCAATGAAGGTAGTGAGTGCATTCACCATTGACACAGAGGACAAACTCCAGAGCATCATTGACTCTATATATGAGAGGGTCATCTTACACCCTACCAGCGCTGAGGTCTATGCAAAGGTGTGCAACCAACTCAAGGGGGTACGTATGCATCTGTACAAGTCTCCATGTGTGTATTTGTGTTTGCCTGTCACCAACAGCTGTTTTATTGTTTTTAATACAATTTTACCAGCTCTTAGGGCAACATACACTGAGTGTACAAAACATTAGGAACACTTTTTCCATGACAGACTGAGCTGGTAAAAGCTACAATCCGTTATTGATGTACTTGTTAAATCCACTTCAATCAGTGTAGATGAAGGAGAGGGAAGGATTTTTAAGCCTTGAGACAATTGAGATGTGAATTGTGTATGTGAGACAAAACATTTAAATTCTTTTGAACGGGATATGGTAGTAGGTAGTAGGTGCCAGGCGCACCGGTTTGAATGTGTCAAGAACTGCAACACTGCTGGGTTTTTCACGCTCAACTGTTTCCTGTGTATTGAGAATAGTCCACCACCCAATGGACATCCAGCCAACATGACACAACTGTGGGAAGCATTGGAGTCAACATTTTCAAGTATTGTGGTGGCAACATGTTATGGGTGTGCTTGTCACCGGCAGCAACTGGGGAGTTTGTCAAGATCTAAATGCATTTGAAAGGTTTAAGGAAAACCCGCCATAGTCTTCTACAAACTTAACCTTGGGACAGAGTGCCCTTTTAGTGGGACAGTTAAGCACATTTTAATGCAAAAAACACACCAATGGCATTCCAATAGGTATTGAGTGTTTCTGAGTGGTACAGTATCAACCCCCTGACTTAAATCTGCGTGAAAAATATATAGACAAGATTTGAATATTGCTGTCCATCAATGATTCTCAACCAAATTTACTGAGCTTAAGCAATTTTGACTAAAAACAATGCCCTAAGAGTTATGTAATGTTTGTAGAATCTTATTCAAAATGATTCACGGCTGTAATGGCTGCAAAAGGTGCTTCCACCAAGTAGTGGGCTAACTGCGGTGTAAAGACATATGCAATTCTTCACATTACAATTTTTATTCATTTGTCTTTCATTTTGAAAATGTGAAGTAGTTTGTGTAGATCTGTAGGAAGAAATCCAGATTTTGAACCCTTCTGTTATTTGAAGGCAGCAAAAATGTGAAGACTGTGTGCAAGGGGTGTAGACCTTCACTAGTGACTGTATATCTACCAAATAAGTATCCAATACAGTAATGTAATAGTGGTCAATGTTCAGAATCTAATCCGAACTAATTCAAATCTAACTCTGTCTCTCTCGCTCCATAATCGGATAACCCGTTAATGAGTTTTTGTCTCCTACATATCCTGCCCTTTCAGCTCAAAACACCTGGAGTGACAGTAAATTTCCACAAGCTGCTGCTGAACCAATGCCAGAAGGGCTTTGAGAAGGATAATAGAAAGATCTTAAAAGAAAAGCAGAGGGAACTCGACACCACCACTGAGGTAGCACCTCATACAGCAACATTTCATCTTTGAGATGTCAAAATCCACATTACATCAACTTTATTTCTCTTCATAATACCTTATTATTTTATAAACAATTGTAATTGATTAACTTTACATTGATATTACATTTAAAGTATTCCCTTCAACTGATCATTGTAACACCTGTACCTTGTTTAGACCAATGCAATTTGTATTAGTACAAGGCAGGCTGAACAGACATCCTGATTTCCTTCCAGGAGGAGGACCGTCAGCGACTGAGGGAGGAGCTGGAGGAGGCTAAGGCAGAGGGGCAGCGGGAGTTGCTATGCAACATCACATTCATCTGCCATTTGTTCAAGTTGAAGATGATGACCGAGGGCCTCATAGACTACTGCATCGTAAAGCTAATAAAGGATGGAGATGATGATTCGCTAGAGGGTCTGTGCAGAATACTCTTCACCATTGGCAAAGACTTGGACTCTGAGAAGAACCAGGTCTGTCTGTCTGTATGGATTTATTGATGTGCGTCTGTTTGTAAGTCAATAGCATTCACTTAGCCGGTCTATACTTCCACAGCCCAGAATGGATGAACACTACACCCAGATTAATCTGATACAGGAGAGAAGGAGGACCTCCCCCAGAATCCGCTATATGCTTCAAGATGTGCTGGACCGCAGAACGGTATGACCAGCTACCCCACAACCTCCACTACCTGTTATGTTTGTTCTGTGTCTTTGGTTGTCTGTCTCTCTCTCTCTCTCTCTCTATTTCTCCCCCTCCCTCTCACCTATTCTCTAATATTTTAAAGCACTGATATTAGATTCTTGCTCAAGTCTGATGTAATGTTTCACTCACAATTCCACTTTCTCTCTCCAGCTCCATTTGTACAAGGGCCAGAAGGAAGACCATTGAAGACCAGGACCATGTGTTTTTACAATTCCTCTGTCCTGTGTCTGTGTTCTTTTGCCCATCTTAATCTGTTTTCTTTTAATTGGTCAGTCTTAGATATGGCTTTTTCATTGCAACTCTGCCTAGAAGGCCAGCATCCCTGAGTTGCCTCTTCTCTGTTGATGTTGAGACTGGTGTTTTGCGGGTACTATTTATTGAAGCTGCCAGTTGAGGACTTGTGAGGCGCCTGTTTCTCAAACTAGACACTCTAATGTACTTGTCCTCTTGCTCAGTTGTGCACCGGGGCCTCCCACTCCTCTTTATATTCTGGTTAGAGCCAGTTTTCACTGTTCTGTGAAGGGAGTAGAACACAGCGTTGTACAAGATCTTCAGTTTCTTAGCAATTTCTCGCATGGAATATCCTTCATTTCTCAGAACAAGAATAGACTGGCTAGTTTCAGAAGAGAGTTCTTTGTTTCTGGCCATTTTGAGCCTGTAATCGAAGCCACAAATGCTGATGCTCCAGATACTCAACTAGTCTAAAGAAGGCCAGTTTTATTAATTCTTTAATCAGCACCACAGTTTTCAGCTGTGCTAACGTAATTGCAAAAGGGTTTTCTAATGATCAATTAGCCTTTTAAAATTATGAACTTGGATTAGCTAACACAACGTGCCAATGGAACACAGGAGTGATGGTTGCTGATAATGGGCCTCTGTACGCCTATGAAGAAATTCCATACAAAATCAGCCGTTTCCAGCTACAATAGTAATTTACAATATTAACAATGTCTTTACTGTATTTCTGATCAATTTGATGTTATTTTAATGGACAAAAAAATTGCTTTTCTTTCAAAGACAAGGACATTTTTAAGTGACCCCAAACTTTTGAACGGTAGTGTATAGAGTCCAATCACAAGAACTGAACTTAGCCTGTGGTACACTCCTACTCTGTTGGAATGAGCGACTGTTATCTTTGTCCTTGCCATTTTGCATTGAAATGCATGTTTCTTGTGGGTTACCAGGTTTCAATTCAACCTTTTTATGCAAGTAAAGTACAGATGTAACTCCCGAGGGTCGCAGCGGTCTAAGGCACTGCATCTCAGTGCTAAATGAGTTACTACAGACCCTGGTTCAATTCTAGGCATTTCACAACTGGCCGTGATTGGTTGTTCCATAGGGCCGTGCGCACAATTGGCCCAGCGTCGTCCGGGTTAGAGTTTGGCCGGGGTAGGCCGTCATTCTAAATAAGAATTTGTTCTTAACTGACTTGCCTAGTTAAATAAAGGTTAAATAAATACAAATAAAAATGTAGGATCTTAATTTGAGGCAGTTTGTTATAGCGGGAAGATAGTCCTGCAGCAACAGTAAATGTGGATGTTTTTTGTTGGGGTTGCTGCATTTTACGTTAGGACAAATCAAGTCTGACATTTTAAAGTGGAAATTACAAACTTTAGAAAGCTTTTTAAACTTTGAATATGCTACAAGTTTGCACTGACTGCTATGCAAGAAATTCACTTATGCACTTAAATATAAGAGTACAAGCACAGAGGTGATTGGCATCTGTGTTGGCTCTATGATAATTTACCACGTTAACCAAGGCTGTCTCTGTGCTGTGGTGGGCACGAAAACCAGATTTGGATTTTTTCAAAAATGAAAACAATTGATTAACAATAGATTGTACTTTAGATATGCAATTAAAAACTATTTTGAAGGTGGTGGAATAGGATCGAGAAGGCAGATGTTGCCAGGCCAGCTCATGGCTTAAGTTGTGATATCACTTTCCTGAGCATGTCTGTGTCAACCTGGGAAAATGAATCCATCGTGCCTTTGTGTGGTTGGCTAGGGCACATATCAAACTTTTCATCGGGTCTTGCTAAATGAAAGCTTGATTAACTGGCCCGGTGAGCTTGGCAGATGTTGCCCGGGCCAGCAGGCAGCCCTGGATGTTGACCGCTGCAGTCTCTAGCTAATCCACTCCTTGTACTCTATGTCATGGGCCAAAGAAAAAACACCACCTGCAGGAGAAGACACATTTTGTGCCCAGTTATCCCTCTCACTTCGCCTCTTCCACATTTCAGTTAATTATTATAGCTTCTGCCTTGGGCCAATCAGTGTAATTTTGTAAATGCTGGAACTCTATCGCAGGACGCATTATTCACCCAAGTTTTGTCGAAATTGGGCCAGTGGTCGTGTGCGACTAACGTTCAGATGGACAAATGGATGGAGACCGATCCACTGTCCCCTTCTCGGTTTCATCATGGGGGACAACATCATATCGAAACTTGGAGTCACAACATGACATGCTGTCTGGTCCTCCCACTATGACTCGGGGAAAGCATTGAAGTTTATTCAATTCAGGGAGGTGAAAGTGCGAGGTGATGAACTTGATGCTCCTTTCTAATCAACATCCAGGGTCTTATTCTGACATGATGATCGATGCTTGGCTGCTTTTTGACAAATAAAATATATAAATAATAATCTCATGTAGGCTATACCCCCACTGTATCTTCGAGCGGTTGGCTACAGTAGATACCACAGTGGGCACATTCGCTCTATAACGCAACATATTTTGTGGCAAAATCATCAGTAGAGTTGAAAATGCAATGGAAACCCATTTTACTTGTATTTTTCATTTGGTACATGCAGGAATTTAACTGCAAAAGTTGTATTTATGTGCACTATGTCATCACCCACAGCCTTTTATCGGCAACAAGTAAATTTGATGGAAACATCTCTGGTGAGAAAATGCTAATATTAGAATATTTGCATGAAAATCTGTCGCCAATTGAGTGGAAACCTAGCTTGTGTTGTAATATGACTTATTTCTACTTTAATATGCTTACAAATAAAGTACCTGATGATATAAGCATAGTGGATACTGTGACTAGTCATTTACAGGGGTGACATCAGCGTTTATACAGATTAATTACAGGCATCAGTTCCAGAATGAACTTTCTAGTTCCATCCTTTAAAAATGACTTGCCAGGTAAGACCATCTGATAAAACAGTAGTATTTCCCTTTAAGCTATTTTGGCAACACCTTCACATTCTACACAGTAGAATTGGATAGAGGGCAAACTTGCCCCCAAAGTTTGTTTTTAGCATGGACTAGTCAATTGGGTGGGACTTCCTATGGTATTTTTTGTATCTTATTAATATCCCCATTATCTGTTGTGAAAGCCGCAACTACTCTCCCTGGGGTCCAGGGGCCGGATTAACAAAACTTTAAGAATACATTTCTTAACTGGCATTTTTTTCCCTTATCTTCGGACTTAAGAAGAAAGTTAAGCAAAGTTGCTTTTCCTCAATAAAGTTGTTAGAAATGTTCTTAAAGTTTTACCTACGTTTCTTCCTAAGAAAAAAGTTCAGAAGAAATGGTATTCTTGAAAATAATGCTTTAGGATTTCTTCTTTTGAAATGTACTTAACTTTAGGACAGCTTAACCCTTTTCTTGAGACGAATGGGTACTTTTGTAACCATTCATGTTTTCTTGCGCCACAGAAACAGTTGGCTTCAGGATATTTAAATACAGCAATAATACAAATTGAACACGCATTATCTGGCTAGCTAGATATTAACAATATATTACAATACTCTTAAGTGTTAAATAGCTGGCACTATCTCGTCAATTTGCAAAGAAGAACTTAGCAAACGATGTTAACGTTGATGCAGTCTATCACAGTGCAATCCGTTTTGTCACCAAAGCCCCATATACTACCCACCATTGCGACCTGTACGCTCTCGTTGGCTGGCCCTCGCTTCATACTCGTCGCCAAACCCACTGGCTCCATGTCATCTACAAGACCCTGCTAGGTAAAGTCCCCCCTTATCTCAGCTCGCTGGTCACCATAGCATCTCCCACCTGTAGCACATGCTCCAGCAGGTATATCTCTAGTCACCCCCAAAACCAATTCTTTCTTTGGCCGCCTCTCCTTCCAGTTCTCTGCTGCCAATGACTGGAACGAACTACAAAAATCTCTGAAACTGGAAACACTTATCTCCCTCACTAGCTTTAAGCACCAGCTGTCAGAGCAGCTCACAGATTACTGCACCTGTACATAGCCCACCTATAATTTAGCCCAAACGACTACCTCTTTCCCTACTGTATTTTATTTATTTATTTATTTTGCTCCTTTGCACCCCATTATTTTTATTTCTACTTTGCACATTCTTCCATTGCAAATCTACCATTCCAGTGTTTTACTTGCTATATTGTATTTACTTTGCCACCATGGCCTTTTTTTGCCTTTACCTCCCTTGTCTCCTCATTTGCTCACATCGTATATAGACTTGTTTATACTGTATGTTTGTTTTACTCCATGTGTAACTCTGTGTTGTTGTATGTGTCGAACTGCTTTGCTTTATCTTGGCCAGGTCGCAATTGTACATGAGAACTTGTTCTCAACTTGCCTACCTGGTTAAATAAAGGTGAAATAAATCAAATAAAAAATGTTGGCTATAATGTCTTTCTTTACACGTTAGCTAGCTAACGAATGTAACGGTCACGCAGTCCCTCTACCACCATCTCTATGATGGATGACACCTTCTCCTTCAGCTGGTGCACATAAATGGTCTCTCAGCTCCCTTCTTCTTAGCAACCGACTTAATGTCGGAACACTTCTTTTTTACTGCATCACTGTCCCTTGCCATACCCCTGATGGCAGAGACAGACTCGGTCACTCTCGCCCATCCTCTCTTTTTGGTCTCTGCAGTTATCAAGTCTCCCCAACAGCAACCATTTCCTGGCTGCTATTTCCTCCACCATCACTTAAAGCTCTTGTTTACTGAAGTTTTTATTGCGCTTTCCTTGGTTACACATTTTTGGTTTTGATGTACAGTAGCTAACGTTAGTCGGATGGCTATGTGTGAAAAATGTTTTTTTGTTTGTGTGTGAAGGGTTCGCAAGCCAACTAAAACATTTTATTCTCGAAACATAAAGAAAAAAAATACATTTAATAAAATTGAAATATCAACACTTTATTATAGTGGGCCAAATCCTATCATCCCTGTCACATAGGCGTATTTATTGGTTTCAAGCACGTCACTAATGTCAATGCCACATGAGAAGATATTTACGAAGTTCTTAAGAAATATATTTACGAAGTTCCTAAGAAAACTACACATTTCTAAGAACAGTTTGAGGAATTACATTTACGAACTACAGTTGAAGTAGGAAGTTTGCTTACACTTAGGATGCAGTCATTAAAACTCGTTTTTCAACCACAAACTATAGTTTTGGCAAGTCAGTTAGGACATCTACTTTCTGCATGACACAAGAAATGTTTACCAACAATTGTTTAAAGTTTATTTAACTTATCACAATTGCAGTGGGAGAAGTTTACATACACAAAATTGACTGTGCCTTTAAACAGCTTGAAAAATTCCAGAAAATTATGTCATGGCTTTAGAAGCTCCTGATAGGCACATTTTTTATTTATTTTTTTTACCTTTATTTAACCAGGCAAGTCAGTTAAGAACACATTCTTATTTTCAATGACGGCCTGGGAACAGTGGGTTAACTGCCTGTTCAGGGGCAGAACGACAGATTTGTACCTTGTCAGCTCGGGGGTTTGAACCAAATTTACATAATTTAAGTCTATTGGAGGTGCACCTGTGGATGTATTTCAAAGCATACCTTCAAACTCAGCGCCTCTCTTTGCTTGACATCATGGGAAAATCAAAAGAAACCAGCTAAGACCTCAGAAAAAAAGTTTTAGACCTCCACAAGTATGGTTCATCCTTGGAAATCATTTCCAAATGCCTGAAGGTACCACGTTCATCTGTACAAACAATAAATACTAAATGAGTGTATGTAAACTTCTGACCTACTGGGAATGTGAAGAAAAAAATCTAATCTGAAAAATATCTCTACTATTATTCTAACATTTCACATTCTTAAAATAAAGTGGTGATCCTAACTGACCTAAAACAGGGAATTTTTACTTAGAATAAATGTCAGAAATTGTGAAAAACTGAGTTTAAATGTATTTGGCTAAGCTGTATGTAAACTTCCGACTTCAACTGTATCTTATGAACTTCTTATTTTCTTTCTTAAGCAGCTTCTTAATTTTTTTCGTAAGTAATGTTTCGTGAATCCGGCCCCAGGACATGAACAGTTCAAGAACAGATTTACATACATTTAAATATGGCACACACAACCTACATGTCAATACATACACACAAAATATCTAGATCAAATAGGTAGAGGTGTTGTGCCGTGAGGTGTTGCTTTATCTGTTTTTTGAAACCAGGTTTGCTGTTCATTTTAGCAAATGAGATGGAAAGGAGTTCCATGCAATAATATCTCTATATAATAATACTGTATGCTTTCTTGAATTTGTTCTGGATTTGGGGACTATGAAAAGACCCCTGGTGGCATGTCTGGTAGTGTAAGTGTGTCAGAGCTGTGCGTAAGTTCACTCCGGAAGCAATTTGACATTTTCAACACACTTTTTTTCCTATAAAAGAAACGATGCAGTCAGTCTCTCCTCAACTCTTAGCCAAGAGGGACTGGCATGCATAGTATTTATATTAGCCCTCTGATTACAATTAAGAGCAAGATGTGCCTCTCTGTTCTGGGCCAGCTGCAGCTTAACTACATGACCACATGATTGGACAATAATCAAGATTAAGACAGAACTAAAGCCTGCAGGACTTGCTTTGTGGAGTGTGGTGTAAAAAAAAGCAGAACGTGTCTTTATTGCAGACATACCTTTCCCCATCTTTACAACCATTGAATCTATATGTTTTGACCATGACCGTTTACAATCTAAGGTAACACAAAGTAATTTAGTCTCCTCAACTTGTTCAACATCCAAACCATTCATTATGTTGTGACGTGACTATTCATTCACGTGAAGACTTATATCAAATCAATTATCTTTGTAATTATTATTATTACGTGATTAAACTAATGTAACATTAATTAACTAAGAAGTCGGGGCACCACGGGAAAATGTTGTTTGAAGAGTTATTATTTCCCTAATTTAACTCTGTTCAGATATTTTCATATCTTAGCGATTACAGTCACTTATTAATGTACTATTACCTCATCAGCCATTCTGAACGTCCTAATTTCTTCTAGTCTGCATGAACCCTACTTTATTGATGAATCAGCGATACACAAGTTGGCTCAATTATTTATTTACAAACTAATTAAACAATTACAGAATACACAAACACACAATATCATTATACAGTAAATAGTCACTAGAAGTCTAACGAAGCAGGACAGTTTGGTTATAACACAGTGGCGAATTCAGAGAGGGGAGGAAGGGAGACAAAGGAGTTACTCTATCGGACGTTGGGAAGCTACGCTCACGAAATACAAAATCTGAAGCACTCTAATAACTGCTCATTTGGAAAAAGAGTATGCAATTTATGTATTTACGTTTGAGCTGTCCTTGATCGTCCAAATCTTTTGGTCACGGAGATGTTGAGTGTACGACTCTGGTTCGGCCACCAGAGTTCACCATGTCCTTAGGTAGAGCTCCTGGTCATGGTGGTGTTAAGAATGGATACTTCGACTTACCCTGTACAGTAAGTTCTCAGAGTTGATCTCGTTAGAATGCTTCAGAGGTTGTCAGTGTTCTCATCCTAGGCTACGTACGTTTCCAGCTGCAGACGGATAACGCGACATCTAGGATTGGCTTCTTCTGTAGTGATCGATAGCTTCAGAGTTTAAAACCATTATGCAACATTCGGCTTACACCTCAGCCTGATTGGTTTATAGAGTGGCAACCATTTCAAAGTGGGGACCAGCGTCCTCACGTTCTCTGGTCTTGTAGTTTTAGTTTTTAGAGTTGTAGTTTTAATCCATTTTGCAACAAACCGGCTCACGCTTTAGTCTGCTTGGTCTATAGAGTGGTAGATTTCTCAACCATTTTTAACGTATTCAGCTGGCGCTGCACGTAACTGGTCTAATATGTTAATTCTTCAGCGCGTCCTTTTAAACACTTGGGGAAAAAGGGCGTTCCATTACATTTTGCATAATCTCTGTGCTCACGTGGGTGTGGTTACTGACTTGGTAAACGTGACATGAAAAACCATTGTCTCATTTAGAAGACTTAAATCACATTTCTATCTTTTAAAAGGTATTAAGATACTTAGTCATTCATTTTAAACAACATTCAGATGCATACCTCATAATTGAGAAGTGTAGACAGAGGTACAGTCTACATCTGGTTCTACCGTCCTTCATGATGTCACAACATCAAAAATGAATTCGACATGAGGTTTCTTCTAGTATCCACTGAACATTTCCACATTCTCAAAAATGTAAATATTGTTGCCTAGCCGGCACCCCCGATCTCCATCTCAGGACTGGAAAGTCATGACAATTATCAGATTCAACTGAGGTCTCCCGAGTGGCGCAGTGGTCTATGGCACTGCATCTCTGTGCTAGAGGCATCACTACAGACACCCTGGTTCAAATCCAGGCTGTATCACAAATAAAATAAAACTTAGGGAATGATTTGTACCAAATACAATTCTCTTAATTTTAGAGATGTGGCATGTCATTGGTAAAAATATAAAAAGAGTAGAGGGCCTAGAGAACTGCCCTGGGTACACCACATGTTTGACATTTAGAGAAGCTTCCATTAAAGAAAAACCTCAAGGTTCTATTAGATAAATAGCTCTGTCACATAATTTCTCAATTTACAATGTCAGCTAGTCAGATGTGCAGCCAGACTTATTAGCCACTCCTTTTGCCCCATCTCTTTCAACCATACCATTTTTCAATTCCTCATCGATCCATGGAGCCTTACAGTATTTTAACAGGTGCATGTTTATCAATAATTGGAAGAAGCTATTTCATAAATTCATGAAATGCAGCGCCTGGATGCACCTTATTGATCACATCAGATCAACAAATATTTTTTACATCATCTACATAAGGGTCACAGCAACATACTTTATATGATCTCTTGTACACTATTTTAGGCCCAGCTGTTGGAACCTTGGTTCTCCTAGTTATAGCCACTATATTGTGATCACTGCATCCAATGGATATGGGTACAGCTTTAGAACAGAGTTCTACAGTATTTGTAGAAATGCGACCTATACATGTGGATGATCTTGTTCCTGTAGTGTTTGTAAACACCCTGGTAGGTTAATTAATAACCTGAACTAGAAGCTACCTCTTGAGTGGACAGCTTGATGAAAACCATTCAATATTCAGGTCCAAAAGAAAGTAGACCTCTCTGTTTACATCACGTACACCATCTAGCATTTCACACACTTTATTTAGATACTGACTTTTAGCACTTGGTGGCCAAACACTGTTAACACTTGACATGGGTTAAGGCAGGGTTATTTGAACCAGCTGTGTACTGCTAGGGCAAAAACCAAAATGTGACCCAAGTGGGGCCCCAGGACCAAGTTTGGGAAACCCTAGGTTAAGGAAGGATCACACAGAAAATAACATCCAGATCAGCAGGAAGTATCAGCCTATGAGCAAACGTTCCAAAAAATGAAGGTGGCAGTGAATCACCAACCTTGGCTTAATGCCTGTTCAAACAACACAATCCAGGTGGCAGTATGTACCCTTTCAGTTTGTTTAGCGAGTGTCAATCAACTAATAGAAATAGAAGACAAAGAAATGCACTACTTTAAAATGGAGATAAGCCTCAATGGTGCTGCCCATGCTGTCACAGAAGCCATAATGGCAAAGGTGTACCCTCTATCCCAACTATGTTCTACACTTGCAGGTAAAGGCCGCTCTCCCACTGACTCATTGAAAAACTTTCAGAAATGTGCCACCGTGGTTTTACTCAATACCCCATGTTGATCTTAGCCTGATTGAAGAAAGGAAACAGTGGTGTGAAGAAGATAATGTAGGAACAGTACTGGATCAATATATTAGTAATCAGTTGTATTATTATTGTCTTGCAGTGTATACAGATGGTTCAAAGGATCCCACAGGAGCAGGTGGAAGAGACTAACATGCTTTATCTGTCTATGCAACAGAAGTGGTTGTGATAATTGTTGGATTGCCATGGATAGAGGAGGTGCAACCAAGAAGAGTAGTAATATGTTGGGACTGCATCAATTTGATGTAGTTTAAGATCTATAAAGTCAGAACATGAGAATTTAGGGTGATAAATAATGCTGCTGTTGTTGGGGTTATTGGAATTGGTATTGAAATCCAGTTCTGTTGGATTAGGGCTCATACCGGAGTGTATGGAAATGATATAGTGGATATAATAGCAAAACGACCCGTGAAAAATAATATTGTGGATATACAGGTGCAGTTGGGTAGAGGGGAAATTAAAACATTGATTCTGAAAAATGGGTTAGATTGCTGGCATAGACAATGAGATGAAAGTAGAATGGGCAAACATTTTTATAGTACAAGGAAATCTGTACGGGATATTAGTGTCATATAATGGAGATGAAAGGGAGGAATTGATGTTGTGTAGGTGAGATTAGGGTTTACGGGATTTCATTCATCTTTGAAATTGATGGAATCATGGTACTGGAATGTGTAATGGCTGTATGGTAGAGGAAACGGTTGAACATGTATTTATTTTATTTTTATGTATGACGTAGAAAGTGAGATGTTGTTCGAAAGGGTCAGAGAGGTTAAATAAAGGTTAAATAAAAACATATATAAAGAGAGGTTGGACGGACATGGGGAGAGGCTGGTATTTTGTGTGGGGGTGATGGGAGTGATGAGGTTTGTTGGGAATTTTATTTTATTTTATTAGAAATGTAGGGTTAGTTAAGAGAATATAATGTTATAGTTACAAAGAGCTCCCGAGTGACGCAGCGGTCTAAGACACTGCATCTCAGTGCTAGTGGCGTCACCCTGGTTCGATTCCAGGCTGTATCACAACTGGCCATGATTGGGAGTCCCATAGGGCGGTGCGCAATTGGCCCAGTATTGTCTGGGTTAGGGTTTCGCCGGGGAAGGCCTTCATTGTAAATAAGAAACTGACTTGCCTAGTTAAATAAAGGTTAAATAAATAAAAGATAGGTTGTGACTGAACTCACACTCTAGTACAGTAGGTGGCGGTGTATGCACCTGCCAGTTTGTTGTGAAGAAGAACTGTTTCAGAGAAGTGAAACTGAATGTGACTATTCTCAGTGTTTTTAAGGACAGTGACCATGGCAGAGGCCTGTATTTCAGTGTCCCTGGATGAGTTTAGTTGCTCAATCTGTCTGGATTTACTGAACGATCCGGTGACTATTCCATGTGGACACAGCTACTGTAAAGTTTGTATTAAGGGTCACTGGGATCAGGATGATCAAAAGCTTATCTACAGCTGCCCTCAATGCAGACAGACCTTTACCCCAAGGCCTGTCCTGAGCAGAAACAACATGCTAACTGAACTAGTTGGGAAACTGAAGAAAACAGGACAAGAAGTTTC
The DNA here is from genome assembly GCF_034236695.1 of Oncorhynchus nerka. Classification (NCBI taxonomy): domain Eukaryota; kingdom Metazoa; phylum Chordata; class Actinopteri; order Salmoniformes; family Salmonidae; genus Oncorhynchus; species Oncorhynchus nerka. Next base: position 30,218,690 of record NC_088401.1, on the reverse strand, counting down.
CCCTTCTCTGCCTTATGCTGGACCTGGAGATGTGCCATGTGACATCTGTACTGGTAAACAACACAGAGCAGTGAAGTCCTGTTTGGTGTGTCTGGCCTCGTACTGCGAGACTCACATTCAGCTCCACTATGAGTCAACAGCGTTGAAGAAACATAGTCTGTGTAAAGCCTCCACGCAACTAAAGGAGAGGATCTGCCCTCACCATGGCAAACTGTTGGAGGTCTACTGCTGCACTGATCAACAATGCATTTGTTATCAGTGTGCAATAGATCAACACAGAGGTCATGAAACTGTTGTAGCTCCTGCTGAAAGGGCAAAGAAACAGGTATGCCCAACTGCCAGAAAGCTTTTGTCTTTCAGTGTGATCTTGTTGTTGTTGTTGTTGTCGTCACAGCATTAACACTATCAAATAGGGTTTAATATGTATATTCACAGGAACAGGTGAGGAACGTACAAAGGGAATGTCAGCAGAAAATCAAGAAGAGGGAAACTGTGATGCTGGACTTGCAAAACATGATGGGTTCTGTCAAGGTAAGTTTTGACCTGGAAAATATGGAAACATTAAAGGACAAAACACATAGCAAAGAGAAACGTCTAAAAGCAGAGGTTGGCTGCAGTGTCAGGATATCAACAGAAAATCATGTAATGAATTATAATGTACTAGTCAAAGCTTTTAATGAACTGTTCGTCAGCACAGACTGTTGTCGGTAAACACGTCAGGGGCATTTCTTGGCTCATTTCCGGGTGGCTCTCCTGTAGTTAGATTAGCAGAGAAATGAGTCACTCAACCTGTTTCTCACTGTGGGCAACTGGTTCATGGAGCTCAAGTAGAGCCATATTTTCAATGCTAAAATAAAACCACAGAATGTTTTCAGGAATGATTCAAACTTACAACCAGGTAAGTTGTGAACCGCAACAATGCAGGTTGTAAACAAGTACATTACGTTGGCGGCTTCAATTACATTTCTACTTTCTGAATTCCCTATCAGTGCTCTGCACAGGAAGCTGTGGTGGACAGTGAGAGGACCTTCACTGAGCTGATCCGCTTCATTGAGAGAAGAAGCTCTGAGGTGACAGAGATGATCAAAGCTAAGGAGAGGGATATAGTGAGCGAGACTGAAGGACTTCTAGATACCCTGGAGAAGGACAATGTTGAACTGAGGAAGATTGATGCCAACATTATACTGCTGACAGAGACAGAGGATGACACCCATTTCCTCCAGGTACTGCAGCATTAGTAACTCTCAGAACCATGTTAGAAATATATGTACCATCCTGCATCTCTCTTTTATTTCTGTTTGAATCTAGAGCTGCAAGTCTCTATTCGCCCCCCTTGGATTTGAAGACGTACCTAGGATTCCTGTTGGTCATGAAGTATATTTTCAGAAAATTAAGATGTCCACCTCTACACTGAAAGAAAAACTAGAGGATGTCTGCTCAGAGGAACTGGGGAAGGTCTCTAAAGCAGGTACTTATTAAATATGACTCAATGTGTCTCTTAATGGATTGTTCTGTGTAGAAGATAATTCCATTCTCTTTTTCCTTATGTCTTCATCTAGACAGCTGAGGATGTGTACAGTATATTCTATAGGTAGCAAAGCTCAGACAGTGAAAATGTACATTGTCTACAGTCTCCACTAGGACTCTACCAGCGGCTCAACATTGATGTATTTATTTTTCTGCTCTCTGTCTCTCTCTACTTATATCTCTCTCTCTCTCTAATCTTTGGATCTGGTCTAGATATAACTGGCAATCTTGCCAGTGAGGATTCAGTAGAACAGAACCTGGTAAGTGCCTACTGTAGTTGTGTTGTAGTACCTTCTAAAAGGAATATTGCCAGTGATATTTTGCCATGTCACCCATATCTCTCCTAAAGGGCTTGAAGGAAACCATGCAAGCTGAAGATCCACAGATGCAGAAGCTGTTTGTCCCTATGGGTCACATCCTGGACAGGCTGACTCCTAAGAACTTCAGGGAGTTGATGGTGGTAGTGACTGAGCTCACCATTGACACAGAAGCCAAGCTGAAGGGCATCATTGACCTCATATATGAGAGGGCCATTGCACACCCTGCCTGCTCTGCGGTCTACGCCAACTTGTGCCGCTGCCTAATGGGGGTAAGTCTGCAACTGTTTGTACCCGTCTCCCGTTGTCTTAGCTCTTGTTTGCCAAATGTGAGGACCACTTAAAACATTGATTCACAGGCATTTTGACTTTTGTAACATCCTTTTTACTCTTCAGCTCAAAGTGCCAACGTCATGTAATCCGAGAGTGACTTTGAATTTCCGTAATTTACTGCTGAATCGATGCCGGTTTGAGTTTGAGGATAATACATCTGAGCTCTTTGGAGGAAAGCAGAAGGAGCTGGACACCACCACCAAGGTACAATAACATATTTTAGGGAGTAGCTTAAACTGACATCTTGTGACCTTGGAAAAAGGTCTGGATCTCTTGGTTTAACAACTAAGGGGTTGGATTGACAGTTGCTAGTTCCTAGCCCTGGTTGTGATTACCCCCTGATTTCACGACAATATGTGTGTCATTAAAACAAATGTTCCTCGGTTACTCCATAGACAGCACACACTGAACACATATTTGACATACAGTATATGACATCGGAACTTGCTCCTTACATTACAGTGGAAATAAATTGTGTTATTCCCAATTAAATTCCCATAAAGTGCTTAAAAAAACTCTGATGCAGCTTGTGAAGCTTGTCCAAACCTTCCAGGGGGAGGTCAGCCAGCGACTGGAGGAGGAGGCCAAGGCCATGTGGTGCAGACGGTCTCTAGGCAACATCAGATTAATTTGCGAGTTGTTCCAGTTGAAGATGCTTACAGAAGCCGTTATGCACGATTGCATCGTAAAGCTTGTAAAGGACGCCGACGATAACTCTCTGGAGTGTCTGTGCATAATGCTCCCCACCATCGGCAAGGGCTCAGAGAAGGCCAGGGTACAGCACTGTATTGATTTATTGATGTGATCTGTTATATTTCTTTGAGTACAGTACAGTGCATTTTAATTCCAAATGATTGGATAGATCAATCCAATAGATTCAGATCTACAAATCCGTCGAACTACATTCACTTGGCCTGTCTATACTTCCACAGCCCAGAATGGATCAGTACTACAACGCGATTGTGAAGATTGTGAAGAATAGGACAACCTCCCCCAGAATCCGCTATATGCTGCAGGATGTGCTGGACCTCCGAAAGGTATGACCAGTAATCCCTCAACCTCGTTTAACGTCTACATTCAAAAATGTTGTTTGCTTGCCTATTTTTCTTGCAAAAAAATAGCAAGCCATAGTACAGTTTGTATGCATCAATTGTAGGAATTGCAGTCCTTCAATACTGATTATTGTATTGCGTGATGACAAGAGTGATGTAATGTTTCTCTCTGTATGTTTTCTGGTCTCTAGCTTCATCTGTAGTAGGGGAGAACATGTGCACAGGACAAGATGGAAACACACACACACATCAATATGTTATAAGAGTGAATACATGTATTGGATCTAATTATTTGTGAAATTAAATATGATGTAAGACTATTTGCTGTTGATATATACAATTAAACTGAAATTAAACATGTATTCCCTACATTATGTCAGGACCCGGTTACGAACCCGGGTCTCCGGAGTGAGAAACAGTCACTTAAACAACTGAGCCACGAATAGTCGGCAGAACCCAGAAGATGAGGCAGACACAGCAGTACTTGAGACGTTGTATTTAATGAAGTAAAAAGTGAAGTTCTTCAGGAAAACATGTAACTCCACAACCTCAAAAGGAATTCCACAAGAACAAAGGTAATCCTCCAAGACAAAAAGGTAAATCCACAAGGTGGAAGGTATAGCACAAAAAGCCTCAAAAGATACTCAAAAACAAACAAGAACAAAAAACAGAATTCCACAAGAGAGTCCACCGGGATCAACAAGAGTTCACAGAGTACTAGGGCTGGGTGCTAACATACAAACACAGAGCAAAGAACTGAGGAAAACAAAGGGTTTAAATACAATCAGGGGAAACGAGGCACAGGTGCAAATAATAATGGGGATCAAGGGAAAACAAAAGGTCAAAAGGCACAATGGGGGCATCTAGTGACCAAAAACCGGAACAACCCTGGCCAAATCCTGACACATTATGTATATTACCCGAAAGTGTCTGTAGTTCTATATCAGAGTTCTGTGTAACCTGGTTTACCAAGATATCAGCAGAAATAATGATTTGCATGAAACAGACGTTAATATATGTGTTCATTTGACCAGGTAAATTGGCTAAGAGAAACCAGTCTATTTTACAGCAATAACAAGGGGGAAGAGTTCTAGGGGAGAGGAGAGGGGTTATAATCTACTAATTATAATTATAATCATGCAATTTTTATTATACTGTATGTGATGGAAGGATCAACTTCCTGGTAATGTACAGTCGTGGCCAAAAGTTTTGAGAATGACACAAATATTAATTTTCACAAAGTTTGCTGCGTCAGTGTCTTTAGATATTTTTTGTCAGATGTTACTATGGAATACTGAAGTATAATTATAAGCATTTCATAAGTGTCAAAGGCTTTTATTGACAATTACATGAAGTTGATGCAAAGAGTCAATATTTGCAGTGTTGACCCTTCTTTTTCAAGACCTCTGCAATCCGCCCTGGCATGCTGTCAATTAACTTCTGGGCCACATCCTGACTGATGGCAGCCCATTCTTGCATAATCAGTGCTTGGAATTTGTCAGAATTTGTGAGGTTTTGTTTGTCCACCCGCCTATTGAGGATTGTCCACAAGTTCTCAATGGGATTAAGGTCTGGGGAGTTTCCTGGCCATGGACCCAAAATATCGATGTTTTGCTTTTGCCTTATGGCAAGGTGCTCCATCATGCTGGAAAAGGCATTGTTTGTCAACAAACTGTTCCTGGAAGGTTGGGAGAAGTTGCTCTCGGAGGATGTGTTAGTACCATTCTTTATTCATGGCTGTGTTCTTAGGCAAAATTGTGAGTGAGCCCACTCCCTTGGCTAAGAAGCAACCCCACACATGAATGGTCTCAGGATGCTTTACTGTTGGCATGACATAGGACTGATGGTAGCACTCACCTTGTCTTCTCCAGACAAGCTTTTTTCCGCATGCCCCAAACAATCGGAAAGGGGATTCATCAGAGAAAATGACTTTACCCCAATCCTCAGCAGTCCAATCCCTGTACCTTTTGCAGAATATCAGTCTGTCCCTCATGTTTTTCCTGGAGAGAAGTGGCTTCTTTGCTGCCCTTCTTGACACCAGGCCATCCTCTTCACCTCACTGTGTGTGCACTCACACCTGCCTGCTGCCATTCCTGAGCAAGCTCTGTACTGGTGGTTCCCCGATCCCACAATGAATCAACTTTTTAAAATTAATTTGACCTTTATTTAACTAGGCAAGTCAGTTAAGAACAAATTCTTATTTTCAATGACGGCCTAGGTTAACTGCCTGTTCAGGGGCAGAACGACAGATTTGTACCTTGTCAGCTCGGGGGTTTGAACTTGCAACCTTCCGGTTACTAGTCCAATGCTCTAACCACTAAGCTACCCTGCCGCCCCAGAAGGTGGTCCTGGCGCTTGCTGGACTTTCTTGGGCACCCTGAAGCCTTCTTCACAACAATTGAACCACTCTCCTTGAAATTCTTGATGATCTGAAAAATGGTTGATTTAGGTGCAATCTTACTGGCAGCAATATCCTTGCCTGTGAAGCCCTTTTTGTGCAAAGCAATGATGACGGCACGCGTTTCCTTGCAGGTAACCATGTTTGACAGAGGAAGAACAATGATTCCAAGCACCACCCTCCTTTTGAAGCTTCAAGTCTATTATTCGAACTAAATCAACATGACAGAGTGATCTCCAGCCTTGTCCTCGTCAACACTCACACCTGTGTTAACGAGAGAATCACTGACATGATGTCAGCTGGTCCTTTTGTGGTAGGGCTGAAATGCAGTGGAAATGTTTTTGGGGGATTCAGTTCATTTGCACGGCAATTAATTGCAATTCATCTGATCACTCTTCATAACATTCTGGAGTGTATGCAAATTTCCATCATACAAACTGAGGTAGCAGACTTTGTGAAAACTCATTTTTGTGTCATTCTCAAAACTTTTGGCCACGACTGTATGATTGAAACAGAGTACAAGGCTGGGATGGGGATTGAAACCATAACTCGCATACAAACAAGACAATTAACACCATCTCCTGGCCACTAAGTGATACTGCACACACCGTATGTTGATTGGCAATCCACCCCTTTTCCAGCCTTAAAATAAATATAAGTCCATTCAAAAATCTTATCTTTATGTATTCATATGATATATGTGTGCTCGCCCCTGTCCCTGCATATGGTAAGTGTCCTTCCCCAGAGTCCTTTTCCTGCCCTCTGTGTGGAGACGGTTGTAATGAGAGTCATGTGGGCCATCTGTCTGTGGCAAGAAAAGGCCTAGTTTATTCCCTCAGACCAGCTCTATGGGTTAGGATAGGGCTGTGTCTGTCTTGGGAGCCCAGCCCCTCAGGTTTCTTAGTTGCCAAGGGAGGAGGGTAATGTCCACTGCACAACCCCAGGACACTGCTACTGTGCAGGGAGGGAAATGAACACCACTCCTACGGACATCCAGATGTTGTGGAGCTAACTGTTCATCAACTCATCAATGTTTGTGTCCCTTCTTATGCAGTGGTAAGCACTTCTTGGTCTTTGTCTGGTTTTTATGTATTCGTTTTTGGACTGAGTGTTTCTATTGAATATGTTTGACATGATTACTGATTTATTACCATGTTATTGTTTCCTGTTGATTTATTCTAATCGTAGGTAAGGTATTTGTGTTGAGTTGGTGAGTTTGAACTGTACTTTACATCATGAGTGATAAGAAAATGGATGATTGGCTTTTAACAAAAAAAAATGACCAAAACAAAAAAAATCATTCATCAGTAATGCCTGCCTTATTTTGAGTGTGTGTGCTTGATGGACTGTTTACCCTTACATCTACTGTAAACATCTGAAAGACAACCACCTTTATGACAGGACACAAAGACAGTGGGAAGAGACAGCCACATTCCCTTAGCTGATTAGATTTAACAGGCAACAAACCCCGTGTGTGTTCTCTTGAGAGTAGTGAGAGACGCAAGGAGCTCTGCCAGCCACTTGTAAACACTGTTACTCTACTAACCCAACTCATAAACCCTATCTCTAACTAAAGTCATACCCTCTGACATACCCTATCAACACCAACTCCTCACTATTACACACACTGACCAGAATCTTACACTACCTACCAAAAAATGTTAACCTGACACTATGTATGGCCTGTTTGTATGTCTTTCTGCAAACTTCTAGTGGTTGACCTCTCCCCCATTGCACAAATGTGCTTCCTAGTAGTATAGCGTGAAATTATAATTAGAGTCACATTTGGGATAACACATGGGTTGTCTCTTCTTTTACCCCACACTGGAGGTCACCAAGCATGCAAACACTAACACACAGAGAGAGAGAAAGAGAGAGCATGAAATTATAATAAGAGTCTCCCCTCTCTTGTACACTGCTGCTATTCGCTGTTTGTTAGTTACCTATGCATAGTCATAGTCTTCGCCCCCACCTACATGTGCAGATTACCTCAACTAGCCTGTACCCCCGCACACTGACTCAGTGCCCCCTGTATATTGCCTCGTTATTCTTATTGTGTTACTTTTTATTATTACTTTTTATTTTAGCCTACTTGGTAAATATTTTCTTCTTCTTGAACTGCACTCTTGGTTAAGGGCTTGTAAGTAAGCATTTCATGGTAAAGTCTACACTTGTTGTATTCAGGGCATGTCTCAAATAAAGTTTGATTTGATTTGGTCTCTTCATTGACTTCACACTATTGATGTCAATTGATGTCACCAGGCACGTGCACACACATACACACACTTCGCTACTCTCACTCACTATTTCTTTCTCTATTGACAGTGACGGGGCCTAACTCTGAAAGTAAGAGGGGTCTGGGGCGTACCTTGGAGAGCTCCATCCATGAGCTCTGAACACCATGACCTTTCAGAAGTCGTCGTCGACCTCTAGCATATTCCACATGCTCATATTATGTGAGTTATATTCAATAGTACCTCCATAACCTGAGTGAAAGAACACCTTTATAGACATTGATGAATATATTCAAAGAGGTATTGTACTTGTGTTATTTTCTTTCATCAGGGTTTGTCATTGTCCTGTTTTGCACTGATGGTTTGACAGCTGGGATGGGGACGACACCTAACCTGAAACACATTGTGATTGGTCGATGTTACAGCTACATTACACTAGTTTGGCCTAATTCCAGGTAAAGTGTGGGTAAGACATGAAAAAGTAGGCAGTTTGACCGACTTAGTGTCTTGACAAATCAAATGTATTTCTAACATAGAATCCCTTACGGAAAACCACATGATTTCACATGTGGAAAATAACCTGATTTCACATGTGGAAAATAACATGATTTCACATTTGAAAAAGTGTTTGTGGAACATAGGCAAAATAGCCACCTTTTATAATAAAGTATTGCAGGCTAACAATAAAATACAATTGCTTACAGTTGCCAAAGAAAAATCAAATCAAATGTATTTATTTAGCCCTTCGTACATCAGCTGATATCGCAAAGTGCTGTACAGAAACCCAGCCTAAAACCCCAAACAACAAGCAATGCAGGTGTAGAAGCACAGTGGCTAGGAAAAACTCCCTAGAAAGGCCAAAACCTAGGGAGAAACCTAGACAGGAACCAGGCTTTGAGGGGTGGCCAGTCCTCTCCCCAGTCCTCTTCTGGCTGTGCCGGGTGGAGATTATAACAGAACATGGCCAAGATGTACAAATGTTCATAAATGACCAGCATGGTCAAATAATAATAATCACAGTAGTTGTCGAGGGTGCATCAAGTCAGCACCTCAGGAGTAAATGTCAGTTGGCTTTTCATAGCCGATCATTAAGAGTATCTCTACCGCTCCTGCTGTCTCTAGAGAGTTGAAAACAGCAGGTCTGGGGCAGGTAGCACGTCCGGTGAACAGGTCAGTGTTCCATAGCCGCAGGCAGAACAGTTGAAACTGGAGCAGCAGCACGGCCAGGTGGACTGGGGACAGCAAGGAGTCATCATGCCAGGTTGTCCTGAGGCATGGTCCTAGGGCTCAGGTCCTCCGAGAGAGAGAGAGAGAGAAAGAAAGAAAACCATTTGAAAGCACACATTTACTTTACCGGTAGAAATACTTTTTTTGTTGTTGTTGATATTTTCATCTTTATAAGTGAATTCATACTTTCTCATCTTTTGGACCCAGTCATTCGTTTGCTTAGTTCGATATTTATGGGCGCGACCCAGCCATTCGTTTTTTATGTTCCATGGCAACGATCTTATCCCTTGCTTGTTAGCTAGCCAGCTAGCTACGGCTAACACAGTCACAACCTTTGCAGGTAGAGTAACAGCAAAGTAGCTGTTTTCTGTTGACATTCATTTGGGTACATCCATAACAATGAGCTGATAATGGCTGATTTTGCCTGGCATAGGTAGAAAAGTTTTCCTTCTCGTCAGAACACTCAACACTTCATAATGAGGAGATCACATCGTTTTTCCAACACTAGGCTAGGAATTTGAACAATTGTTTATTGCTAGCAAACCTGCCTTTATGACAACTAAATTTTAAAATATCAGTTGCTGATAACAGCTGGTCAAACTAGAAACATGGAAGTACTTTACAGCATAGCGCCACTTGCGTCATGACTGCAACAGTAGGGACCAGATACATTCTTGTTCATCACTCACCACGTTAAGTCATCAGACGCTCCCCCCCAAAATATGTCTCTGCAAAAACAAATCAATGAAAGTCTCCTAGCAAAGTTTGTTCCTCGTAGGACCTGCATTTACAATGTATCTTATTCCGTTTTGTGTGGTTGTTGGTTTAGCATTCTGTAACTTTGTAGCAAGTACGGTCTGCATGTGTAGGCGCTTATTGCGTCATGATTGCAAGGTTCCCCGATATATTTTCGAACTGTCCAGTTATCTGGTTTTAATGTCCATTCTAGAATTCCCTTTTAACCAATCAGAAACGAGTATTCAATAATGCTGTGGTATGTTTAATTATAAACTGGGTGGTTCGAGCCCTGAATGCTGATTGGCTGACAGCCATGGTATATCAGACCGTATACCATGGGTATGACAAAACATTTATTTTTACTACTCTAATTACATTGGTAACCATTTTATAATAGCAATATGGTACCTTGGGGGTTTGTGGTATATGGCCAATATACCATGGCTAAGGGCTGTATCCAGGCACTCCGCGTTGCGTCGTGCATAATAACAGACCTTAGCCATGGTATATTGGCCATATACCACACCCCCTTGTGCCTAATTGCTTAAATATAAACTGAGTGGTTCGAGCTCTGAATGTTGATTGGCTGACAGCCATAGTATATCAGATCGTATACCACTGGTATTACAAAACATGTATATTTACTGCTCTAATTACGTTGGTGGGCAGTTTATAATAGCAATAAGGCACCTTGGGGTGTGTGATACATGGCCAATATCACACAGCTACGGGCTGTGTCCAGGCACTCTGTGCGTGTGTGTGTGTATGTGTGTTTGCCTGTGTCATGAACGCTGAGTGCAAACTGCTTCAGTATATTCATTTAATTGACCCTTCATTTTCATTGGAATGATCACAACGGTGCAATGCAAGTGCTCATAAAACATAAAAGTTTCACTGTACCTCCATTACTGAGTAAGAAATGGGGTTCACAGTCACAGTCAATACATCCTTTGTGTGTGGGTTTTCGTCAACCTCTAGCAATGAGCCTTTAAAGTACTTCCTGTTTTGGTACGGAGTTATGGGGGTTAATTTTTACTCTTATGACTCTATCAAAGCAGGCAAACTTTGAAGCAAGTCTGAAAACATGGTTACAGTAGTTAAAAGAAGTGTGCAATACGTACAAATGTACAATGAATGACAATAACCTCATGTGAAACCAGACGTCAATTTGTTAAAAGGACATGTCATCTCGCCACCTTCCACTCCGATGTAATTAAACCGCAAATCAATCACATCAGTGGTCATGCAGAACAAACACAAAGCACCTACCATTTCACGAATGCATATATACAGTTGAAGTCGGAAGTTTACGTACAGCTTAGCCAAATGCATATAAACTCAGGGTTTCACAATTCTTGACATTTAATCCGAGTAAAAATTGCCTGTCTTAGGTCAGTTAAGATCATCACTCTATTTTAAGAATGTGAAATGTCAGAATAATAGCAGAGAGAATAATTTATTTCAGCTTTTATTTCTTTCGTCACATTCCCAGTGGGTCAGAAGTTCACATACACCCAATTAGTATTTGGTAGCATTGCCTTTAAACTGTTTAACCTGGATCAAATGTTTCGGGTAGCCTTCCACAAGCTTCCCACAATAAGTTGGGTGAATTTTGGCCCATTCCTTCTGACAGAGCTGAGTCAGATTTGTAGGCCTTCTTGCTCGCACACACTTTTTCAGTTCTGCCCACAAATGTTCTATAGGATTGAGGTCAGGGCTTTGTGAATGGCACTCCAATACATTGACTTTGTTGTCCTTAAGTCATTTTGCCACAACTTTGGAAGTATGTTTGGGGTCATTGTCCATTTGGAAGACCCACTTACGACCAAGCTTTAACTTCCTGACTGAAGTCTTGAGATGTTGCTTCAATATATCCACAACATTTTCCCTCCTCATGATGCCATCTATTTTGTGAAGTGCACCAGTCCCTCCTGCAGCAAAGCACCCCCACAACATGATGCTGCCAACCCCGTGCTTCCCTGATGGGATGATGTTCTTCGGTTCGCAAGCCTCCCCCTTTTTCCTCCAAACATAACGGTGGTCATTAGGGCCAAACGGTTCTATTTTTGCTTCATCAGACCAGAGGACATTTTCCCAAGAAGTACAATCTTGTCCCCATGTGCAGTTGCAAACCGTAGTCTGGCTTTTCATGGCGGTTTTGGAGCAGTGGCTTCTTCCTTGCTGAGCGGCCTTTCAGGTTATGTCAATATAGGACTCGTTTTACTGTCGATATTGTCACGCCCTGACCTTAGAGAGCCTTTTTTATTCTCTATTTGGTTAGGTCAGGGTGTGACTTGGGTGGGCAAATCTATGTTTCTATTTCTTTGTTGGCCTAGTATGGATCCCAATCAGAGGCAGCTGTTTATCGTTGTCTCTGATTGGGGATCATACTTAAGGCAGCCCTTTCCCCCCTTCAGTTGTGGGATCTTGATTTTGTTAGTTGCTCAATAGCCTGCAGAACTTTACATTCGTTTTTATATTTTGTTGGTTTTTTGGTGTTCATTTGAAATAAAAGTAAGATGTTCGCCAACCACGCTGCACCTTGGTCTCATTCCAACAACGGGTGTAACAGATATAGATACTTATGTACCTGTTTCCTCCAGCATCCTCACAAGGTCTTTTGCTGTTGTTCTGGGATTGATTTGCACTTTTTGCACCAAAGTACGTTCATCTCTAGGAGACAGAACGTGTCTCCTTCCTGAGCAGTATGATGGCTGCGTGGTCCCATGGTGTTTATACTTGCGTACTATTGTTTGTACAGATGAACATGGTACCTTCAGGCGTTTGAAAATTGCTCCCAAGGATGAACCAGACTTGTGGAAGTCTACAATTTCTTTTCTGAGGTTTGGCTGATTTCTTTTGATTTTACCATGATGTCAAGCAAAGAGAAACTGAGTTTGAAGGTAGACCTTGAAATACAGGTACACCTCCAATTGACTCAAATGACTCAAATGACGTCAATTAGCCTATCAGAAGCTTCTAAAGCCATGACATCCTTTTCTGGAATTTTCCAAGCGGTTTAAAGGCACAGTCAACTTAGTGTATGTAAACTTCTGACCCACTGGAATTGTGATACAGTGAATTATAAGTGAAATAATCCGTCTGTGAACAATTTTTGGAATAATTACTTCTGTAAGTAGATGTCCTAACCGACTTGCCAAAATGATAGTTTGTTAAAAAGAAATTTGTGGAGTGGTTGAAAAACTAGTTTTAATGGCCCACCATGTCTGTCATAGCCTCACAGGCAGAGAGAGAGGGCTGTATTGGAGAAGCGTGAGTGATGTCTCTGTACTTGTTGAGAACGAATATGTCACAGCTAAGATGAATGCACTCCCTCCTGTTAGAGAGTGATGGGTTAGCAACATAATGCGTGAGACGTAATGAGGAATTACAACACTGCTACATCTAGCATCCTTTTGGACACTGCGATCCATCCATTTCCTCTAATCATAAATCTAATCAGGGCGTGAAAACAGAGGTAACCGATGTCTTCGATCATGAAAGTTTAAAGGAGGCAGTGTAATTGGTAGTGCATCATAAAGCTTTGGGCTCTGCACGACTTCCTGTGACAGATAATCCCACATTATACTCCCTTTCTCTGGGAGTTGGACTGTGTGTGTGCGTGCGCGCCTTTGGGCCTTATTGCTTAAATAACTTGGAAAAAATACACTTTATGACACTGTCATGAAGTATTATGACCACCATAATCATATAAGCCAGATAGGCCTATCACGAGCATGGCCATATGTCAGTCATCACTCAAAGGTAGTGTCTTGTCCTGCTCCTGAAATTTGCTCCTGCATTCATCCCAGTCATCAGCAACAGAGCATTGGGGTACAGTAGGTACACGTCTGACATCAATGTGTGCACAATTACAATCATTTAATATGGTACATTTCAGAAAATGTTATATAACATACACATTAAGTTTTCAAGTAGGCTATGGTGTAATCTGCAATGCTTCACCTTGTGTGGTAGGTCTTGTGGGATTTGACACTCTTATGTAGGTGTCATAACCAGACATAAAATAACTATCGTGGGAGGCTTTGTGGGTTTTAACACTCTTATGTAGGTGTCATAACCAGCCTTAAAATAATACATGTCACAACAGGCCTAAATATGTGTCACGACAGTGTTATGACTGTTTATTGACAGGTTAGTCAGTTGTACAAATGAATGTATTCAAATGAAATGTTTCTGAATCAGAGAGGTGTGGGGGGCTGCCTTATAGTACAGCAGAGCTCGTGTCCGACTCCAGACCCCCCCCCAACTGAATAGATAAGAGCATATCATGTGCACACTGCTTACAAAACAGAGCTGAGCGCTCTCCCAGGCGGGCTCCGGCACTCTCCCTGGGTCGACCGCCCACCTGTCTATCTCTTCCCAAGTTGTATAGTCCAGATTCTGCTCCCACGTCCAGAAATCCTGACATTGCTGCCTCTCCTGCTCCTGCCCGTGGTTCTGTAACGGCTTTCTTCCGTCGAAGGAGAGGAGGACCAAAATGCAGCGTAGTTTGTGTTCAACATGTTTAGTCAAATACGATAACGTGAACACTACACAAATACAAAATAACAAACGTGGCAAAACCCGAAACAGTCCTATCTGGTGCAGAGAACACAAAGACAGGAAACAAACACCCACAAACCCCAACACAAAACAAGCTGCCTAAATATGGTTCCCAATCAGAGACAATGACTAACACCTGCCTCTGATTGAGAACCAACCATATCAGGCCATACATAGAAACGGACAAACTAGACACACAACATAGAATGCACACCCAGCTCACGTCCTGACCAACACTAAAACAAGGAAAACACAACAGAACTATGGTCTCAGAGGTCTTCCTATGGTCTTCCTCAGCTTCTCAGAGGAAGGGAAGAACCACCCTCAACAGTGAATTTCATAAAAATAAAAATTGTGAAACATTAAAGTTATCCTTTTTAGGTAAAACTATACAAAATATATTGTCACCAAATAATTGATTAAAACACACTGTTTTGCAATGAAGGTGTACTGTTGTCTCAGCAGCACTCCCTGGGGTAGCATTATGGTGTAGCCGGAGGACAACTACACTACACGACCAAAAGTATGTGGACACCTGCTAGTCGATCATCTCATTCCAAAATCATCTGCATTAATATGGAGTTCGTCCCCCATTTGCTGCTATAACAGCCTCCCCTCTTCTGGGAAGGCACTCCACTACATTTTGGAACATTGCTGCAGGGACTTGCTTCCATTCAGCTACAAGAGCATTAGTGAGGTTGGGCACTGATGTTGGGCGATTAGGCCTGGCTCGGCGTTCCAATTCATCCCAAAGGTGTTCGATGGGGTTGAGGTCAGGACTCTGTGCAGCCCAGTCAAGTTCTTCCACACCGATCTCGATAAACCATTTCTTGAATTGACCTCGCACAGGGCCATTGTCATGCTGAATCAGGAAAGGGCCTTCCCCAAACTGCTGCCACAAATTTGGAAGCACAGAATCGTCTAGTATGTAAATCTATGCAATAGTGTTAAGATTTCCCTTCACTGGAACTAAGGGGCCTAGCCCGAACCATGAAAAACTGCCCCAGACCCTTATTCCTCCTCCACCAAACTTTACAGTTGGCACTATGCATTGGGGCATCCGCCAAACCCGACGGACTGCCAGATTCATCACTCCAGAGAAGGTGTTTCCACTGCTCCATAGTCCAATGGCTGCGAGCTTTACACCATTCTAGATAGACTTGTTGGGAAGGTGGCATCCTGTGACAGTGCCATGTTGAAAGTCCCTGCGCTCTTCAGTAAGGCCATTCTACTGCCAATATTTGACCGGGGCAGCTCTAGCAAGGCAAACATTTGACGGACTGACTGGTTGGAAAGGTAGCATCCTATGACAGTGCCACATTGAAAGCCATTGAGTTCTTCAGTAAGGCCATTCTACTGCCAATGTTTGCATGGCTGTGTGCTCGATTTTATACACCTGTCAGCAACGAGTGTGGCTGAAATAGCCAAATCCACTAATTTGAAGGGGTGTCCACATACCTTTTGTATATACAGTGCATTCGGAAGTTTGCAGAAACTTTTTCCACATTTTGTTACGTTACAGCCTTATTTAAAAATGAATTACATTTTTATTTCCCCCCTAATCAATCTATGCACAATACCCAACAAGGAAAAAGCAAAAACAGTTTATTTTTTAATTTTTGCAAAAAATAAATATTAAAAAACACAAAATATCACATTTATATAAGTATTCATACCCTTTACTCAATACTTTGTTGAAGCACCTTTGGCAGCGATTACAGCCTTGTGTCTTCTTGGGTATGATACTACGAGCTTGACACACGAATATTTGGGGAGTTTCCCCCATTCTTTTCTGCAGATCCTGTCAAGCTCTGCCATGCTGAATGGGGAGCGTTGCTGCACAGCTACTTTCAGGTCTCTACAGAGATGTTCGATCGGGTTCAAGTCCGGGATCTGGCTGGGCCTCTCAAGGACATTCAAAAACTTGTCCAGAAGCCACTCCTCCGTTGTCTTCACTGTGTGCTTAGGGTTGTTGTCCTGTTGGAAGGTGAACCTTCGCCCCAGTCTGAGAACCTGCTCCAGAACGCTCAGGACTTCATCAAGGATCTCTCTGTACTTTGCTCCATTCATCTTTGCCTCGATCCTGACGAGTCTCCCAGTCCCTGCTGCTGAAAATCATCCCCACAGCATGATGCTGCCACGACAATGCTTCACCGTAGGGATGGTGCCAGGTTTCCTCCAGATGTGATGCTTGGCATTCAGGCCAAAGAGTTCAATCTTGGTTTCATCAGACCAGAGAATCTTGTTTCTCATGGTCTGAGAGTCCTTTAGGTGCCTTTTGGCAAACTCTAAGCGGGCTGTCATGTGCCTTTTACTGAGGAGTGGCATCAGTCTGGCACTCTACCATAAAAGCCTGATTGGTGGAGTGCTGCAGAGATGATTGTCCTTCTGGAAGGTTCTCCCATATCCACATAGGAACTCTGGAGCTCTGTCAGAGTGACCACCGGGTTCTTGCTCACCTCCCCGACCAAGGTCCTTCTCCCTCGGTTGCTCACTTTGGCCAGGTGGCCAGTTCCAGGAGGAGTCTTGGTGATTACAAACTTCTTCCATTTAAGAATGATGGAGGCCACTGTGTTCTTGGGGACCTTCAATGCTGCAGAAATGTTTTGGTACCCTTCCCCAGATCTGTGCCTCAACCCAATCCTGTCTGGCTGTAATCTCTGCCACATGTGCTTTAAAAAGTGTGGAGTAAATGGTCTGAAAACTTATGTAAATGTGATATTTAAAAAAAATATATATATATACATTTGCAAATATTGGTGGTATGGAAGGACATGCAGCAGGACATTTCAGGTTGCTAGCGACCAAGAGGTTTTAATTAAGTTCAAATCCCAGTTAAGGCTGTGTCCCAAGTGTGGTTACAGTTCAAAATAAAACAATGTTTTTTACACTAATTGAAATCAGAATAGAGCAGCATAATGTAATTTTATAGAAATTAGACATTCAAATTATTGTATATACTTTAGGAAAAGTGCAAAAATGTATTCTAGGCAATATGTACAGCCAATCTCCTTTATGTCCACAGACCTGGTGATGCAGCAGGTACTTCAGGTTGCAACCAAAAGGTTGTGCAGTTAAGTCCCAAGTAATCAAGAGGACCATGACACTATGTTTTAAAAATGTTATTGGGGATGGCCCTGGAACCAACCAGAATCTAATTAAAACCTGCAGGGGACTATGACTGTTTAAATTGAATTAATGTAAATTAAGCATTTTAAAGTAAAATATTCTCAATGGCATTTAACACCTGGGTTATCACATGTGTTCAAATGTCATGTGTAGTTTCATGTCATCACATGTTTTTTGCATCCCCATGTTGTCCATTTATTTCACATGAGATCATGTTGTAAGGGATCTTATTTTTTTGTAAGGGATCTTATTTCATTATATGCAACATGCTCTCAACATCTAAGGTGCAGTTAACTCAAATGAACTTATCCTCTGCAGCAGAGGTAACTCTGGGTCTTCCTTTCCTGTGGCGGTCCTCATGCGAGTCAGTTTCATCATTGAGCTTGATGTTTTTTGTGACTGCACTTGAAGAAACTTTAAAGATCCTGGAATTTTATGGCTTGACTGACCTTCATGTCTTAAGTAATGATTGGCTGTCATTTCTCATTGATTATTTGAGCTGTTCTTGCCATAATATGAACTTGGTGTTTTACCAAATAGGGCTATATTCTGTATACCACCCCTACCTTGTCACAACACAACTCAGCTCAAAAGCATTAAAAAGGAAATAAATTCCACAAATTAACTTTTAACAAGGCAGATCTGTTAATTGAAATGCATTCCAGGTGATTACCTCATGAAGCTGGTTGAGAGAATTCCAAGAGTGTGCAAAGTTGTCATCAAGGCAAAGGGTGGCTACTTTGAAGACTCTCAAATATTAAATATATTTTGATTTGTTTACACTTTTTTGGTTACTACATGATTTCATATGTGTTATTTCATGGTACATGATTCCATATGTGTTATTTCATAGTTTTGATGTCTTCGCTATTATTCTACAATGTAGAAAATAGTAAAAATAAAGGAAAACCCTGGAATGAGTAGGTGTGTCCAAACTTTTGACTGGTGCTGTAGGTAAAAGTGCTGTGTGTGTTACTGTAGCTATGACTGTGAGGAGATCTGGAGGGAGTTTGAGGAGGCTGTAATGAGGAAGTCTCGCTGTAATGTGAAGGTTAAGGACTACAAAAGGATGTTCCATGCCACACCACAGACTCTGACATGTGGTAAGGTGAGTATCACCATGGCAGCTCTGGATTCTTATCCGAGACAGGTGGGACCTGATCCTAGATCAGCATTCCTACCCTGTGACAATTTATGAGTACGGGCCCTGAATCCTCTCAGGATGTAACTGACTGTGTTGTGTTTTTGAGTATCTTTGATTTCTTGAGTATCTACTGTATGATTCCTCTGAGATCTAGTATCTGATTTGTGCTTGTTGCCCTCGTGGTTTTTGTAGTTGCTGTTCTGGAGTAAGACCAGGGAGCTGATACACAGCTATGCAGCTGTAACACGTCGTTTCTGGACCCTGGAGGACACGCTGGTGGGATACATGTTCAATGACCTCATCTGGTGCGGACAGGAAGAGAAAGACAGAGGTAGGATTCTTCATGATCTGAGAGAGAGAGAGAGAGAGAGAGAGAGAGAGAGTTATGATTCCCCTCTTCACATTGTTCCCAAAAGAACTGAAGGAACAGTTGTTCCAGTGGGCGCCAAGCCATCACTCCAAAGCCCCTGATTTGGAGAGAGGTCACAATATGACAGGCTGGGGCTCTGTGGTTGACCACAGATGTAATGTTTGGGTCAGTGCTTACAGGAAGTTTAGACAGAGTGGGGGATATCGCACACATAGGGTGTTATGTAGCGCAGCTGTACCACAACACCATGTGTTACACCCCCATCTCTGTGGTAAACTCTTCCAATTTTGCACCGGAGAGACCCCCCCTGCTCTGCACACGAATCAAACATGGAGAATGACTTTGCTTCTTTTTTTTAGAAGGATAATGTAATCTTCACAGCAGATGTCATTGACTTTGTCTCTGTGGTGGTTGTTATATGTAAAAAATGGCTGTCTCTCTCTTATGAAGCTCCTTCATGTGTTTCTCTTTGTTAGGCTTTGATTTCAACTCTTGCCCAGACTGGTCAACGTGTGTTCACCATCCTGTCTATTCCTTGTGGAGACAAGCCTCACAAAACGTAAGCTCGCTCACAAAATGGTAGCCTAAACGACACGAATGCCACTAATCTCACGGCAATATTTTTGTGGTAGGGATGTGCCTTGTGATTTTTGTGATACTGGGTGACTGCATGACATGTCTACTGTATATTGTGGACTATGTCTGGCTATGATGGCCTCATCTCTGTATGTTTGCCAGTTTGCTGCAGCGGCATGTGGCAACATCACAGTACTGCTCAAT
Organism: Oncorhynchus nerka; assembly: GCF_034236695.1. Classification (NCBI taxonomy): domain Eukaryota; kingdom Metazoa; phylum Chordata; class Actinopteri; order Salmoniformes; family Salmonidae; genus Oncorhynchus; species Oncorhynchus nerka. The sequence goes on along the minus strand of NC_088401.1, from coordinate 30,198,875 downwards.
GGATCCATAGAGAATGCTTTCAACAGGAAAAGGTAAGGCGAAGACGTGACAGCCACTGACAGTACATAGTGGTCTAACAGGGGTAGTGATTGTTTCACTCTGGTCCTTTTCATCTTGTTCTAGCATGTTTGGGGGTGTGGAGCTGGACAGCCTGAACCCCAGAATGGTGGATCATGTCAACATCAAGGTGGTGGCCAACCTGGAGGGACCCTTCATGTGAGAATGACTGGGAATGCGTCCCAAATAGCACTCTATTCCCTACATAGAGCCCGTTGGGCCCTGGTCAAGAGTAATGCACCACATTGGGAATAGGGTGCCATTTGGAACGAACCCTAGATAAACACCCAAGTTACGAACTGGGCATATCTTTCAATATCAACACAAAATAAGTTTATCTATGCAAATGTCATGCAAATTAAGTTATTGTCAAGTTGCATCAGATACAAACGGTTTGTCTACAATACACCAACCTTTAGAAATACTGTATGTTATGTACTTTATGTATCCTCGTTCTCTGCTCCTTTAGAGAATCCTGCACTCAGGGTTCCATTGTGGATTTGATCAATGTCCTACAGACCAGAGGGTTCCGCTGGACCTGCACAGACAGTGACCTGTAAGTCACATCACCTATACATCACTTCATCCTTCACTAAAACACAATTTGTTTTGAACATTTCGGTAACTTTCTAGTTTTCCAGAAATCCTGAGTATTCCTGCTTATTAGGTATGCTTGCTGAAAGCAAAGCAAACTTTAGAAACTGTTCACACTTATTATTATTATTTGCCATCTGCTGGAACCTCTAGCGCCAAAACCGTAAAAGCTACCAACACCAAAGCAATTTTAAACTTCCAGACTACCACCGATTGTCATGTGTGCTCCCTGTCTGGCCTCTAGGTCACCAGGCTGCTCATTATGGCCACACCTGTCACCATCGTTACGCGCATCAGCACATAATGACACTCACCTGGACTCCATCACTTCCCTGATTACCTGCCCTATATATGTCACTCCCTTTGGTTCCTTCCCCAGGTGTCGTTGTTTCTGTTTCAGTTTCATGTCTGTGCGTTGTTTGTGTTTCTTGTTTTGTATTATGTTTCGTTCATTTATTAAATTAAATCACTCCCTGAACTTGCTTTCTGACTCCCAGCGCACACGTTACAGAATGACGCCTCACCAAAGGGAAGCATCAGAGTTTTTTAGTTTTTGTGTTGAGGTGATGTCTGGTCCGGGAGTCAGAACCGGCGTTACCTGGGAGGCCTCAGCCGGTTTGTAGGATTCCCATAACTCGGCGGGTTCGACGGGTTCCCCTTCCTTTGCTGGCTCGACGGGTTTCCATACCCCAGTGGGATCGACAGGCTGTGATGCCTCAGCAGGCTCAATAGGCTCCCATGCCTCAGCTAGGTGAATAGGTTCCCGTGCCTCGACCAAGGCAGCCAGGGAGGCCTCAGCCGGCTCATCGGGCTCTCACGCCTCAGCCGGTTCATCAGGTTTCTTGCGCCTCAGAAGAGGGGGCCGGTCCGCTCCTGGTCCCTGGGATCGTCCCTGTGGTTGGCGTCCTGCGGCTAGAGCCTCATGCCGGGGTGGGGGTAATGTCACGTATGCTCTCTCCAATGCTTTAGGTCGCCATGCTCCCGTGCCTCTGCGGGATCGACAGAGTAACAGAGTTTCTGGAAAACTTGGGAATTTTGGGAAAGTGAACAGAACCCTAAACACGGTAGAGTGCACATTGTTATTTTGAATCTTCATGTCTCCTCACAGAACTCTGATGATCCTCCAGTGCATCCAGAACCCTCAACAGTTCTCCTGCCTGCCCTGTGCTAACAGCCTACTGCACAGACAGAGGCTACATCTATAGATGGGTTACATCCACCCTAAAAATATTACCCCCATAGTAGGCTGTCACTTTTCAGTGCATTATACTCTATCCAAGTTGTCTTTAGATATACATACATTTTGCTGTTTGTTTACTATGTCTGTTGATTTTAACTGAAATAAAGACAGATTCATTATATTTATGTGATAATGACATCGTCAAAACTGCTCTGTGATTGGTCCTTTCATAATGACATCATCATAACCCTGCTCTCTGATTGGTCCCTAATCTTGTTTACTTATCAAACCCAGTTATTAGTCTATGTACTTTGACAATCAAGTTCTATTTTATCATGTATTCCAAAACCAGCACCACTTGTTCACCTGTAAAACTGTGTACACCCAGCTCAGGGCAGACTTGGGATTTGTGCACACCAAACGATCACATTCACATTGATAAATACACATCTTTCTGTGAAAATGACCACAAGGCTATTTTACAGTCGGATTAGATTGTACAGTTGGTTGATAAACGAGGGACAGACAAAGATTTTCCGCCAAGTTGGGCCTCTCGCTTCCTCTTACTCTCTGGTTTAGGTCAACGCTGATTGGCTATTACACTTTTTTTTTATCAAGGAATGCCAAATGCTGCTGGCTTCCCTTGCATTCAATGCTACAGGTGTCAACAATGTCATACTATTTTTGACCAGACAGCATCAGATAGATGGGCTACACATACAGAGAGGTGTGTTGTTTTTATGAAACACAGAGACATATGTGTTTTTATATGATTTTTTTTATTTTATTATTGAAACATTTTTGGGGGAAGCCTGGCTTCCCTTGGCATCCATTAATACACACCACTGGCTTAATATTAAAGATTCAGACTTTTCTTGTCAATACCTCTTCGAGGAACATGCCAAGATGATAGAAATATCATATTCTAAATCAGCTGACGATAGCGAACAAGTTACACCCCTTGTTTTTGCTGTTCAGTTTCGAAAAAAAATAAGGTCAGGGTACTTGGTGGAAGCCGGCTAGTGATGGCTATTTAACAGTGTGATGGCCTTGATATAGAAGCCAGCTTTGTTGTACCTGTACTGACCTCGCCTTCTGGATGAACAGGCCATGGCTCGGGTGGTTGATGTCCTTGATGATCTTTTTGGCCTGAATACTGCCAACTGTTATTGATTCAGGGGCGTCCTCTGTACAATCTACGTCAATTTGGTTATTTTCTATGAATGCAAATGGGCTTTAAATACAAAATACTTCCTTAAAACTCCAATAGCTTCCACCCCATATTACTTTCGTAAATACAACCAACTATTGGTTCAGGGACCTCTTCCCTTACCAACAATGCAGAGAGAAAGTAAAACATGTAAAAATAAAAGTTATAATAAATACAATAATGAGTAACGATAATGAGTAACGATAACTTGGCTATATACAAGTGCTACCAGTACTGTGCGATGTGCAGGGGTACGAGGTAATTCATTGCGGCTCCAATTATGTTGTCCTGAGTTGTAGCTGGTGACCCTGTCAACGCTCACCTCACGCGGCACGCTGCTGCTCCTGCCTTCTTCCCTTCTTCTCTCCCAGTAACATACCCTGAAACCTGTGAGCTAACTTTTAGGCGAAGTAATCAAAAAGTGGAGTCAATCTGAAAAAGGCATATAGAAAAAATATGTTTTTAGGCATGGAAAAAGTTTCTAGTGCGAAGTGTGCAGATGCGCCTCTTGCATGAGTACTATTTACCAAAACGTAATAGTTCTATTCCGCTCAAGTTTGTGATTAGAAAGACACATTTGGCTGTATTACATACTTTGAAATGTTTTTCTAGTATATGCTACAGAATTAGACATCTTTGGCGATTTAAGTTCAAATCTGTTTCCGACAATCCGACAATTACTGTGTGGGTCTATAGAAAACACATTTGAAGGCCAACATTGTGGAAAAAGACATTGTGGAAAAAATCATCAATCGTGTAGCCTATATTCAACCTAATAACCATAGAATCATAATATCCTAAGAATACTTCAAGAACCACAATAATTTTGCAGTTCAAGGCCTCCCTTGTTGTGTTATCATTGATATGGATTTGATCATATTCCTTATTATACAGTGCCTTCAGAAAGTATCCAGCCCCCTTGACTTTTTCCACATTTTGTGTTACAGCCTTATTCTAATTGATTTTTTTATTTTATTCTCAGCAATAAGTATTCAGACCCTTTGCTATGAGACTCGAAATTGAGATCAGGTGCATCCTGTTTCCATTGATCATCCTTGAGATGTTTCTATAACTTGATTGGAGTCCACCTGTGGTAAATTAAATTGATTGGACATGATTTGGAAAGGCACACACTTGTCTATACAAGGTCCTACAGTTGACAGTGCATGTCAGAGGAAAAAACAAGTCATGAGGTCGAAGGAATTATCCGTAGAGCTCCGAGACAGGACTGTGTCGAGGCACAGATCTGGGGAAGGGTACCAAAAACTTTATGCAGCATTGAAGGTTCCCAAGAACACGGTGGCCTCCATCATTCTTACATGGAAGAAGTTTGGAACCACAAAGACTCTTCCTAATGCTTGCCGCCCGGCCAAACTGAGCAATCGGGGGAGAAAGGCCTTGGTCAGGCAGGTGACCAAGAACCCAATTGTCATTCTGACAGAGCTCTAGAGTTCCTCTGTGGAGATGGGAAAACCTTCCAGAAGGACAACCATCTCTGCAGCACTCCACCAATCAGGCCTTTATGGTAGAGTGGCCAGATGGAAGCCACTCCTCAGTAAAAGGCACATGACAGCCCCCTTCGAGTTTGCCGAATGGCACCTAAAGACTCTCAGACCATGAAAAACAAGATTATCTGGTCTGATAAAACCAAGATTGAACTCTTTGTCCTGAATGCCAAGCGTCATGTCTGGAGGAAACCTGGAACCATCCCTACGGTGAAGCATGGTGGTGGCAGAATCATGCTGTGGGGATGTTTTTCAGCAGCAGGGATTGTGTAATTGTGTGTCGATTGACGAGGGAAAAATGATTTAATAAATTTTAGAATAAGGCTGTAACATAGCAAAATGTGGAAAAAGTGAAGCGGTCTGAATACTATCCAAATGCAATGTAATTCTGTGGACCTAATTCAGATAATGCATGTCATAACAAGATGTCTAGTGCTTCAAGACTTCTCCTCAACCCTCTCTCACTCTCTCCCCACCCGCAAAATTTCAGTTGCATCTGGCGCCATAGGCTACACTTGTCTGTCCATTGTGCATGTTAACCAATATCTTGCCTACTCTATCTGCACTGATTGGTTAAGTATCCTAATTTAATTAGCTAAAATTCAGAAAAAAAACTGTTGATTTGAAAGGTTAAAAAGGAAAAGAAATGAATGATATAAGCCAGTACTTTGTTTTGTTTCGAATTGGTTCAGAACTTTATCTTGTTGGTTGGAACAGTGGTAACTGAACGAAAAAATGAGTGCTTCTGTTCAGAACTAAAAGTTTGGATTTGTTTGGAAAGTTTGAAAAATAATTTTGGTTCCAACCCCTGCTTTTAGTAGTTGTTTAAATAAATTAAAAACAAATATAATGGTGAGCGGCGTTAACCCTTTCCTTTCAGAGTTCATCTTGGAACCTCCTTAGTTGGTGAGGTTTCTTGCAGGAGCCTACCGTTCTTTCCCGAACTGAAACATTTGGATTTGAATATGAATGGACAGCAGGTGCAGGCAGTTAACTTCATTTTTTAAATTATTTTTTTTAAATCTCCTACATTTAAGGTAAGGTTTGTCCCTTGTTTGATCTAAATTGATATTGTTTCATGATGATACCATCTACCTTTTCATATTTGTGAAAATGGACACAATTCAATGGTTATCAATCAATAAAGAGGTCAGGCTAGCTGTACTGGGTGCAGATGACTGAACTGCTCACTTTTGTGTCTGTGTCTGCAGGTATATAGACGAGGAGGCATACAAAGGTATGCCAATTGGTATTGGTATGTTATGCAGATCAAATGTACCATCCTCCTCCCCTACCTCTACAATGAAAATCCCATGGGCCTCTACATTATGGACAAAGTACGTGTATGACAACCATTATTGAAACCATTATTGAAACAGTTATTTTCATTCACATTCACCAGAAAAACCAAGGTATGAATACTGTTTTATTAAACATTGTATAATTGCTATTTTTTGGATTCACAGACTTCCCCCTCCCTACACCTCTGATGAATATAACAGGAAACCTGTTCGATCACCATACACTACAAAATCATTCTGGCTATGGATAAGGAGAACATCAACACATTAACATCAACACGACAGAGGATATACCCATTGGACTTGGGGCTCTGCTGGGAGTTTGCCTCATATTTAGATGTTTTTATTCTGCTTTGCCACTAAAATCATAAACAATGACAACTAAAATATTGTGTTATTGTTGTTATTTATATGCGTAGTATTATTATTAATAATAATAATAAAAGGGGTGGGGGGGTAGTTAAAAAATGCACCCCAAAAGGTTCTTCAAAAGGTTCTTTAAGGATCCATTAAAAGGGGTTCTTTGAAGAATCATTTTAAAGGGTTCTTCGAAAAACATATATTTGTTCCCTACAGTTTCAATTTGAAGAACCCCTAAAAGATACTCTAAGAACCTTTTATTTTTAGTGTGGAGATCTGAGTGGATTTGACAGGTGTAATCAATATGTCAATAGCTCCAACTTGCCCTCTGATAGGCTAGGTGGAAGTTTCACCGTACAATCAAATCCTTTCTGATCTACATTAGGGAATAGGTTCTGACATTGTCCTCTGGAGGATGCTGTCTTTCGGAAGGGGCTTTAAACAGGTGTCTTGACTCTCTATTCATTGAAGATAGCTTAACATGATATGCCTACTTCTCGTAAGAGAAGAGGTGCTTGTCCCATTGTCCTGACTAATTTAGACCCATTCCCAATTTGGACCCATAATGGGCTCCCGAATATGGACCCATAATGGGCTCCCGAATATGGACCCATAATGGGCTCCCGAATGGCGCTGCATTCTAAGGCACTGCATCTTAGTGCTAGAGGCATCACTACAGACCCTGGTTCGATTCCAGGCTGTATCACAACCGGCTGTGATTGGGAGTCCCATAGGGCGGCGCACAATTGGCCCAGTGCTGTTAGGGTTTGGCCGTAGTAGGCCGTCATTGTAAATAAGATTTTTTTCTTAACTGACTTGCCTAGTTAAATGAAGCTTAAATAAATCAAATACAAAATAAATGTAATCATTCCCTTGATAGGTAATTAGCTCCTTATTCCACTCTATCTGCCCTATGCAACTAAAACCTGTTTTGGCCACTAAAAATAGATAATTCTCATTCATAAGCCTATAATATAATGTCAAAACCATATCAATGATGACATAACAAGGGTGGCCTAATTTCTGTTGAAATACAAAATAAATGTGGTTTTTGAAGTATTCTAAGGATATTATGATTCTAAGGTTGAATATAGGCTACATGATTGGCTACATGATTGGTGTTTTTTCCACAATGTTGGCCTTCAAATGCCTTCAAATGTGTTTTCTATGGACCTACACATTAAGGATAGGTTGCTGCTGTTGTCGGAAACAGAATTGAACTGATATCGCCAGAGATGTGTCTCTAATTCTGTAGAATATACTAGAATTAGATTTGAAAGTGTGTAATGCTGCCAAAGTTGTCTTTCAAATCACAAACATAATCTGAATAGAACTATTACGTTTTGAGAAATAGTACTCATGCAAGAGGCGCATCGCCACACTTCGCACTAGAAACTTTCCATTACTGAAAAATATATTTTCTGTAAAAGTGTTATTCGTGCTTCATTTATAAATATACCCTTTTCAAATTGACTCCATTGACTTCGATGACTTAGCCTACAAGTTAGCTCACAGGTTTCAAGGTATGCTAATTGAGAGAGAGGAAGGGAAGAGAGCAGGAAGATCACCTGCTGAGTGAGATTCTCATCGATAGGGTCACCCAGGACAACATAATTGGAGCCACCAATTATGTTGTCGAGAGCCACAACTGGCGGCTCAAGCGTTAAGATAAAAAAAAGTACCAGCTTTAATTGTGATCAAGAATCAAGTTGATTTGCTATTGTAGGTGTTACAATCTGGTTCCGTTACCGCCCCCGTCCCCCCGGGGTCCCCCGTCCCCCTCAGGGGTCTCACCACACAATTCGGTAAATGATGGCTTAATGGATAATTAGACAATTCAAAGGTAGCCTATAGAGACAAGGTTGTACAACCTGTGCATATGTTTATTAAACTTTAAATTGCACATTAAATATTTATATTGATGGGCGACACCTGAAGGGGGGTGGAGACAATCACAAAGACTGTTGAAACAGATCAGGGTGTGACACAACTCTTGTGTTATTGTCATTCTTCACTGGGGCAAATACTTATTAACCCCTCCCCCTGAAGGATTAACTTAAACCCGCCCAGAAATGTAATCATTGTATGTGCATATTCATTGTAGCAAGAATGTTAATGATCTATTAAAGTGTAAATAATTATTTAAATTCACTGTTAAGATTTTTTTATTTTTTATATATATAGAGATTTGAGACTTCCTCACTGTGTAATTGAAAAATATTTTATGGGCATTCTTTTATTTTCTATCGCTCAATAAACTTACATTTTTTTATTGACTGTTCCAAAAAGAGATAATAGAGGCATAATTGATGCAAAAAAATATATACAATTCTTTGTTCATTACTCATAAAATAATTACTGTAGAAACATTCAAACTAACATTGTTTGTAAGTAATAATTATAATATTTGTATTAGTACAGTATCATTCAATTGCAGTCTGTGCAAGAAATAGTGAAAAAAGGATCACTGTCACATAAAACTGTGTTTCCAACCTATCATGAACGTGCCATCAGTGACATTACCCTATGTGGTTTTAGATATTCATGTAGAATCATTCAAATGAAAAATGGCTATTCTAATGGGTGTACTATGGAGGAGGGAGGTAAGTGACCTCAAATCTAGTGATTTTAGATGTATATGTCAATTGGACTGGAAGCTTGAACTGTACGTGAATATATTTGCCCCCCATATGTATGTATGTATATATATATAATATGATAAATATTTGTAGAAAATCAAAGGGGAGGATTTTTTGAAAGTAAATAGCTTTGATAATAGAGGTCAGGAAACACACAGCACGTTTCTGTAGATCTCTAGCACGTGTGGATCGGAAGCTATTAAAATTATGATTATGACGGAAATATTCATTTATGATCAGGGAATTTTAAAATGGGAACTCTAATGGGTGTATCATGAATCAGTGACTTTGCTACAAGTGATTTTAGCTCTCTAGCCCATGTTAGTAAGTTATTATAGATTGTGTAAGAAAGGTGTGAGAAAGATCATTTGGCTATTTATGTTTTTTGACCTTGTAGTTTTACATAAAACCATAAGAAATGAACAACATCACGTTTTAATGTAATTGTTGTGGGTAAAAAAAAAAAAAATTGGTTGAAGATCTCTATATAATTTAATTAAGACAAAAACACATTTTCTGTTAACACCGTGTTCTGCCGAATGCACTTTTAAGACAGTCCCTTGGCTTCAAGTGCATATTATTCCACAATTGAAACCAAGGTAAAGTCACTTTTTGAAAACAAAAAGAAACAAAGAAAACGAAGGCTTTACCTCGCTCTCTATTGTCATCTGATTCTAGATATATCACTCTAATCATGCTCGGACCTTCCTCCCATCAAAGAGGTATTTACGAGCAAACACCGAATATCAAACCAATATCCATACTGAAAACAAATGTATGGCAGTCACCGAATGGCAAAGCAAGGGTTGTTCTCCATCATCGGCTGATTCAGAATGTCATTTCTATCATGCACGTTCCGTTTAACAACGGTGGGAAAAAGTACTCAATTGTCAGACTTGAGTAAAAGTAAAGATACCTTAATAGAAAATGACTAGATAGAAATGAGTACTTTTGGGTGTCAGGGAAAATGTATGGGAGTAAAAAGTACATATTTTCTTTAGTAATGTAGAGGAGTAAAAGTAAAAGTTGTTAATTACAGATACCCCCCCAAAACGACCGAAGTAGTACTTCAAAGTATTTTTCTTAAGTACACCACTGTAGTTTAAGAGGTACGAGAAAAGTATGAATCTTGAATATAAAGCTAACTATACCACAGTCAAATTGTAGGCTAGGCTATTTCACATTTTTATTTTAGTTATTTAGCTAGGCATGTCAGTTAAGAAGAAATTATTATTTACAATGACGACCTACACCGGCCAAACCTGGACGACGTGCGGCGGGTTGTGATACAGCTTGGATTTGATCCAGGGCGTCTGTAGTGACGCCTCAATCACTGAGATGCAGTACGGTGCATACTGTCCCCAAGGCCAACTCCGAAAATAGAACTCAAGAGCACCGACGGTGTTGAAGGCAATAGGCTATACCACTGGCACAACACAAACAAAAACAAACCACATTTGAGCGCCGATTTCACAGTCTTAACAAGGAGTAGCCATGGAGCATGAAGGATCGCACCGTTTTGCAAGGAAAAAGCGAAGGACTCGCCTCTGGCTAATCATGGGTCTCTGTGCAGTACTTTCACTTGTCGTTATCCTCGCTATTTCTCTGGGAGTAGTGCACAGTCACGTACTGTCTAGTTCCAGTCCATCGAGTGAAAGCCTAAAAAAAACGATTATTGACAAATGTGAAGCATTTATACAGAACAACAAATCTTCAAGGTGAGACGCTTTTATTCGATTTATTTTGCACATATCATTTACATGTTTAGCTTATTGTTAAAAGTAACTCAAACTTCAGGTTAACTCATTTTTGCAGCAGCTTATTCCATTGCCATAGTTGAATAGAATTACATGTAGACTCAATTGTATTTCTGATGTAGCCTCCCTGTCTGTATGTGAACCTGCATTGTTTTATGGCACAGGTGGTTGTGGATTTGCCTTGTAACAACAGGGTGGCTAGCTTGTTCAAGCTCTGCTCTGATACTCTCTCACTGTTCCCCATCTGGCTATAATACAGTCAAGACAGCTTAACACAATGAGTGAACAGTTAAAACAGTTGAGTTTTCTCCTATTCAGTAACCATTTCTCAGGGAGCTATTCCTTCCTCAATAAATGATTGGCCATATTTGTATTTGTATGATAATGCAGTGATACTATTCTTGATAATTCCTGTGATTGTTCCAGTGCAAACAACTGTCAAAAGATATGGAGTGCATTTCAGCAAGCATTCGTGGGGAGGGACCCATGTAATGTACCGATGGAGGCCTATGACCCCCTTATCCATACTGTGATCCAGGATCCTGTCTGTAACAGGGTGAGATACCCACACACGCTCTCTCACACACCACTTTTGTTTTATTGACAGCTGCAAGTAAATATAATTTTTTTTACCTTTCATTGCACCACCAGATGTTGTTTTGGAGCAAAACAAAGAAAATAGTGCATGACCTCACAGAGAAGCGAGATTGCTTCTTGACCCTCGAGGACACACTAGTTGGCTTCATCATGAATGGACTGACCTGGTGTGGCAAGGAGGGGAGCAATGGTAAGACTCAAATGGAGCTACACACCATCAGTCTGTACATTTCCATTCATTTCATTTTTTATTGAACCTTTATTTAACTAGGCAAGTCAGTTAAGAACAAATTCTTATTTACAATGACGGCCTACCAAAAGGCAAAAGGCCTACGGGGACTGGGGCTGGGATAAAAAAATAAAATAATATAATAATAATAATAAATAGGACAAAACACACATACGACAACAGAGAGAACACTACATAAAGATAGACCTAAGACAACCACAGAGCAAGGCTGCAACACATACAGCATGGTAGTAACACAACATGACAACAACATGGTAGCAACACAACATGGCAGCAGCACATGGTAGCAGCACAAAACATGGTACGAACATTATTGGGCACAGACAACAGCACAAACGGCAAGAAGGTAGAGCCAACAGTATATCATGCAAAGCAGCCATAATTGTCAGTGAGAGTGTCCATGATTGAGTCTTTAGATGAAGAGGTTGAGATGAAACTGTCCAGTTTGCGTGTTTGTTGCAGCTCGTTCCAGTCGCTAGCTGCATTGAACTGAAAAGATGAGCGACCCAGGGATGTGTGTGCTTTGGGGACCTTTAACAGAATGTGACTGGCATAATGGGTGTTGTAAGCACAGGATGAGAGCTGCAGTAGATATGTCGGATAGAGGGGAGTGAGGCCTAAAAGGGTTTTATAAATAAGCATCAACAAATGAGTCTTGCGACCGGTATACAGAGATGACCAGTTTACAGAGGAGTATAGAGTGCAGTGATGTATCCTATAAGGCGCATTGGTGGCAAATCTGATGGCCGAATGGTAAAGAACATCTAGCTGCTCGAGAGCCCCCTTACCTGCTTATCCATAAATGACGTCTCCATAATCTAGCATGGGTAGGATGGTCATCTCAATCAGGGTTAGTTTGGCAGCTGTGGCGAAAGAGGAGTGATTACGATAGAGGAAACCAAGTTTAGATTTAACTTTAGCCTGCAGCTTTGATATGTGCTGAGAGAAGGACAGTGTACCATCTAGCCATACTCCCAAGTACTTGTATGAGTACTTGTAACTCTAAACCCTCAGAGGTAGTAATCACACCTGTGGGGAGAGGGGCGTTCTTCTTACCAAACCACATGACCTTTGTTTTGGAGGTATTCAGAACAAGGTTAAGGGCAGAGAAAGCTTGTTGGACACTAAAGAAAGCTTTGCTGTAAAGCGTTTAACACAAAATCCAGGGAGGGGCCAGCTGAGTATAAGACTGTATCATCTCCATATAAATGGATGATAGAGCTTCCTACTGCCTGATCTATATTGTTGATGTAAATTGAGAAGAGCGTGGGGCCTAGGATTGAGCCTTGAGGTACTCCCTTGGTGACAGGCAGTGGCTGAGACAGCAGATGTTCTGACTTTATACACTGCACTTTTGAGAGAGGTAGTTAGCAAACTAGGCTAAAGACCCCTCAGAGACACCAATACTCCTTAGCCGGGCCACAAGAATGGAATGATTTACCGTATCAAAAGCTTTGGCCAAATCAATAAAAATAGCAGCACAACATTGCTTAGAATCAAGGGCAAGGGTGACATTATTGAGGACCTTTAAGGTTGCAGTGACACATCCATAACCTGAGTGGAAACCAGATTGCATACCAGAGAGAATACTATAGACATCAAGAAAGCCAGTCATTTGATTTTTGACAAGTTTTTCCAACACTTTTAATCAACAGGGCAAAATAGAAATAGGCCTAGGATTAGCTTGATCTCCCCCTTTAAATAAAGGACGGACCGTGGCTGCCTTCCAAGCAATGGGAACCTCCCCAGAGAGGAGAGACAGGCTTGGCAATGATAGGGGTAGCAACTTTAAAGAGGAAAGGGTCTAAATCATCTGACCCAGATGTTTTTTTGTGGTCAAGTTTAAGGAGCTCCTTTAGTACCTCGGACTCAGTGACCACCTGCAGGGAGAAACTTTGTAGCAGGGAAGGCGAAAAAGAGGGAGGAGTGTCGGGGCTAGTCACATTAGAAGGGGTGAGAGATGAGGAAATGTTGTACGGGCAAGGAGGCATGGCTGAGTCAGAGGAATCCTGACTTAATGAAGTGGTGATTAAAGAGCTCAGCCATGTGCTTCTTGTCAGTAACAACCAGGTCATCAACATTAAGGGACATGGACAGCTTTGAGGAGGAGGGTTTATTCTCCAGGTCTTTAACTGTTTTCCAGAACTTATTGGGGTAGACCCACAGAGAGAGAACTGCTCCTTAAAGTAATTAACTTTGGCTTTCTGGATAGCCTGAGTGCACTTATTTCTCATTTGCCTGAATGAGAGTCAGTCAGCCTGAGTATGCGTGTGCCGAGCTTTTCGCCAGCCAAATGCAATTCTTGAGGTGGAGTAACTCTGCAAGATCATGGTCAAACCAGGGGCTGAACCTGTTTTTAATTCTAATTTTCTTTATGGGGCATGTTTGTTAACAATACCATTGAAAATATTTTTTAAAAGGAGGTACAAGCGTCTACGACAGAGGGGACCAAGCTGATTCTATACCATTTTACAGAGGCCAGTTCTTGAAGGAAGGCTTTCTCATTACATTTATTTAGCAAGTGTCTACGACAAATCAGGACAGGTCGTTTCACTGAGCAGCCATTATGAACACAGGCTGTGATATAGTGATCACTTAGGTCATTACAGAAACCATCAGTCTGATACCTATCAGGATCATTTGTGAGGATAACATCAAGGAGAGTAGCCTTTTCTGGGTGTTTGGAGTCATACCTTGTGGGATTGGTAATCATCTGAGAGAGATTTAGGGAGTCCCATTGCTTTAGGATTTGGTCAGGTGGTTTAAGCATGTCCCAGTTTAGGTCACCTAGCAGGACAAATTCAGACTTAGTGTAAGGGGCCAGGCCGGTGCTGATGGAGGACGATATCACCCAGCAACAGTCAACAAAGAGCAATTTGAAAGTTTAATGCTTAAAACCAGCAAATCAAATTGTTTGGGGACAGACTTGGTGGAGACAACCAAGCACTGAAGGTAATCGTTGGTAAAGATTGCCATTCATCCAAATTTAGAAGATCTGTCTTGCCAAAAAAAGTTATAACCAGAAAGGTTAACATAAGTATTCAAAACACTCTCAGTAATGACCAACACATCTGGATCGGAGCTGTGAACCCACAGTTTCAATTGATCCATTTTAGGTAATAAGCTTCTAGTGTTAAACGTGAAGAAAACCCAGGCTCTTACGAGAGCAGAAATCAGTGAAGCAGATATCAGAATTGGGGCTAGCAACAGTAGATGGCCCAGGGTGTACATGCACATTTCCAGATATAAACAGCAAGAATACAATCAAGGCACGGCAGAGGACAGGGAGATCTCTACAGTGTTGATTTATGACATTTGAATGTGCATTAGATGGCAACATGATCAGCAATTTAATCAGGTAACATGAATAAAAGCCTGCGAGAGGTGGTTAGAATAGGATGGGAGACCAAAAGTCTGTGTAACCAATAGAGAGTCAGAGTCCCGATTGTGGGAACAAACATAGTCTGTCCCAAGGTTGGGTAAACAAAAAAGTTCAGAGTCAACAAAGCATGCAGGAGTCATGACGCAAATAGCAAAATGCACAAGAAAAAAATATAATGTATAACGACTTGGGGCTAGCCATTGTAAGTTCAGAGTCACTCGCCCCAACAGTGCGTGTGTGCTGGAGGCGAGCGAAAGCTCGGGAGAGAGGGGGGGAGTGTGGTGGGGGTACCTGTACCAGACAGGGGGAGACAGGCCAGGGCAGATGGTGATCAGATCGCCAGGTGGAATCCAAGCAGCAGTGCAGCAGGCAACTGGAGTAGGTGTCACACCCACATAACACAGTGATAGCCATAAACATGCCAAGTACAGTGTGCTATGTCAGATCTATGTCTAATCTAAAAAATGACAGCTAATAGACCATACATGTACAGTATAAACCACTAATGTATTGGTTGTTTTTAGAATGCACCCCAAATGGCAATCTCTTCCATATATAGTGCAGAGCTCCACTCCCCTCTGTATGTATTTGGACAGTGAAGCAAACGTTTTAAATTTGGCTCTATACTACAGCTTTTTGGATTTGAGATTAAATGTTTCATATGAGGTGAAAGTACAGAATGTTACCTTTTATTTGAGGGTATTTTCATACATTTCTGTTTTACCTGGGCCCCTCATTTGAAGAAGTCATAAGTATTTGGGCAAATTCCCTTAGGATATTAAAGTGTGTGTGTGTGTCTGTCTGTCTGTCTGTCTGTCTGTCTGTCTGTCTGTCTGTCTGTCTGTCTGTCTGTCTTTCCTCAGAAACGTTCACCACAGGGTGCCCAGGCTGGACAGACTGTGTCAACAACACAGTTCGTTCATTCTGGAATCGGGCCTCAGCAGCAGTAAGTTCTTTTCAGATTGTTAGTGAGCCAGCTATGGCCAAGGTGCTTTGAAATCTTACACCTACCAGCCATGAATACAAAATGACTGGATCAAAATATACTGATATGAATTAGATAGCCACAAACCAATCCAAATTCAGTCTGTGATTGTGATGGGGAGCAGAGGAAAGGGTTTCACTGTCTAACTGTTCATCAATTGGCCTTTGTGTCTGTCTCCATGGAAACACATTTCTTAGCTCTCCCCTGATTGGACAATGTCCTACATGGCGATGGGATATAGGCTACACACTTTCATGCAGTTACACTTTGGAATTCAGGACAGCACAACACATGTTTGTGTTGAATTTTCTATTCATAGACAGTGAAGTTCACAATATAATGTCTGAATAGATTAGTGTAGGTGTGGGGGAGAATTAGTTGTTTTTCTAAATCTGTGAGTTATGAGGGTTGCAGAATATGGGTCAGCAGTGGGAGTGAGTGACCTGTTAAAAATGAGTAGGATTCACCGGAATGTCGCTGTAAATTTGCTGGAAATCTAAGCTTGTTGTTTCAAACTGATTTTGCAATTCAAGTGTTATTTTCCTTCGCTGTGGGTGTTACTTCCATTGTATTCGTCTTTCCCTGTTAGTTTGCAGATGCCGCATGTGGTGATGTCACAGCCATGCTGAATGGATCTATTGCCACTCCTTTCAGCCCCAACAGGTAAGGTGCAATGACTGGGTCCTAAATGGCAACCTATTCTCTATAAAGTGAACAACTTTTGACCGAAGACCTACTGTATGGGCTCTGTTCAAAAGTAGTGTACTATATAGGGAATAGGGTGTCATTTGAGACACATATGTGTTTGGCCTGGCCCGTCTCCAATAATAACACCTCAGCACAAAAATGTGATAGTCTTATCAAGAAGTTTCACTGTGCAATGGTATGTGTTATTTCAACTGATTCGTGTAGTGATATTCTCTGCTCTGGAAAAATACAAATACTCACAGTCATGACATTTTGGCAGCCGGTGATAGTCAAGCAAATAACTGCCGGTGTCACGGTTATTTACCTTTAATGAACATGAACACATTTAGCATCTCCTGGCTTCCATGCATAGCCTTCAAAGCCACTGATGCAGACCTTTGGAACATCTACATTTTAAAAAGTCTAATAAAAAACCATCACAATGAATCCATTATTTATTTTAGAAGAAGACGAAATGTAGTCTGCTTCAGAAGAACAGAATAGCATACTCTGAGTTAGGCCCTGATCTGGTTATGCCGTATGGCTGTGCGCTACACTAGTTCATTTAGCAGGCAAGATTTGCTTAGAATTTCGTGGCATTATTTTATAGTATGAAGAATACAATTGAACATAGCTGAATAAAATAGAAAGGATATTTTCTCCAAAGTATTTGAGGGAGTGCGTACATCCGGTTAATGTTTTTTGAGCGGTTAACAAAAAAACAGGTACTCATATATGCTTAATTTAGAGGTATTTATGTAACTTTAGCTGTGATACAAACTTTGGGCTATATGTTTACATTTTTAATACATATTAAGGCTGCATGATCAAATCAAATCAAATTGTATTTGTCACATGCACCGAATACAACAGGTGTACATTACAGTGAAATGCTTAATTACAGCCCTTAACCAACAATGCAGTTTTAAGAAAAATACAATTAAAAAAATATAAAAGTAACAAATCATTTCACTGCAGCAGTAAAATAACAATAGCAAGGCTATATACAAGGGGAACCGGTACAGAGTCAATATGCGGGGGCACCAGTTAGTCAGGGTAATTGAGGTAATATATAGTTATTAAAGTGACTTATGCATTGATAATAACAGAGAGTAGCAGCAGCATAAGAGAGGGGGGTAATGCAAATAGTCTGGGTAGCCATTTGAATAGATGTTAGTTTTCTTATGGCTTGGGGGTAGAAGCTGTTTAGAAGCCTCTTGGACCTAAACTTGGCGCTCCGGTACCGCTTGCCGTGCAGGTAGCAGAGAGAACAGTCTATGACTAGGGTGGCTGGAGTCTTTAACAATTTTTAGGGCCTTCCTCTGACACCGCCTGGTATAGAGGTCCTGGATGGCAGGAAGCTTGGCCCCAGTGACGTACTGGGCTGAACACACTACCCTTGCGGTCGGAGGCCGAGCAGTTGCCATACCAGGCAGTGATGCAACCAGTCAGGATGCTCTCGATGGTGCAGCTGAAGAACATTTTGAGGATCTGAGGACCCATGCCAAATCTTTTCAGTCTCCTGAGGGGGAATAGGTTTTGTCATGCCCGCTTCATGACTGTCTTGGTGTGCTTGAACCATGTACTTTTGTTGGTGATATGGACACCAAAAAACTTGAAGCTCTCAACCTGCTCCACTACAGCCCCATTGATGAGAATGGGGGCATGTTCGGTCCTCCTTTTCCTGTAGTCCACAATCATCTCCTTAGACTTGATCACGTTGAGGGAGAGGTTGTTGTCCTGGCACCACACTGCCAGGTCTCTGACCTCCTCCCTATATGCTGTCTCATTGTTGTCAGTGATCAGACCTACCACTGTTGTGTCATCTGCAAACTTAATGATGGTGTTGTAGTCGTGCCTGGCCGTGCAGTCATGAGTGAACAGGGTGTACAGGAGGGGACTGAGCACGCACCCCTGAGGGGCCCCCCGTGTGTAGGATCAGCGTGGCGGATGTGTTGTTACCTACCCTTACCACCTGGGGGCAGCCTGTAAGGAAGTCCAGGATTCAGTTGCAGAGGGAGGTGTTTAGTTCCTGGGTCCTTAGCTTAGTGATGAGCTCTGATGGCACTATGGTGTTGAATGCTGAGCTCTAGTCCGTGAATAGCATTCTCACCTAGGTGTTCCTTTTGTCCAGGTTTGAAATGGCAGTGTGGAGTGCAATAGAGATTGCATCATCTGTGGATCTGTTGGGGCGGTATGCAAATTGGAGTGGGTTTAGGGTTTCTGGGATAATGGTGTTGATGTGAGGCATGACCAGCCTTTCAAACCACTTCATGGTCGGTAGTCATTTAGGCAGGTTACCTTAGTGTTCTTGGGCACAGGAACTATGGTGGTCTGCTTGGCACATGTTGGTATTACAGACTCAGACAGGGAGAGGTTGAAAATGTCAGTGAAGACACTTGCCAGTTGATCAGCGCGTGCTCGCAGTACACGTCCTGGTAATCCATCTGGCCCTGCGGCCTTGTGAATGTTGACCTACTCACATCGGCTACGGAGAGCGTGATCACACAGTCATCCAGAACAGCTGATGCTCTCATGCATGCTTCAGTGTTACTTGCCTCGAAGCGAGCATGGAAGTAATTTAGCTCATCTGGTAGGCTTGTGTCACTGGGCAGCTCTCGGCTGTGCTTCCCTTTGTAGTCTGTAATAGTTTGCAAGCCCTGCCACATCCAACGAACGTCGGAGCCGGTGTAGTACGATTCAATCTTAGTCCTGTATTGATGCTTTGCCTGTTTGATGGTTCGTCGGAGGGCATAGCTGGATTTCTTATAAGCTTCCGGGTTAGAGTCCCGCACCTTGAAAGCGGCAGCTCTAGCCTTTAGCTCAGTGCAGATGTTGCCTGTAATCCATGGCTTCTGGTTGGGGTATGTACGTACAATCACTGTGGCGACGACGTCATCGATGCACTTATTGATGAAGCCAGTGACTGATGTGGTGTACTCTTCAATGCCATCAGAGGAATCCCGGAACATGTTCCAGTCTGTGCTAGCAAAATAGTTCTATAGCTTAGGATCTGCTTCATCTGACCACTTCTTTATTTACTGAGTCACGGGTGCTTTCTGCTTTAATTTTTACTTGTAAGCAGGAATCAGGAGGATAGAATTGTGGACAGATTTGCCAAATGGAGGGCGAGGGAGAGCTTTGTACACATCTCTGTGTGTGGAGTAAAAGTGGTCTAGAGTTTGCACATTTAACATGCAGGTAGAAAGTAGGTAAAACAGATTTAAGTTTCCCTGCATTAAAGTCCCCGGCCACTAGGAGCGCCGCCTCTGGATGCGCATTTTCCTGTTTGCTCATGGCGGTATACAGCTCATTGAGTGCGGTTTTAGTGCCAGCCTTGGTCTGTGGTGGTATGTAGACAGCTACAAAAAATACAGATGAAACCTCTCTAGGTAGATACTGTGGTCTCCAGCTTATCATGAGATACTCTACCTCAGGCGAGCAAAACCTCAAGACTTCCTTAGATATCGTGCACCAAATGTTGTTTACAAATATACATAGGCCCGCCACCCCTTGTCTTACCAGATGCTGCTGTTCTATCCTGTCGATACAGTGTATAACCCGCCAGCTGTATGTTATTCATGTCTTCGTTTAGCCACGACTCGGTGAAACATAAGATATTTGTAAAGGAGTGTGTATCTGGCTGCAGGGAAGTCAGGCTAGGAGAGCAGAAATGCGTAGCAAACGGAGCCCTTGATTGAGGCGAACAATACACGGCACTCAGAAAACTAAACACACACAGGTTACAATAACCCGGCGCAAACCAGCCTGGAGTACACATACATTTACACATAACAATTCCACACACAGACATGTGGGGAAACAGGTTTATATGCAAGACGAGTAACGAGGGAAAGCAAACCATGTGTGCAGGAAAACAAGACAAAACAAATGGAAAATTAAAGGTGGATCGGCAATGGCTAGAAGACCGGTGACGTCGAACGCCGCCCGAAACAAGGAGAGGGACCGACTTCGGCGGAAGTCGTGACAATATTACAGTTTTTAATGTCCCGTTGGTAGGATATACGTGCTTTTAGTTTGTCCAATTTATTATCCAATGATTGTACGTTGGCCAATAGTACGGATGGCAAAGGCAGATCGTCTGCGGATCCTCACAAGGCACCGCGATCTCTTTCCGTGATACCTCTTCCGTCTTTTACTCCTGTGAATGACGGGGATGAGGGCCTGTTCGGGTGTCTGGAGTAAATCCCTCTCGTCCAACTCATTAAAGAGAAATTCTTCATCCAGTTCAAGGTGAGTAATCGTTGTTATGATTTCCAGCCGACAAGTGAAGACAGACACATCGGGGACGCAATTGACGCGCGAGTCCTTATCCTATTCCGAGGCACGTATTGAAGATATTGGAAGAACTGTTCACATTTACTTTTCGCCAGCCAACAAGATGAGTAGGCCTAACGAACAGCAAAAGCACCAGCCTATGTCAATCTACTCTCCCCCATAGTACAAAAGTTAACCTATTCTATTCTGTGTGAGAAATAAATATTCCAAACATAGTCTGGGACAGTTGTGGGATTCGATAGATCCCAAATTAATACAACCACTGGCATCAAAAAACATGTTTTAAGTAATGAGGCTGTCGCAACAGATCATAACGTTTAGTTAAAAATGTTGATGAACTATTATGCTATTTATAGCACATTATAAGCACAGCAATGCACACACACGGCAGTAGGCTATAAGCGCGAATGTTCCATTAGCAGGAAAACACCATTCTCACAAGTGACTGCAAATTATGCATGTAACGCTTTTATTATAAAGGTGCATCTTTATGGTGAAAACGATCTTGCCCAAACTTGAAACTCACGCGCTGCCAATGTATGTATGTCAGTTAAACTGTAACCCGCTGTAAAGCACGTTTGGTAGGCTACTAATGACCATCAGCAGCATCAGAGCTTGGAGAAGCTTAAATACCATGACTAAACGGTCACGTGGAATTTGACTGCATTCATGGCTTGTGAACGCCGGTGGAGCAGGAATACCGTCACCCTAACAGCCGTACTCACAGACAACCAAGCCAAAAACATAATTTTACCACAGCTGCCATTTCCACCAAAATGTAGAACCACTCTATTGCCACAACACTAGGCATGTTATTAGTAGACTGTTATATTTTTGTTTGCTTAAGCAATAGTGCACCTGCGTAGTTGATTGATTTCATGTAAATTCTGATCTTTACACATTTCTATGTTTGTCTTTTATGTGAAGTATTTTTGCCACCATCGAGGTGAAAAGGTTCAAAGCTGCCAAAGTGAAGAGCCTGAGTGTTGTCCTGGTGACCAAGGAGAATAAGGGGTAAGCTTTTTGTCCAGACAAACTGACGTGTGTGCGTGTGTGTGTGCACGTGTGTGTGTGTGTGTGTGTGTGTGTGTGTGTGTGTGTGTGTGTGTGTGTGTGTGTGTGTGTGTGTGTGTGTGTGTGTGTGTGTGCGTGCGTGTCTGTCATAGTTGATTTGTATGTCCTTCATAATCACTGCACCTGCATTGTGCCTAGTATGGGATTATGTAAAAAAGTAGAACGAATGTCTGTTTATATATAGGATATATGTAGGCTTTATGTTTCATGGGATATTATGACATATTATAATTGTTTCATGTCTTTCTCTGCTAAAGGACAACATGTGATGATCCCTCCTTACAGGACCTACAGAAAGAGATAGAGCCAAAACTCAAGTATAATTGCAAGGCGGTTCCTGAGTAAGTGAGGAGGTTACAATATAACTCTATTGATTACAACAAATCTGTCTGATATTGTGTGAGTGTGTACACAGAAATTTCTCCAGTGTTAAAAAATGTGAAATGAACACTGAGAGTGTTAAATCAACACTGAAAGTGTTGTCTGTGGACCCATATATACACTGTAACAGTGTTAAATGAACACACTGATTAGTGTAACTTCTTATTCAGATATTCCATAGAGTGCCTTTCGAATAAATTGTAGTTAACACCCATGGCTGTATTTGTTAGTGACAGAGACATGGTTGTTGCATTCATCCATTTTCGATCCTATGTTATTGTAATTTTTTATTTTTTATTTTTATTTAACAAAATACCATACACTACCGGTCGTAAGTTTTAAAACACCTACTCATTCAAGGGTTTTTCTTTATTTTTACTATTTTCTACAATATAGAATAATAGTAAAGACATCAAAACTATGAAATAACACATGGCATCATGTAGTAACCAAAAAAGTGTTAAACAAATCCAAATATATTTTAGATTTTAGATTCTTCAAATAGCCACCCTTTGGCTTGATGGCAGCTTTGCACACTCTCTCAACCAGGGGCGGCAGGGTAGCCTAGTGGTTAGAGCATTGCACTTGTAACCGGAAGGTTGCAAATTCAAACCCCCGAGCTGACAAGGTACAAATCTGTCGTTCTGCCCCTGAACAGGCAGTTAACCCACTGTTCCTAGTCCGTCATTGAAAATAAGAATTTGTTCTTAACTGACTTGCCTGGTTAAATAAAGGTAAAATAAAAAATAAAATAAAAACCTGGAATGCTTTTCCAACAGTCTTGAAGGAGTTCCCACATATTCTGAGCACTTGTTGGCTGCTTTTCCTTCACTCTGTGGTCCGACTCATCCCAAAACATCTCAATTTGGTTGAGGTTGGGGGATTGTGAAGGACAGGTCAACTAATGCAGCACTACATCCCTCTCCTTCTTGGTCAAATATCCCTTACACAGCCTGAAGGTGTGTTGGGTCAATGTCCTGTTGAAAAACAAATTATAGTCCCACTAAGCCCAAGCCAGATGGGATGGCGTATCACTGCAGAATGCTGTGGTAGCCATGCTGTTTAGGTGTGCCTTGAATTCTAAATAAATCACTGACAGTGTCACCAGCAAAGCACCCCCACGCCATAACACCTCCTCCTCCATGCCTTACGGTGGGAAATACACATGCGGAGATCATCCGTTCACCCACACTGCATCTCACTAAGACACGGCGGTTGGAACCAATAATCTCCAATTTGGACTCCAGACCAAGGACAATTTTCCACCGGTCTAATGTCCATTGCTCATGGTTCTTTGCCCATGCAAGTATCTTATTATTATTGTTGTCCTTTAGTAGTGGTTTCTTTGCAGCAATTCGACCATGAAGGCCTGATTCACACAGTCTCCTCTGAACAGTTGATGTTGAGATGTGTCTGTTACTTTAACTCTGTAAAGCATTTATTTGGGCTGCTTTTCCTGAGGCTGGTAACTCTAATGAACGTGTCCTCTGCAGCAGAGGTAACTCTGGGTCTTCCAATCCTGTGACGGTCTTCATGAGAGCCAGTTCATCATAGCGCTTGATGGTTTTTGTGACTGCACTTGAAGAAACTTTCAAAGTTCTTTACATTTTCCATATTGACTGACCTTCATGTCTTAAAGTAAAGATGGACTGTCGTTTGTCTTTGCTTATTTGAGCTGTTCTTGCCATAATATGGACTTGGTCTTTTACCAAATAGGGCTATCTTGATGTTATTTTAATGGACAAACAATTTGCTTTTCTTTCAAAAACAAGGACATTTCTAAGTGACCCCAAACTTTTGAACAGTAGTGTACAGTAGCTAGCTTGATAGCTTGCTAGCTACAGGTAGCTGCCTACCATGTACTCACAACCACTTCATGATTGTGTCCCACTTGTTGTTGATTCTTCACAAAAAAATACAGTTTTATATCTTTATGTTTGAAGCCTGAAATATGGCAAAAGGTCGCAAAGTTCAAGGGGGCCGAATACTTTCGCAAGGCACTGTATGTGAAGAAACTCCAAACATTTCCCATACTGAGCTAAATGTATTATTGGTGAGATATGTACACAAAGATGAAGTCAAAGGATCATTTGAATGGGAAATAATTTAACCTTTTATTGAATTTAAAGACTTCTAGAAAGACAGGCAGTAAAATTTCTGAAATTATTTTGAGTGCATTGGAAGAGCATGGTATTGACACCGCAGATTGCCATGGCCAAGGCTATTATAATGGTGCAAATATGTCAGGGGAAGTGAAGGGAGGTCAAGCACACATACTGCAAAATAATCCAATGGCCACATACTCACCTTGTGCCTCCCATACTCTTAATCTTGTGGGTGTACATGCAGCTCAGTCGTGCCCAGAAGTATCAACCTTTTTTGGCTGTGTGAATCGTCTTTACAATCTGTTCAGTTCCAGCCCAGAGCGATGGGCCATTCTCAAGGAAAAGACTGGCTGCTGTCTTAACCGCCTTTCAGACACACGATGGTGTGCGCATATTGCTGCTGTCCAACCAATGGCAACTCATTTACCTTCTATCATCAAGGCCCTAGACCTGCTTCTTGCTACCTGCAGCCTGACAAACAAAGCCAAATCTGAGGCAAAAGGTCTGAAAAGCTACTTCATGTCTTTCAAGGCAATCTTCTTGCTCACTTTCTGGGTTTATTGAGAATAGAAGCCTAATTCTTCAGTCAGGAAATATTTCTCTGGACACTGAATCAGCTCACATTAAGGCACTACAGGAAGAAATACAGGCTCTAAGTAAACAATGGGACACTCTTCTGGCAGAAGCCTCCATGGTGGAAAATGAAATGGGTGGAACTACTCAGTTTCACAGTGAACAGAGGAGTCATCAGAAAAAAAGCAAATGAAAAGAAGTCAGACACTGGATTTCGCAACACAGTGTTTTATGTGGCTCTGGATAGTATAATCAGTCATTTGGACACGATTGCACACGATTGCAGCTATATGCGAGGAGTTTTCACTAATACTTACATTTAGGAAAATGACCGAAAACCAAATTTGTGTATCTTGCCACAAATTGAGAAACAAGTGCGACATCTAAAGAGGATATGGTGCTACTTTTTCAGATGGTCTTTCTCCTGTAAAGCTCCTAAATGCCATCCACAAGATGCAGCTACAGAGCATTTTTGGAGAGGTGTGCATTGTACTGTGAATCTTCTGTACAATGACCTGTAACAGTTGCTTGAGGTGAACGTGCCTTCAGTAAGCTCTACAATGTGCCAAGACAGGTTGAACAGCCTTGCCATCCTTTCAATTGAAAACCAGTTAGCTAGAAAATGAAACTTTAAAGACATTATAAATGAGTTTGCCCACAAGAAGGCTTGACGCTGGGGCTCTTGGTGCAGTGTAACTTCTGAGTTTTGTTTACAGGGAACAAACACAAGGACAAATGCCTTAACCTGTTCTACCCAAGCCTGCCCGGGGATGGGCAAAATACTGTTTCAGAATATTTTTTGCTATGGTTAATCTCCTGTTGAACTTACTCAGGAATACCCACATAATGTCTTGACGCTACAGTTGTAGTTTCACAGATGCTTGTTCTCTGTAGGTACCACATTTATGCCTGCAGTCCACATAGTTCAGGAACATTTTTTAATGTGGGGTATGTTATTTAGGCATATATTTAGAAATTATGCATAGGGCAAAAGAGGGTTGGCCTTGTTTATAATAATTGGTAATAAATGATTTAATCTGAAACATGGATCATTGGTAATTTCTAAATTAAAACGGACTACAATACCATATACTAAAAAATAAGTCACCAAATGTGGAGTTATGTATAATAAAGCATTAAACAAAAAACATGACAGAGACAGGTTTTGTTAACATTAGGAACCAAAATTGTTTGCAATACTGTTAATATAGGCAAAGGATGAAGGTGGAAACTAGAATCTGCACAATTGTAGTACAGAGCAGCAGAAGCTTATAGTTAGTACATTTAATAACACATATTGTTAGTACGTTATTTTAATCTGAAACATTCGGATTTCTATGTTAGGGGCCCGGTAGTTTATTTTTTTATGGGTGTACGTGCATGAGTGTACGTATTTCATAAGGCCTTATTTTGAAGTCCTAGTTTTACCCTAATTCAAGGGCCTGAAACTCATACACATCACCTTGAACCAAATTACTAACGTTTTCTAAACGAATCCAATATGTTTCTTGTATATATTGCACCGGTTACTGAAATAGTTGTTTTATACTGAACAAAAATATAAGTGCAACATGCAACAATTTCCAAGATTTTATTGAGTTACAGTTCATAAAAGAAAATCAGTCAATTCAAATACATTCTTTAGGCCATAATCTATTGATTTCACATGACTGGGAATACAGATACCTTAAAAACAAAGGTAGGGGCATGAATCGGGAAAACCAGTCAGTATCTGGTGTGACCACAAAGTACTCCAAGCAGCGCAACACATCTCCTTCCCATAGAGTTGATCAGAATGTTGATTGTGGCTTATTCCTCTTCAATGGCTGTGCAAATGGGTTACATGTGTGGTGAGTACGCAGGCCATTGAAGATCTGGGACATTTTCTGCTTCCAGGAATTGTGTACTGATCCTTGCAACATGGGGACGTGCATTATCATGCTGAAACATGGTGATGGCAGTGGATGAATGGCCAGACAATGGGCTTCAGGATCTCGTCACGGTACCTCTGTGCATTCAAATTGCCATCAATAAAATGCAATTGTGTTCATTGTCTGAAGCTTATGCCTGCCCATACCATAACCCCACAGCCACCATGGTACACTCTGTTCACAACATTGACATCAGCAAACTGCTCGCACACACGAAGCCATACATGTGGTCTGCGGTTGTGAGCCTGGTTGGATGTACTGCCAAATTCTCCAAAACGACGTTGAAGGTGGCTTATGGTAGAGAAATTAACATGTATTTCTTTAGCAACAGCTCTGGTGGACATTCCTGCAGTCAGCATGCCAATTGCACGCTCCCTCAAAACTTCTGACATCTGTAGCCATGTGTTGTGACAAAACTGCACATTTAGAGTGGCCTTTTATTGTCCCCAGTGTCATGTGTAATGATATGTTGTTTGATCAGCTTCTTGATATTCCACACCTGTCAGGTCAATGGATTACCTTGGCAAAGGAGAAATGCTCACTAACAGTGATGTAAACAAATTTGTGCAAAACAATTGAGAGAAATACGCTTTTTGTGCATCTGGAAAATTAGTTTTCAGCTCATGAAACATGGCACCAACACTTTACATGTTGCGTTTATATTTTTGTTCTGTGTAGTTTAGGTGCTTTAGGTACTCATAGCTTAGTTTTCCCAATCCTGGCAGTCATTCTGAACACAGGTTGCGGATGATAAAATATTTCCAAAGTTGGATATCTCCACACTGGTTGGATTCCAACAGGAGTTACACATCACCTTGCAAGACAGTACAACAAAACTTCCAGGCCAGAAAACCATTATATTACTCGAGAAAAAAAGGTTTTGATTTGTTCCTAAAGGGGTAAAAACACTTGTCACTATAGTTGTACCCTTTAAGGTCATCCTTTTTACCACAAAGTGATGTGTATGAGTTTCAGGCCCCTGTATTAGAGGAAAACTAGGTTCTCAAAATCAAGCCGTATGGTAGGTACTGTGATCATAAAAAAAAAAGAAAAGATGAAAACATATTTCTTTAGGTCTCACTTGGTGAACTCCGTAGGACAGAAAATGGATGAATGAAGCAGCCATGGGTGGTAACTCTACAATTTACTTGAAAATGCAAAGCACTCTTGGAATGATTTGAATAGGACTTTACACTAAGCAGTGTGTTCATTTAACACTGTTCCGTTGTCTATAGGGGTCCACAGACTCAGTGTTAATGTAGTTTTTGTTAACACTGGAGCATTTGCTGTGTGTGTGTGCATACGTGTGTGTTTATGTATGCTGATTTGAAGCAACATTAAAGACACCTCTCACTCTCCTCAGGTCTAAGATCCAGGACTGCATTTCCCACCCAGACACAGCTTGTGGCGCCTGCTGGTAATACTGTCCAATCAGCAGTGAACAAGGCGTGGTCGTCAAGAGTATAAATGGATATTATTCCATCATGGAACCATGAACTAATATTTGAGCTGTCATCAAGCAGCCCCAGGCCTACCCTGATCGGCATAGCTTCCATTCTTTACAGAAGTTCTTACAATTGAATCATTTCCATAGTACCTCCTTTTATCTTAAATTACAATTGCACCCTTTAGCAACCTAATTTTCATTATCTCCAGCACAATAGAACATCAAAAATGTATTTTTGATGAGATTTGTGGTGACGTGGAGAGAAAGAAAACACTCTCATTGCAGGTTTTGAAAATCACTGTTTTTCTTACTAATGAAAAAATAAAGGTGCAAGTTGGAACCAAATATGGTTCTTGAGAGCGATACCATAGGGGAACCATTTTCATGGGATGGTTCTTTGAAGAACCATACAAAAATTCAAATCCAAAAATGTTTCGGCACTCCAGGACCAGAATTTAAAAGCCCTGCTGTAGGTTTTTAAACCTTATTTGCATATTTCCCAGGGTGCCTTTCACATTTAAAAAAATATCCCAAGTGTGCCAGGTAGGCGGAGTGTTCCAATTGATCACCATTCAATGTGTCCAAAGGTACAAATCCGCCTTCCCGGCAGACCCAGAGAGCAAATGAAGTGCACTATAAGGCTAACTCTGGCCAATCGGATTTCTCATAGCAGGTGTAAAAAATAATAATAATGCTACAGCGAAGTTGATACTGTGAGATTTCAAAACTTTTAAAACCATGACTAGAGAGAGACTGTCATCGAATACAGCAAATACAGTTGAAGTCGGAAGTTTACATCCACTTAGGTTGGAGTCATTAAAACTTGTTTTTCAACCACTCCACAAATTTCTTGTTAACAATCTATAGTTTTGGCAGTCGGTTAGGACATCTACTTTGTGCATGACACAAGTGATTTTTCCAACAATTGTTTACAGACATATTATTTCACTTATAATTCACTCTATCACAATTCCAGTGGGTCAGAAGTGTACATACACTAAGTTGAATGTGCCTTTAAACAGCTTGGAAAATTCCAGAAAATTATGTAATGGCTTTAGAAGCTTCTGATAGGCTAATTGACATCATTTGAGTCAATTGGAGGTGTACGTGTGGATGTATTTCAAGGCCAACCTTCATACTCAGTGCCTCTTTGCTTGACATCATGGGAAAATCAAAAGATATCAGCCAAGACCTTTTTTTATTGTAGACCTCCACAAGTCTGTTTCATCCTTGGGAGCAATTTCCAAACGCCTGAAGGTACTATGCTTATCTGTCCAAACAATAGTATGCCAGTATAAACACAATGGGACCATGCAGCCGTCATACCGCTCAGGAAGGAGATGCGTTCTGTCTCCTAGAGATGAGCGTAATTTGGTGCGAAAAGTGCAAATCAATCCCAGAACAACAGCAAAGGACATTGTGAAGATGCTGGAGGAAACAGGTACAAAAGTATCTATATCCACAGTAAAACAAGTCCTATATCGACATAACCTGAAAGGCCGCTCAGCAAGGAAGAGGCCACTGTTCCAAAACTGCAATAAAAAAGCCAGACTACGGTTTGCAACTGCACATGGGGACAAATATCGTACTTTTTGGAGAAATGTTCTCTGGTCTGATGAACCAAAATTGAAATGTTGGCCATAATGACCATCGTTATGTTTGGAGGTGAAAGGGGGAGGCTTGCAAGCCAAAGAACACCATCCCAACCGGGTAGCACAGGGGTGGCAGCATCATGTTGTGGGGGTGCTTTGTTGCAGGGGGGACTGGTGCACTTCACGAAATTGATGGCATCACGAGGAAAGAAAATGACGTGGATATATTGAAGCAACATCTCAAGACATCATTTGGGCCTTCCAAATGGACAATGACCCCAAGCATACTTCCAAAGCTGTGGCAAATGGCTTAAGGACAACAAAGTCAAGGTATTGGAGTGGCCATCACAAAGCCCTGACCTCAATCCTATGGAAAATTTGCGGGCAGAACAGAAAAAGTGTGTGTGAACAAGGAGGCCTACAAACCTGACTCAGTTACAGCAGCTCTGTCAGGAGGAATGGGCCAAAATTCACCCAACTTATTGTGGGAAGCTTGTGGAAGGCTACCTGAAAAGTTTGACCCAAGTTAAACAATTTAAAGGCAATGCTACCAAATCCCAATTGAGTGTATGTACATTTCTGACCCACTGTGAATGTGAGGAAAGAAATAAAAGCTGAAATAAATAATTCTCTCTGCTATTATTCTGACATTCCACATTCTTAAAATAAAGTGGTGATCCTAACTGACCTAAGACAGGGAATTTTTCTAGGATTAAATGTCAGGAATTGTGAAAAACTGAGTTTAAATGTATTTGGTGTATGTAAACTTCTGACTTCAGCTGTAGTTCATGTTTAAGTTCTTACTCCGCACTGTCAACACTTTTTATTCAACACTTTGGCTATATAAGCTATAAAATGCTTGTTCTTCTTACTTCCACTCGTGTTACAACCAGCACTGCAGCTGTAATAAATGAGTAGGAAAGTGTATCGACAGGCTTGCGTCGTTATTATTAGCGGCTTGGGTCTTTTTTAATATTGAGGAATATTTCACTTTCTCTGTTCGTAGGAGTAACAGCATGAATTTGTGCATGAGGCTGAAATAATGCGGTCCAACTGGTGTTTCACCATCAGCTGGAAGACGGTGCCCCTTTTTGATCAGTGTCAGTGGATGAAATGGTGTTCAGGAGCGCAGTTTGGCGGGTCATGTTTTGGAGGACGCATGACTCGACCATCGCCTCTCCCGAGCTTTTTTGGTAGTTGCAGCTATGAGACAAGATCGTAATTGGATAGGACGAAATTGGGGAGAAAAGGGGGATAAAATACTAATTCAAGAATTTACAACTGATCTATTACCGGTGTGATCAAATATCCTACCTAAAATGTTAAAATATATATATTTTTTAATGGTTTGAACAACAATGAATTGGCAGGGAATTTCAAGCAAAGCCAATATGCAGTGATAAGGTATTGGGCCATTTCAGATTTAGATATAAGAATTTTTCACATAGTAGTCTGGATGTAGTGAACACATTTTTCAAAATAACTTTAGTTAAGTAAGCTATAAGTGTAGCTTATTTTCTTCCAGTGCAAAGTAATTGGTAACTTGGTAAACTATTTTAGTGTAGCTACCCCAACACTGAAGGGAGAATTATTAGTTATTTTCACTCTTCTGATTTAAAAAAATAAATATTGCACAAACCTCATTGCTCCAGTACTATTTTTAATAGGTTAATGTTGCATAGGTTTATGTTTTTTTAAGTCATGTTCAAAAAAAATCTGAGCGGTAGATCTCAGCTTGCATTTAGACTCAAAGTGATCTTGACTCAGAAAAGGTAGGTGACCACTGTCCTAAGTCAATATGTGTTTTATTCTTTAAGACAATATGTATTTCATAGTGCTTTCTTTTGAGAGCCTAGTTTTACCCTAATTCAGTGGCCTGAAACTCATAGTTTACAGGCCACATTAGGCCTCACATTATGCTGGCTTGCAAAGTGATATTTAATTCCTATTGGATTCCAGTGGGGATATCCAACCTTTTTTTAATCATTCACCTTCAACCTGCATTCAGATTGACTGCCAGGTTTGGAAAGACTAAGATATGAGACTACGTTTTACATCTACTGTAAAGTTGGACAACCAAGTCCAAGTAACAGACTGGAATAGTTTAATTCTGAAGAACCGTAGAGGCCACGTCAAGTATTCCATACTTAACCCAAATGTTCTTTATCGGGCAAGCGTTCTCCAAGGAACCTTAAGAGCTGAGGAAGAACCATTTAAGAACATTTCTTTCTTTCAGTGTACTTTTAATCCTACCCTGGTGTAACAGACAAGCAATTTTCAGGACCTTTCTTCTTAGGTAGCCTAGTGGTTAGAGCGTTGGGCTCGTAACCGAAAGGTTGCTAGATCGAATCCCCGAGCTGACATGGTAAGAATCTGTCATTCTGCCCCTGAACAAGGCAGTTAAACCCACTGTTCCTAGGCCGTCATTGTAAATAAGAATTTGTTCTTAACTTACTTTCCTTGTTAAATATATATTTTTAAATGTCATAGAAACATTTTCACATATGTAGACTCTGGTATGGTACTGGAGATAAGGAAAATGAGGTTGAAAAATTAATTAGGGTTTGTATTACCCCACAAATGGACAGCCTATTTAAATTACATAAATAACCTTGTGAATTAAATTTGTCAGTCATATCAAACTTTGTCAATGCTATACCTTTTGTAAATGGAATATGGGGGTTATATTTCACCATGTTATAGCTAATACAGCTAACATATACTAAAGTGGACCTGCAATATTGATGATTTATTTCTATTGGGGTTTTAATGGTTAGTTATGTAGCTGGCAATCTGAAATGTATTTCTCAACCCATACGAAGTTATCATAATCTGAATTCACTTGATTTTGTAGCGACAGAAATTTGAACTATCAAAAGGTGCGAAGGAGAAGCACGTTTGTGTTCACGAGATTTGTAGCCTACTGTTTGCTTTATGTATTAATCTGCTTTCCTAAAATGCACTAGACAGTGTTTGTAATGTCTTTTTCGCTCCGCTGGTTTTAATGGTGCTTTCTGCCTGTGTGGAGTTATCCTGTCTTACCTACATATGTGTGTTTGTAAATGAACAAATGCTGGAGAAGACTTTTATTAAAGGAAGTTAACTCTTCAGTGTCAACACCAGGGGGCCTTAAAATGCAACACTATATGAGCGTTGCTGTATCAATCATAGCAACCGTCATAACACATTTATTCAACATCATTTACCAGGAGTGTAATCTTTTACATCTTTATTAATCCATTGTACAACAAACATACAGACTCTCAGACCATGAAAAACAAGATTCTCTGGTCTGATGAAACCAAAATTGAACTCTTTGGCCTGAATGCCAAACGTCACATCTGGAGGAAACCTGGCACCATCCCTATGGTGAAGCATGGTGGTGGCAGCATTGAGGGAAAGATGAACGTAACAAAGTACAGAGAGATCAGGACCTCAGACTGGGGAGAAGGTTTACCTTCCAACAGGACAACCACCCTAAACACACAGCCAAAACAGGAGGAGTGGCTACAGGACAAGTCTCTGAATGTCCTTGAGTAGCCCGGACTTAAACCTGATCAAACATCTCTGGAAAGACCTGAAAATAGCTGTACAGCGATGCTCCCCATCCAACCTGACAGAGCTTGAGAGGATCTCCAGTGAAGAATGGGAGAAACTCCCCAAGTACAAGTGTGTCAAGCATGTAGCGTCATACACAAGAAGACTCAAGACTGTAATCGCTGCCAAAGGTGCTTCAACAAAGTACTGTGTAAAGGGTCTGAATACTTATGTAAATGTAATATTTAAGTTTTTTTATATAACTTTAGAAACATTTCTAAAAACCTGTTTTTATGGGGTATTGTGTGTGGATTGATGAGAGAAAAAAACAATTCATGCATTTTAGAATACCTCTGTAACGTAAGAAAATTTGAAAAAATTCAAGGAGTCTGAATAATTTCCAAATGCACTGTAGGCCAATTCTCGTGAGTTAAAAGGGTTAAGCAAGAGAAGTATATAAGTGGATGAATAAGGAGAACTTACATAAGAAGAAAATGTCCATCACGGATTCCACAGACTGCTTCTCCATGCCATCAACCCAACCCAAAGGTGCATAAAATAAAACTATGGCATCAGAAACAACAGTTAGACTGCAACAGAGGTGAAGATATCTGAAATGTGATACAGGTACAGTAATCTGATCTGATGACCACAATAATGTTGTCTTAAAGAAAATCTCACAACAAGATATAAAAGCCAGTGAGCTTGTGAGACATAATCCATCCAAATTCATGGTTGACCACCTCTACAACCATAGGAACCTTCAGGAACTCCTTGTTCTTCAAAACCTCTTCAGGAGGCCCTTTCAGGAACACACCATCAAAGCAGGGCCCATGAATGCCTGAACCTAAAATACAGATATTTTTGTTAGCTTCCGTGCATATGATAATAGACCAACATGCCAAACTAAGCCACATCAGACAGAACTGAATGACCTCATACTTTGTTGATGGTGTGAGTATGTCCCTCTGACGCACTGCACAATCTTCTCATTAGTGCTGTCATCACACTCTGACAGATTGGACATCATCTGGAATGGGAGAGGAATTCACCTGCCATTAACAAACCCTCTCAGAGAAGACTGGTTACTATTTTAGGTAATAGTCAGGGCCATCATGTTATTCATATTGTAACCAATGGTTTGTTTTGTACCAGCATTAATGGGGGCAGGGTGGGTGTGGACCTGGATGCTGTGTTACATAGGTATTCATGAGTATCTTGGCATTGGCCAGTGGGTTGTTGGTAGTAATGGGCCTCTAGTGGTGCCACTCCACTCATAGGGATGGCTCTGGGAAACAGGCCCTCAGCTAATGGACACAACACCTGTCAGGTGATAGACAGAGCCATTGGGTCAAACAGTGCTACTCTCTTTGGTTTTGATGGTTTACACTGTGAGGTATAAATTCAACCACACCTCTTCTTTTGTACCTGACCATCTCACTGCTGTGTCACATTGTCTTTCTCATATCTACCAGCATGGATGCACTAATGCCCCAGGTAGATTGTCCGAAGATGGTGACTGAGTCTGGGTCTCCCCCAAAATCCATGATATTATCACGAACCCACTGAAGGCTGGCAATCTGGTCCAAGAAGCCCCAGTTACCACCTGCATGTTTGTCTCCTGTACTTGAAGCAAATAAACAATACACCTGGTGTTGTAATGTCTAAGGTTGCAATTGTTTTGGCACACCTGACACATCAAATTAACATTCAAGGCACCATTGTAAAACATACTATAGTTCAGTTAGAGTTTAAGGCACTTAATGCGAATTGGAGTAAATGTAGAGTAACACTGGTGAAATGTTGTCAAGGTCATACCTTAAGAAACCCAGGATGCTAAGGCGATACTGAATGACAACCACAACCACATTCTGATAGGCCACCAGGGCCGATCCATCATATTGGAAGGTTCCACCCACAGCTAAGCCTCCCCATGGATCCAAACCATAACCCGAGTAAGGGGTAGTTTGGTGCAAGTACAGACGTGTCTGTCAGTAAGACTTGAAGTCATATTGTCCAATAGGTAAAAAGGAGGGGAGTAGGATCAGGTTGTAGGTTAAATAAGGACAAAATCTGTAATGCAATATGTACCTGTTTGAGCTAACAAAGTGCTGAAAAGGCCTACGGCCGGGCAAAAACTCAACAGAAACTGTTTCATCGTGGCTGTTACTTTCAGAGAGAAAGAGAAATTCAGACTGATAAAAACACATACATTACACAGGCATTCAAATCAATCATAAACACGCAGACACTCACATACACACAAACCAGTGACTATCAGTGTTAACTGTCATTGGTTGTCAGTCAGTGATTTGAAATTCCAATTTCTACGTAAACATAACAGAAGAACAGAGAAGAAGACATGTAGCTACAATACAAGACAGTGAAAATAACAACTGTTTAACACTCGGGTACTCAAATGTTATTCTACTCTTCTTTGTCAGTGTGTTATAACAGGAACACAACCCTAGAGGATGGTGGCCAAAGTTGCGGTGACACACAGTCCTTACCATATGAGGTAACATGGTACAGCAATGGAATGAATAAACAGGAAGCGTGTTGTGAAGTGCTGTCACACATGCGCAGACACACACAGAACAATGACCTTTGGTTAACAACTCAACGGATTATCTCTAGCACTCTCTCTGCGGCTCTCTGTCAGTTAAGTTACCGTATATAGTGTACGATACCGTATATGGTAGCAAGCCACTTATGGTAGCACCAGTATTTTTTAGATACTATGCTTTTTCAAGCATCCGAATGGCCCTAAATAGCGAGTGCTACTACAATTGAACTTCATGCATACTCATGTCCACATGGGCGTCACGTCTCGTGGCTATATTCACTTCATGTTGTGTAGAAAAATATGTCCTGATGGTCGAAGAATTGTTTATTACAAAGCTGTTTATTAGAATAATTGTAGCAGCAACGTGTTCCTGGTCAAAAGAACATCAATCCTTTTGTTTTCTATTTGGTGGTAAAAACGTAGTTGTACACTGAGTCCATACATTGAGTCCATACATTCATTCTATACACGGTACTTTGCAAGATAAAATAGTCAAGACGCATGACACCATTGACCTCAATTGAAGTGATTGTCTATTAGATTTGATAAAGTACATATGCACACAAAATACCAAAAAAAAAAAGAAACATTATAAGCATTTAAGACTGACAAAGATACACCTTTCTTCCTACTGGATTTGAACACAGGGTTAAGAAGTCACCAGATATGCATGCTGGTTATTGGGTTAGCTTACTAGTGATACATTCATAGTGGTTTTGGTGTGGAATAACTTCCTGCGCAAAAAGGAATGTGTACAATGTAATGGTGAATATCTGTCTCCTTAATGTCGAGGAAATGAAGCACAAAAGATGGACAAAGGTAAAGAGAAGGCATTCGAAATGAATCTGTACCCAGTGCTCAATGTTATTGCATAGCAAACGTCACATCCGAAATGTGTCATGTGAGAGGAATACCAAACAAGGTCTAATACATTGAAACATTTGCCTCCCTTTATACAGATAAATATGTTAAATACATTCCATGTGAGTGTACGCAAAGAACAGCATTATTAACCATGCAAATAACCTTCAAAAAAGACACAAGTGGATATTGCACACCCTTTCCAACTAGTCCTGACAACTCAGCCCTCTTCTTGGTCAACCCCAGAGCAGGAATTTAAACATATCCATTTGTCAGAAGGTGAATCCAGTGATCCCTCTCTCAGAAGAACCCGGGGTTCGTGTGCTCTATGACGCAGCGTCTGCAGTGGCGCCTAACGAATCGCAGTGCCTCCGGCGACACCTCGCAGTCCTGTACGTTGAGCAGCTGCAGGTCGCAGCAGTTCGCGGCTATGGCCCGTAGCCCTCGACCCGTCACGCTCTCACACGCCCTCAGGCTCAGCCTCCTCAGGCCCTGGCAATACAGTGCCAGCTGCTCCAGCCCGCTGTCTGACACCAACGGGCACTTGCCTACATCCAGGGACTTGAGTTTGGGGCAGCTCCTGGCCAAGTGTCCCAGGCCGTGGTCCGTGAGGCCCTCGCAGCCCCGCGCATTCAGGTACCGGAGCCGCGGGCAGTAGCGAGCCACGTAGCGCACCCCCACGTCTGTGATGCGGCCGCAGTGGGCCACACTCAGGTAGCGCAGGCAGCCCTCCAGGCGGGCCACCTCGCGCAGCCCGAAATCCCCCACCAGGCGGCAGTCGCTGAGGCTGAGCTCCCTGACGGAGGGGCAGTGCAGAGCCAGGTGGCGCAGGGCTTCGTCAGTGAGGCGCGTGCAGCGCCGCAGGTAGAGGTGTGTGAGGCGGGGGCAGTGGGAGGCAATGGTGCGGAGGCCCTGGTCCTCCAGGGAAAAACAGTCAGACATGTCCAGGTAGTGGATGGAGATCTGCTGGCCATGCAGTGGAGAGAGCTGGACTGAAGCCTCCTGGGTGAGGCTGATGCAGGTCACCTTGGAACAGCCTGGAGGAACAGAAGGGGCTTATTACAAAGACAGCCATGTAATCGTAACTGGTCTTGGTCTATAACTTCAAGCAATTTGCATATTTTGTTGTCTGACCATTCTCTCTTAGTATAGCATACGCAATTTCCTTATAATTTGTACTAATGTTGCAGCTATGTGAGAAAAGACCACTTGAGGGTGCCAAAGTAGAACCTGCTATATTGCCTAACCATACTTCTTGAAAGACATGACCAAATTCAGAATACAAATAACACATCAGGGGACCAACATTTTCCAGCAAAATAAATACATCTTCATTTCATTATTTCTACAACCACGACCATTCAAGTCTATTTTTACAACAAAGGACTTTACTTCCTCATGGCACTGACTTTGCTTTGTCACCAAAGCCGAGTCAAAGTAAATGTTTTTTTTTTTTGTGCCACTTCCTTAATGAAAGCACCAGACTAGCCCTCTTACTCCTGTTAGGTAAAGGAGTCCGGCTTTCAAAGCTAAGTAGGTCTTTCCTCTCCCACTAGGGACCCAATGGCTGGAAGAGCTTCCATGCTCCTTTAATGTTTTTCCCAGCTTTGGGAGAAAACGAGGACTGAAATGAATTTCTCTTTAAGGAAAGTTCACAGATGTGTGTGATGCAGGGCCGGCCCGCACATTAGGCAAGATTAGGCAGCAGCCTAGGGCTGCAGATTGACAGGGGAGGCATTTTCTGAGCTAAACTGACCAAGATGCACCTCCAACAACACATAATACATCCCATAATTCTGCTAAAAAACAGTGATAATTTATCTCAGCCAGTGGCATATGGGCTATTTAGGTGAGCGCTGATGCCGCCCCATGATAAGCAGTGCCCGCTTTGTAAAAAAACATATTTAAAAAATAAAAAAAGGTCTAACAAAGCATGTAGTCTATAGCCTACGGTACAAAGAGTATGTGGCATTTTCTGTAGCCTACAGTCTGGCAATTACATTTATGAAAATCTCATGAGACAGACACTTTTTACATCATGCACATTTCTCAGATCAAATAGCCAAGTGGTCACCAACCTTTTCTGAGACAAGATCCCTTTCGCAGTCAAAAAGCAAGCCGAGATCTACCGCTTCATTAAAAAAAAAACATAACTTAAAAAACGTAACATTAACCTAATAAAAACAGTTATGTAGGAATACGGTTTGTGCATTAAGCCCAATACATTATCACAGCATATTTGCTATATGCCTGGCCTGCCAATGTTGTTCTTCTCAGACCATATTATCTTTCAAAACTCAAGCTTTGATAACAAAATAGATCAGTTGGTGTAGCACTTACGAGGCACAGCTGAGCATTAATTGAAATCATTTGTTTTGATTTGATTTTACTGGACTAATGCTACCTGCATCTGATGGTCATGGTGCTTTAAAGGCAACTGGAATCTCTGAGGTCAAATCACGACATCAGTGATCTTCAGGTCGAAAAGTTAGAGCTCTAGAAAGATGCCAGAGTTTCCAACTATATTTTTCAGAGTTAGTTTTTTTCAGAGTTCCCGAGGTGTCTTGAATGCACTGAATTAGTCTCAGAGGAGGGAAGGAGAAAGCAGCAAAGGGTCTGACCTCTCATGGTCTCTGCTCTCTCCTTCCTTCCCTCTGGTGAGACTGACCAGAGAGAGGGCACACCGTCTTCCGCCTGATGGCAAAACTTGATTTGCACCGCATCAGCCTCGTGCAAAAATGAATGTTGTTCCTATGACCAGAGACGGTGAAATATTCCTCGATATTAAAATAGATACAACGAAATGCTAATAAAAATAAAAACATAGGGCTATCGACAGCTACTCATTCACTGCAGCTGCAGCGCTAGTGGAAGTTTGGAGAAGCGCGTTTTACGTTTTGTAATAGTGTTGAATAAAAACAGTGTTGACAGTGCTGAATAAAAGCGCATGACCTCACACAATACAGCAGCTCTTTGCTGTAATCTTTGACAGTCTCTCTCTGGTCATTGTTTAAAAAGTTATTAAATCTTACATAGGCTAGTATCAAACTTTGCTGTGGCCCGGGGTCATTGAAGCTCGAGGCACGGTGATGTGACCTATTCGAATTGCCAGAGCAGTAAGCACATTCAATTTAGCCACAGATCTCCTGGTCCGTCCGGTAGGGGGAGTTTGTATTTACAGACAAATGAAATGGTTCGAAATGGGAACACTGCCTACCCAGTGTGATCGCAATCAACCGGTTGGTGAC
Organism: Oncorhynchus nerka; assembly: GCF_034236695.1. Classification (NCBI taxonomy): domain Eukaryota; kingdom Metazoa; phylum Chordata; class Actinopteri; order Salmoniformes; family Salmonidae; genus Oncorhynchus; species Oncorhynchus nerka. The sequence goes on along the minus strand of NC_088401.1, from coordinate 30,158,757 downwards.
CACTAAAACAGCTTAACCTGGTGCCCAATCAAATGAAAAATGTGCTTTGATTTGTATATGACGTGTTAACAAACAAGATGTCCTAAAACAGGACAGGTCAAAGTAAAATGGACAATATGCAATGGAAAATCAGGAGTTTCACACCGTGGGCTAAGTTGTCATGATAATCAGTGGTATTAGTACATTTTTGACGAGCTGCGTCATAGCGAAAAACAAAATTCTTCTGCATTTCTGCTGTGTAAACACATGGATTCTCATTGCAAATAGGCTTAGGATGACTCCTGATAAAGTTTGGTAGCTGATGTAGAGCTTAAATCAGCCAAATTGAACAGTCACAGGAATCAGGACTAATAAAGCAAATGCAACTGCCTGTTTTCTGGATGGGCATTCCTAAAATTCCATTGCGGGCCGACAATGACTTTACATTTTTTTAAATTGCATTATGATAACATTGTGACCCCAGTAGAAGTAGTACATTTGGGGCAGCAGGTAGCCTAGTGGATAGAGCGTTGGGCCAGTAACCTAAAGGTTTCCCGAGCTGACAAGGTAGAAATCTGTTGTTCTACCCCTGAACAAGGCAGAACAAGCCACTATTCCCCGATAGGCTGTCACTGTAAATAAGAATTTGTTCTCAACTGACTTGCCTAGTTAAATAAAAGAAATAACACTAATGAGACATTTTAGATAAAACAGGATTTTCTGAAACGCAGGCCACGTGTGCTCAAAACTAAGGTCATTCATTGAGAATTAATTTGCTCACAATGTTATTTCCCTTCACTTAAATTGAGTAACACCAAGTGACATTTTGGAGCAATTTGCTTACCCTTAGTACTTTAAACAATGCATAAACAAAGTTTTTCAGTATAAAGGACCTGCATTATGTTTTATCATTCATAAACAGTTCAATAAAACAACATGTATGATGTGTAACTATTTGTCATGTTCAAGTGTTTTTCATGATTGCAACGGCAAGGGACACAAATGCCAATGCAAATCAAAAACGACCCCTATAATAACCGCAGGAAACTGGGCATTCCTCTGATATACGATGTGAACATGTGTGAAGCATTTGCATAAAAGCTGATTCTTCACTCATTCAGAGTCTCCAACCACTTCTGAACTGAACTTGTCCCCAACCTCCCATGGTTACCTGAGACATTGAGGTGCTCCAGGTTGGGGCAACAGGAAACCACCTCGAACACGGCCTCATTGGAGATGTTGTAGCAGCCGGTCACCTCTAGGCGGCGCAGCTCCGGACAACACTGAGCCACTGCATGCAGCCCCCGGTCAGTGAGCCTCCGGCAGCCGCTGGCCACTACTGTCTCCAGGGTCAGACACACGTTGGGGGTGTCCTGACACAGCCGGTGGGTCAGCACCCTCAGGGCACGGTCGGCATGGAGCAGCTCGCCTGTCAGACGCACGGTGCTCCACAGGCGCGGGTCCCATGCCAGGTTGTACCAGCGCCGGCACACCCGTGCACAGCAGCACAGCTGATTGGTGGGAAGGTGAGAGAAGATCTGCAGGAGGGCATGATCAGGGAGGAGGTCGATGGGGGCGTAGTGTTGACCTTTAGATTGGCGGGAGCGGGTCTGAGTGCCTGGCTGGGGGTGTACCATGGCGATGGTCTCTGCAGAGCCAGAGGGGGAGGTGGACTCATGGCCATTGATGGATAGGGCTGGGGAGGAGAGGGAAGGGGACTTTGTGGGCAGGATGAGGCCAGGGCTGGGGGTGCTCAATGTCCGTGTGCTGCGGTCTGAGTCTGAGAGAAAGAGAGAGAGATATATAAATAGAGAGAAAACAATCAGAAGCATAGTTCATACTACCATAGAGATATGTCACATCAGAGACATAATGCAGCCTGAGAAATATATATTTTTAAATATGGAAAAAAATCCCACACACAAGTCAATAGCCATTTTTCCTCTCTTCCCCATAATCTCATTGTCAAGAAACATATGTCCATTGTTGTAAAACACTTTGTATTACCATATTTACACTTTGAAAATGGTGCAGTCCATTTGATATTGTTCAAAGTTCCAGCCATGAGAGAACGGCATCAAATGTGGTACCTATCAACTGGCTTTTATTAAAGCTTTCGGCACAGATGGTGCCATGCAGGGTTCTATCATCAATGACTAACACAAACTATAGGGTTACCATGGATCTCATTATCTTGTTTTGGGATGTTTGTGTGAAAATGAAGTGTCAAGTTTATCTTGCATGCACTTGTACAACGGTCACAGGGCCTCTTCATCAGATAAACTTGCTCTGTTCAAAGGCGGCGGTTAGGGAGTTTGGTGCTGTGGTCGGCGTTGTATGGTTGGCCATATGTAAACACTGAGGCCCCTCCAGACTGCAGATGTGCGCTGAGTGCCGCCGTGCCGAGGGAAGGAGGGAGTCGTGAGAAGCTGCAAGCTGGATCCCATCACCATGGCGTGAGAGCGGAGGATTCCCCCATCTCTTTTTTTTGGCCCTGGAGTTGGATCTGATTCCTGAGAGCGACCCATCACACTGGGACACGGAGTGCTCTCCTCCGATGCGATCACCATCTCCTCATCACCCCTCAAAGCGGACCGTCCCTTCTCAAAGGTTTTGTACAGAGTGGTTGTAATCATTGAAAGAAGTCACCTCGCCGTCCCGGTGTGGGAGAGTGGAATCGTTATCGGCTAAAAACAGTAAGAATCTAAATTGCACACTTCTTGCATCCTCTCTCCTCACCTCCTCAAAAATCCAATGGAGGAGAAGGTCAGAGGGGAGGGACCTCTGGCTTTCTCATCCAGTGGGTTTTGAGAGGGAGACAAGGAGAGAGGAAAGATGAAGCGAGGAGTATGCAATTGAGATATTCCCTTAATATGAATCCTCTGACTGGTACACAGACACAATTGCGTGATACAAGTGAGGAGGGGGAAATACGACAGTGTATAAATCTCATCTCCTACACAAATAATTTTAAAAAACTGGAGAGTGTGGGAAACATTTTCACCATTTGATACCCCACGATTATAAATGGTTTCCCGAAAGTCCAACAAATGATGCGTTTTGGATGATCCACCTATATGGGGCATATAGGGGTTATGGCTAGACTTTGGTTCTTTATGAGGGGGAACAACCCTGATAAAAAGCTGCGGCTCGTTACACGATGTAATGGGATGTCTAAAATCAAGTTTACAGCCTACTGCATTCAGGAAAAGTCTCTACAGTGTAATATATCATGCAGGTATACAAATAGATTATAGGCATTGGGTATGTCCAAAATTGGAGGGGATTTAGAGAGAAAATGGGAACAGACAGGTAGACAGATAACGTTGTCAGTTATGTAGATTTATTTATGTAGATTTATAGATTTTCAGAGACAGAGCACACTGTTTCTACATAATGTATGCCTGTTGCTGCGTGACAAACGAACATTGACCCCGCTAATGCCTGTTAGTTAGATTTGTGTGCGAGCAGAGCACAGACAGGCGGACTGACAGACAGCGACCCTCCTAAAGTTTGTCACGTAGATTTGTATTCCAGACCTGACCTGAGATCAGACTCCTCCTGACCAGGTTGTGATGACATACCCAGACTCAGGCCCTCTGGGGAACATGATACAAGACTACAACACAAAGTGAAAAAATATGTTGACTCAACACTCACAGAGGCTTCAGAAAACAACTAAAAAAACATCATCTCCGCCATATAGAATGGCTTAGAGAAAATGTAAAAATGTGTATAGAAAATAACATGGCTTGGAGGACTAGGGAGAACACTAGTTGTGGAAATGCTTACAGAAATCCTTAGTCTTATTCCATTATTTATTTTAGATTAGTATGAATACATCATGCATGCGGTCCCATTCAGTGTTGGAGCTTTCGGGTTGCGGGTTGGGTGTTCTCAAGAACTAGCGCTGGCCTTGGTCTGCATTTAAATGCTTTGCCCATTCTCATACTGGGTGGTCCATTCATAGTGGGTTCCACTTGATACACTACATGACCAAAAGTATGTGGGCATTAATATCATGGACATTAATATGGAGTTGGTCCCCCATTTGCTGCTATAACAACCTCCCCTCTTCTGGGAAGGCTTTCCACGAGATATTGGAACATTGCAGCAGGGACTTGCTTCCATTCAACAACAAGAACATTAGTGAGGTCGGGCACTGATGTTGGGCAATTAGGTCTGGCTCGCAGTCGGCGTTCCAATTCATCCCAAAGGTGTTCGATGGGGTTGAGGTCAGGGCTCTGTGCAGGCCAGTCAAGTTATTCCACACCAATCTCGACAAACCATTTTTGTATAGACCTCCATTTGTGCACAGGGGCATTGTCATGCTGAAACAGCAAATCAAATCAAACTTTATTGGTCACTCATTCCAACAGTGAAGTAATATCTAACAAGTAATCTAACAATTCCCAAACAACTACCGAATACACACAAATCTAACAAGTAATCTAACAATTCCACAACTACCTAATACACACAAATATAAAGGGGCGAATGAGAATATGTACATATAAGTAGAGTTGAAGTCGGAAGTTTATATACACCTTAGCCAAATACATTGAAACTCAGTTTTTCACAATTCCTGACATTCAATCCTAGTCAAATTTGTGTGAATGTGAAATGTCAGAATAATAATAGAAATAATTATTTATTTCAGCTTTTATTTCTTTCATCACATTCACAGTGGGTCAGAAGTTTACATACATTCAATTAGTACTTGGTAGCATTGCCTTTAAATTGTTTAACTTGGTTCAAATGTTTTGGGTAGCCTTCCACAAGTGTCCCACAATAAATTGGGTGAATTTTGGCCCATTCCTCCTGACAGGGCTGGATTAACTGAATCAAGTATGTAGGCCTCCTTGCTCACACACGTTCTTTCAGTTCTGCCCACAAATTTTCTATGGGATTAAGTTCAGGGCTTTGTGATGGCCACTCCAATACCTTGACTTTGTTGTCCTCAAGCCATTTTGCCACAACTTTGGAAGTATGCTTGGGGTCCATTGTCCATTTGGAAGACCCATTTGCAACCAAGCTTTAACTTCCTGACTGATGTCTTGAGATGTTGCTTCAATATATCCACATAATTTTCCAGCCTCATGATGCCATCAATTTTGTGAAGTGCACCAGTCCCTCCTGCAGCAAAGCACCCCCACAACATGCTGCCACCACCATGCTTCACGGTTGGAATGGTGTTCTTTGGCTTGCAAGCATCCCCCTTTTTCCTCCAAACATAACAATGGTCATTATGGCAAAACAGTTCTATTTTTGTTTCATCGGACCAGAGGACATTTCTCCAAAAAGTACAATCTTTGTCCCCATGTGCAGTTGCAAACCGTAGTCTGGCTTTTTTATAGTGGTTTTGGAGCAGTGGCTTCTTCCTTGCTGAGCGGCCTTTCAGGTTATGTCTATATAGGACTTGTTTTACTATGGAAATATACACTTTTGTACCTGTTTCCTCCAGCATCTCCACAAGGTCCTTTGCAGTTGTTCTTGGATTGACTTGGATTGCACTTTTGGCACCGTAGTACGTTCATCTCTAGGAGACAGAAGGCGTCTCCTTCCTGAGTGGCATGATGGTTGCGTGGTCCCATGGTGTTTATATTTGCGTACTATTGTTTGTACAGATGAATGTGGTATCTTCAGGCGTTTGGAAATTGCTCCCAGGATGAACCAGACTTGTGGAGGTCTACAATTTTCTGAGGTCTTGGCTGATTTCTTTTGATTTTCCCATGATGTCAAGCAAAGAGGCACTGAGTTTGAAGGTAGGCCTCCAAATACATCCACAGGTACACCTCCAATTGACTGAAATGATGTCAATTAGCCTATCAGAGGCTTCTAAAGCCATGACGTAATTTTCTGGAGTTTTCCAAGCTGTTTAAAGGCACAGTCAACTTAGTGTATGTAAACTTCTGACCCACTGGAATTGTGATACAGTGAATTATAAGTGAAATAATTTGTCTGTAATCAATTGTTGTAAAAATTACTTGTGTCATGCAGAAAGTCCTAACCGACTTGCCAAAACTACAGTTTGTGAACAAGAAATTTGTGGAGTGGTTGAAAAACAAGTTTTAATGACTCCAACCGAAGTGTATGTAAACATTCGACTTCAACTGTACATATGCCATTCATTTTGATGAATGAACAAGCCTTAGTTTCATCATCCAAATCCTAACTGATACTATGGATTTTGCATGCAGGAGACATGGCCAGCTGCCACTGGACAAGGAGCAACATCCAAACTCCGTAATTACATGTCACTCACTGATCATAAGAGCATTCCAAACCCAGAGAATCACAGTGCTCCTAATTAAGCTACATTTCCCCCATAGCTCCTATCTACACTTTCATGCAGCTGGTGAGAAAAGTTAAATGAAGACAGCTTTTCTTTTCTTTTGATTCACTCTATTTTGAGTTTGAGCACCTGGGTTTCTTTTGGAGGATACACAGCTAAGTCTCTTTGCTCTCTGTAAGAGACAAAAAGGTATCAACTAAGGCTCATGTCAACTAGTTGATTGAGCCAACTGCAAGTACAGTGGTAGTTTAAATCTTTGCTATCTGTTCTTTTCAAAACTGAACGGTTTTGAAACCCTCTCTACTTTTACTGTTTGCCGAGGAAATAAAAACTTTAGCCGTCTTGATCATTTTGTAACTTCGATTGAAAACAAGAGTTTTACGAGAAACTGTTGAGTCCAACCTCAGCATCAGTCAAGCCTCGGTAGCCAGAGCATGACTCATAAAAGTTGAACTTTCATCGGCGGTTCTATGCATCGGAAGGAATAGATCCTGGAAGTGTCTTCAAAGCCCTTCACTTCCATCCCAATGGTGAGACAAACACGTACTGCCATTAAAAAACACGCAGACACTGCTTTTGCCAGTCCAAGTTCAGTATCTTTCTAATGGAAACCAGCATGCTAGGGATAATAAAACAAGTTAGATTTTAGACATACACAAATATGCAGACAAACAGACAGGCATAACACATTGACCCAGCCAAAACAAATGACCTGAAATATAAAACACCCAAGTTCATCAGGTTAAAAAAAATGTAAAAGAAATAAACAAACTGGAAAAGTATTGATTACTCTTTTGTGTGATGTGTGTGAAAGTGCTATTGGTCGAAAGAACTATCCTTTGTCCCCTTTTGAACGAACTCCTTCCTACCATATGTTTCATCAATCATGGTAGTTCAACACGACAGTGGGATCCCATTTGATGTCTCTGTATTACTTGCAAACCTGTCATTAAAAGGACATATCTCACCCAGCTGATTACACTAGACATGAATTTACAAGGGCTACAGATGGTGCAAGACTCCTTTAGTTTGAGACATCAGAGAGAAAGTAGTCAAACATCTGGTATCTAACATGCACAAACTATTTCAGACGGGGGAGGAAAAATGAAAGAGAAACTCATGTATTTTAAGTGTGCAACCACAGCAAGGCATTTTGGGCTAAAATAATTCCCCACTGATACCCAAACCAATGATGATCCATATAAAATGATCCATACACTGTAGTCCTCAGCCATAATAATAAAGATGATCACATAGTCGTTTTGTGCATTATAAACTCAACAGATGTTGAAAAAAGGTATAGTGAAGAATGAGAGGGAGAGAAGACAACTACGAGGACAACAACAAGGAGAAGCAGGTGGGAATTTATTGGAATGACTCATGTACTGGAGGCAGCTCTGCGGGGTAGTCACTAGCTGGGACAGCCACAAAGAAATACAATCTGATTTTAAACCTAACCCTAACCTTAACCCCACTGCTGTTCTTATGTCTAACTCTAATCTTAAATTAAGACCGAAAAGGACATTTTTGTTTTCTTGCATTTATATGATATATAGCCAATTTTGACTTTGCAGCTGGCCCATCTAGTGGAAATCCCTCAGCTCTGTCTCTCGGTCAAGATTCATCCTAATAAACGTCAGAGCAGAGATACGGGAAGAAAAAAGAGAGAGGGGGAAAGATAAATTGGCAAAAGATGTCACAGACTTAACCGAAGCCTGAGACAAGTGTTCAGGCTGGGTCAATCCAGACCTCAACGCAGTCCAGTAGTACACCAAAGAGCTCCTTTCAAGAACACTGCAAAGGGCTTCCATGACTCTAGCTCTTGCCAGTGGGCTAATGCTACAGTGTCTGGCAAGACAGTCCAATTCATTACCTCAGTGCCATTACTCCTGTGACAAGTTCTTTCCCATCGGTCTTTTCCACTGTGGTTGTTTTGCCAAGAAAAGGGGGTGGGGTATGTGAGAAAGTCAGTGACACTCATTTCTAAATCCCAACTGACAGTGAATAGGACATCGTCAAGTCCCTTTTCCAAATCAACCTAGGAAAAACCGTATCACAAAGAAACCAGCACATACAGTGCCTTCAGAAAGAATTCACACCCTGTCCTTTTCCACATTTTGTTGTGTTACAGCCTGAGTAAAACATTTATTAAATTGAGATTTTGTGTCACTGGCCTACATACAATACACCATAATGACAAAGTGGAATAACGTTTTTAGACATTTGTATGAAAAACGGAAATGTCTTGAGCGAAAAGTATTCAAAACCTTTGTTATGGCGAGACTAAATAAGTTCAGGAGTAACATTGTGCTTAACAAGTCACATAATAAGTTGCTTGGACTCCCTCTGTGTGTAATAATAGTGTTTAACGTGATTTTTGAATGACTACCCCATCTCTGTACCCCACACATACAGTACAACTATCTGTAAAGTCCCTCGGTCGTGCAGTGAATTCAAACGCAGATTCAAACACAAAGACCAGGGAATTTTCCCCTATTGATACATGGGTAAAAACTAAAAAGCAGACATGGAATATCCCTTTGAGCATGGTAAGGTTATTAATTACACTTAGGATGGCATATCAATACACCTACTGTAGTCACTACAAAGATGCAGGTGTCCTGTCTAACTCAGTTGCCGGAGAGTAAGGAAACCGCTCAGGGATTTCACCATGAGGCCAATGGTGACTTTAAAACAGTTACAGAGTTTAATGGCTTTGATAAGCGAAAACTGAGGATGGATCAACAACATTGCAGTGACTTCATAATACTAAACTAAATGACAGAGTGAAAAGAAGGAAACCTGTACAGAATAAAATATATTACAAAACACGCGTCCTGTTTGCAATTTGGCACTAAATTAAAACTGCAATTTTTTAAACTTTATATCCTGAATATAATGTGTTATGTTTGGGGCGAATCCAACACAATACACCAATGAGTACCACCTTTCATATTTTCAAGCATGGCTGCATCATGTTATGGGTATGGTTGTCATCTGCAAGTACAAGGGAGTGTTTTTTTAGGATTAAAAGAAAAAGAATAGAGCTAAGCACAGGCACAATCTTAAACCTGGTTGTGTGCTTTCCAACAGACACTGGAAGATAAATTCACCTTCCAGAAGGACAATAACCTAAAACACAAGGCCAAATATACACGGGAGTTGCTTAGCAAGTAATGCTGAGCAGTGGCATGTATCCATGGATGCCAAGGGAAGCCAGGCTTCCCCAAATATTTGAATGTATCTTTCATCTGTCTTTGTGTTTTCAAAATATCCCATCAATTTGCAAGTGGCTGAATCTCACCAGAGAAATCATCAGAATGAGGGAAACAGTGTCCCCTCTGTCTCAGTATGTGTAGCCCATGTATCTGATGCTGTCTGGACCAAAATCAAATGTATTAGCCCATCCACCACTCCCCCCTCTTCCGAGGACACATATATTTTTCGTTTTTTACAGTTTTTCTGCTACATATACTTTTTACACATACATTTTACATAAACATTTAGCATATACATTTTACATACATGGTACTTTTATATAAAGCAGTCACATAACAATAATACATTACCAAACATAAGCTCTTTAATCCCACCCCTCAGCTACTCTCAGCCCATCCCATCACCCTAGACCAACCTCGTTTGGTTTCCATGTGCCATACATTTTTCAATTGTGCTGTGATGTTTTGCATACATTTCGAACCTTTCTGATCGTATAGTATCCACAGGTTATGAGCTAAAGATGAAAACCTTTCCTACTAGTATTATTATATTTTTTATTGTATAACCTGTTGCCGCTGTAGCATTTGTGATTGATGCCAGCAAGCATTTGGCCTCCCTTCATAAAACAATTTTAAAAATCATTAGCCAATCAGTGTTGAGCTGAGCTCAACTGTGAGTTATCCTGGTGCAGCAAAACAAACCACTCAAGGGAGGCCAGTTTGGATTTGGCTTCAGACCAATCAAATCAAGCAAAATGTAACTTTCAGGATAAACGTGTCTGTTTCTGGTCTGTGTTGATGTCCTTCAGTAGCTAGCTTGCTAAATTGGCCATTTCCAATGGATGGAGATGGAGATTTGGACTCTGTACAGGCCAATGATTATGGTCTAACCATAAATTAATATGTTGTGCCACTGGCCTGAGGCCAATATGTAGCCAAGTAGGCTCACGTTAACTAGCTAGCTAACAGTTGGTTCTGTTGTTCATTGTTGCCCATGTGAGGAAGTTTGGCTAGCAAGCATTTTTAGCTAGGTAGCTTATGACAACAACTAAAAGTGTACTGTATGACAGAGCCATAGAATGTTTTGCCAACATGAAAGAGAGGAGGATGGCATTGGCATTCAACTAGTCTACACGTAGGGTGAGTATTTCTTACGCATGCCCGTACACACACACACACACACATCAGTACCATGGTAAGCCACATGATATTTACAAACATTGATTTGGCAAAATTATTTTGGGAATCTTTAAGTTTGTTTTCGGTGTGTTAAAATGCTGTCATTATTTTAGTAGTTCTTCAAAGTAAATAAGACAAACTTTTATTATTGTTGAATACCAACTATCAATCACTTAGATCATGTATTTTCAGGTAGAGATACCTCGCGTAGCAACTGCTTTCGATCCCTCTTTCGAGCCCTCTTTCTCTCTTCTCTGTCTCCATTCCACACCATTTTTATTATAGCTCAGTGCTCCACACATACTGGACAAGCAGGCCAGTGCAATGGATTATGGGAATTAAAGTTAATTACTGTACTATGTTTTCTGTGCTAAACTATGTATAATATTGGCCTGTTCGAAACTACAACTCCCTACTACATTGCACAGTTCAGGCTGGATCTGATTTACCTCTACAGAAACTGCTCATTGAGCTCACAGAAAATAAATGTAATAACATGGAATTAAAATAATTGAACCGAGATCGGTTGAATGTTCCTGAGTGGACTAGTTACAGTTTTGAATTAAATCGTCTTGAAAATCTATGGAATCAAGAACCAGCTTGACAGAGCTTGAAGAATTCAAAAATGAATAATGTGCAAATATTGTACAATCCAAGTGTGCAACGCACGTGCAGAGACTCACAGCTGTAATCGCTGTCAAAGGTGAATCTATGTATTGACTCAGGGGTGTGAATACTAACGTAAATTTGATATTACTGTATTTCATTTTCAATAAATTTGCAAACATTTCTAAAAACATGTTTTCACTTTGTCATTACTGGGTATTGCGTATAAATGGGTGAATTCAAGCTGTAACAAAACAAAATGCGGAATAAGACAAGGGTATATGAATACTTTCTGAAGGCACTGTAATAAGAAATGCTCCATGGTTTCAGATGTCGAAACCAGTGGCCAGGCTTTTGTGTACTGTCTGTAGGGGCTCTAACGTAATTGATAAGGGCAGCAAAACGATCCAAAATAGAGAGACAGAACCTGCTGTCAGCATCTAGGCCAGTATTGGGTTACAATGGCTCTATAAAACCATATGGCCTTTATACAGTGCCTTGCGAAAGTATTCGGCCCCCTTGAACTTTGCGACCTTTTGCCACATTTCAGGCTTCAGACATGAAGATATAAAACTGTATTTTTTTGTGAAGAATCAACAACAAGTGGGACACAATCATGAAGTGGAACGACAACTTTTTTAACAAATCAAAAACTGAAAAATTGGGCGTGCAAAATTATTCAGCCCCCTTAAGTTAATACTTTGTAGCGCCACCTTTTGCTGTGATTACAGCTGTAAGTCGCTTGGGGTATGTCTCTATCAGTTTTGCACATCGAGAGACTGACATTTTTTCCCATTCCTCCTTGCAAAACAGCTCGAGCTCAGTGAGGTTGGATGGAGAGCATTTTGCAGTTTTCAGTTCTTTCCACAGATTCTCGATTGGATTCAGGTCTGGACTTTGACTTGGCCATTCTAACACCTGGATATGTTTATTTTTGAACCATTCCATTGTAGATTTTGCTTTATGTTTTGGATCATTGTCTTGTTGGAAGACAAATCTCCGTCCCAGTCTCAGGTCTTTTGCAGACTCCATCAGGTTTTCTTCCAGAATGGTCCTGTATTTGGCTCCATCCATCTTCCCATAAATTTTAACCATCTTCCCTGTCCCTGCTGAAGAAAAGCAGGCCCAAACCATGATGCTGCCACCACCATGTTTGACAGTGGGGATGGTGTGTTCAGGGTGATGTGCTGTGTTGCTTTTACGCCAAACATAATGTTTTGCATTGTTGCCAAAAAGTTCAATTTTGGTTTCATCTGACCAGAGCACCTTCTTCCACATGTTTGGTGTGTCTCCCAGGTGGCTTGTGGCAAACTTTAAACAACACTTTTTATGGATATCTTTAAGAAATGGCTTTCTTCTTGCCACTCTTCCATAAAGGCCAGATTTGTGCAATATACGACTGATTGTTGTCCTATGGACAGAGTCTCCCACCTCAGCTGTAGATCTCTGCAGTTCATCCAGAGTGATCATGGGCCTCTTGGCTGCATCTCTGATCAGTCTTCTCCTTGTATGAGCTGAAAGTTTAGAGGGACGGCCAGGTCTTGGTAGATTTGCAGTGGTCTGATACTCCTTCCATTTCAATATTATCGCTTGCACAGTGCTCCTTGGGATGTTTAAAGCTTGGGAAATATTTTTGTATCCAATTCCGGCTTTAAACTTCTTCACAACAGTATCTCGGACCTGCCTGGTGTGTTCCTTGTTCTTCATGATGCTCTCTACGCTTTTAACGGACCTCTGAGACTATCACAGTGCAGGTGCATTTATACAGAGACTTGATTACACACAGGTGGATTGTATTTATCATCATTAGTCATTTAGGTCAACATTGGATCATTCAGAGATCCTCGCTGAACTTCTGGAGAGAGTTTGCTGCACTGAAAGTAAAGGGGCTGAATAATTTTGCACGCCCAATTTTTCCGTTTTTGATTTGTTAAAAAAGTTTGAAATATCCAATAAATGTCGTTCCACTTCATGATTGTGTACCACTTGTTGTTGATTCTTCACAAAAAAATACAGTTTTATATCTTTATGTTTGAAGCCTGAAATGTGGCAAAAGGTCGCAAAGTTCAAGGGGGCCGAATACTTTCGCAAGGCACTGTATCTCATTTTTGGAAGACTGAGTCCTAATAAGGGCAGAGAAAGTTTAATGGGATTTGTGGGAGAATATTAAGTCTCTCCCACCTTGAGTTGAATAAGTGGATGCTGAGATTGCAGTGCAGTGCAGTAGCTTGCCTGTCACCAAGGCCTTCACTACAGGAAGCAGCTACGTCACCAGACAGCCCGAGTACAATGGAGCCTGGCGCTTCGCTTACAATGTGCATACTAGGGCAGGAAACTGTGGGAGTTTTAGAACGACCAGCATGACTTTTCTCTCCCAAACAGCCTGCTCCTCACTGAGCATGAGCAGCACCACATGTCCTCTGGCCCCTCTGACACATACCCCCAAAACAACACTAATATCCTCATGGCCTCGAAAAAAAAGGCCTCAGTGTCTGCTCCAAGGACACACAATCCCTCCCCCTCGCCTCTCCTCACTTCGTAAATCTTCGCTGAGGAGGACTGCAGACCCTCAGATATACGACAGCCAAACCCAGGCCTGATCTGCTCCAACTTTCTCAGCTCAGAGAGAGGCCATTGTGTGTCTATGTATCACAGCACTAATTTCCCTGAACGGAGATGACATTCTGAGGCTCCAAAAGCAATTTGGCGTCAGGGTAGAACTGATCCAGCCTCTTGCGAAGCGCTGACTGTAGAAACATTAGAAGCTGATGCAACATTTACAGGTTGCTAAAGCAGGATATCAAGAGGGAAAAGCAGGAAGTGCTTAATGTCTTCTAACCAACTGCTGCTCCTGGACATAGAGCGTGCTTGAGGTAGTGTACTATACATGTAGATTTAGCAATGTTTAGTTTAGTGACAGTGTGGACAGCAGGTGTGGAATGATGGCCATGATACATAGCTAGAGCTGGGGACTGGTTCAACTCAAAAAATGACAGCCTTCCCAATGTAAAACATATTTTCACATGACCCTTCCCTTGTACTGTAAAATAAACGGAACACCCTCCCCCCTCAGATAATTAACTCAAAATAATGTTAACGACCATGTGTTTATAAACGTGGAAATCGTCTTTGTCACTTCAGCATGCTTTTGTGGCACAGTTAATGCCACGCAGGGCTCCTGGCCAGATGATTGACAGTGCACTGACCACTCTCCCTGCCTGTACATTGCAATCAAAGCCGGCTGCAGGCAATGATCAGCTAGGGAGAAATTATATATATATACAGTGCCTTGCGAAAGTATTCGGCCCCCTTGAACTTTGCGACCTTTTGCCACATTTCAGGCTTCAAACATAAAGATATAAAACTGATTTTTTTTGTGAAGAATCAGCAACAAGTGGGACACAATCATGAAGTGGAACGACATTTATTGGATATTTCAAACTTTTTTAACAAATCAAAAACTGAAAATTGGGCGTGCAAAATTATTCAGCCCCCTTAAGTTAATACTGTGTAGTGCCACCTTTTGCTGCGATTACAGCTGTAAGTCGCTTGGGGTATGTCTCTATCAGTTTTGCACATCGAGAGACTGAAATTGCACAATAAACTTATTCCACTGTGGTCCCGAGGTTTTATGTAAATACATATACAATTACATAGATACAGACATATTACAGAGATAGAGAAGAAAAATTGTTCAACCTCCAGATGAGTATGAGAGGGGAGTTTAAGTACACTTCTTACAAGCTTGTTTTGCTGGTAGCATATTCTTTATTGTTTGGGGTTGCTGGTGACCCATGATGTGCAGGCATAATCAAAGTGACACTGGACTAGTGCATTCAATTGCTGACAGTATTTCATGTGGAAATTCAAAAATCTTCAATATGCCATTTTCCTTTACAAAATGTTTTGCGCCAAAACATGACAGGAAAGATTTGAATTTAACAGATATATAAAAAATAATAATAATACAGACACCCATATGCATTCAGATCTAAGTATTCAGACACCAAGTTGACTGTGCCTTTAAACAACCTCGAAAATTCCAGCAAATTATGTCATGGCTTTAGAAGCCTCTGATAGGCTAATTGACATAATTTGAGTCAATTGGAGGTGTACCTGTGGATGTATTTCAAGGCCTACCTTCAATCTCAGTGCCTCTTTGCTTGACATCATGGGAAAATCAAAAGAAATCAGCCAAGACCTCAGAAAAAAAATTGTAGACCTCCACAAGTCTGGTTCATCCTGAAGGTACCACGTTCATCTGTACAAACAGAAGTATGCAAGCATAAACACCATGGGACCACGCAGCCGTCATACCACTTAGGAAGGAGCCACCTTCTGTCTCCTAGAGATGAATGTACTTTGGTGTGAAAAGTGCAAATCAAACCCAAAACAACAGCAAAGGACCTTGTGAAGATGCTAGAGGAAACAGGTACAAAAGTATCTATATATCCACAGTAAAACGAGTCTTATATCGACATAACCTGAAAGGCCGCTCAGCAAGGAAGAAGCCACTGCTCCATACCGTCATAAAAAGCCAGACTACGGTTTGCAACCGCACATGGGGACAAAGATCATACTTTTTGAACAAATGTCCTCTGGTCTGATGAAACAGAAATATAACTGTCTGGCCATATAATGACCATCGAAAAAGGGGGATGCTTGCAAGCCGAAGAACACCCACCCAAGTTCCTAACCATGAAGCACAGGGGTGGCAGCATCATGTTGTTGGGTGCTTTGCTGCAGGAAGGACTGGTGCACTTCACAAAATTGATGGCATCATGAGGCAGGAAAATTATGTGGATATATTGAAGCAACATCTCAAGACATCAGTCAGGAAGTTAAAGCTTGGTCGCAAATGGGTCTTCCAAATGGACAATGACCCCAAGCATACTTCCAAAGTTGTGGCAAAATGGCTTGAGGACAACAAAGTCAAGGTATTGGAGTGGCCATCACAAAGCCCTGACCTCAATCCCATAGAAAATTTGTGGGCAGAACTGAAAAAGCGTATGCGAGCAAGGAGGCCTACAAACCTGACTCAGTTACTCCAGCTCTGTCAGAAGGAATGGGCCAACATTCACCCAATTTATTGTGGGAAGCTTTTGGAAGGCTACCCGAAACGTTTGGCCCAAGTTAAACAATTTAAAAGGCAATGCTACAAAATACTAATTGAGTGTACGTAAACTTCTGACCCACTTGGAATATGAAAGAAATAAAAGCTGAAATAAATCATTCTCTCTACTATTATTCTGACATTTCACATTCTTAAAATAAAGTGGTGATCCAAACTGACCTAAGACATCATTTTTACTAGGATTAATTGTCAGGAATTGTGAAAAACGGAGTTTAAATGTATTTGGCTAAGGTGTATGTAAACTTCCGACTTCAACTGTATATATTCGTCTGCATAATGGAAGAGAAGCTTAGGCCAAACCCCATAGATATATACATTTCTTTATGTCAGATGGCTACTGTGTCTGCTGTACAGATAGACGTACAGGAGGAGGGTAATTCATACATTTTCATACAAATATACAAATATTTTGTGTAAAGATAAGCATGATATTGTTAGATTATAGGAGTAACTGAAACAGTCTTCCTCAACTCAAGTTAAACTGTCGGAGAAAATTGGAGCGCCGGGGCACACTGCCTTCATATCATAGGCCTCCAGTAGCTAAATCTTAATAATAGCCACACCAAACCTTCACAAACATTTCTAAACTGTATTAAGGTAATATCAAAAGTAAGCCAAGCTATTGTTTATAGGGAAAATATGATTAGAATAGAGAATGTAAACCAGGGAAAAAACACACAACTTTCCCCGGTGCTGGATTAAAAAAAACAGAACCCTCCCCAAAGCAAAAAATTTAAGTTTGGCAACCCTCCCCTATTTTGGGCCATCCATCCCCCCAGTAAATGTTGATCTGTTCCTTAGCCATTTGCAACAGATGCACAGTAGATCGCAGCCAGTGAGGAAAGAATTCCCCAAACCATTGTGTTATGATTGGAGGAAATGTAGATAACATCCCAGATGCTTTGCTACATGTCTTCTGCTCTGGCTTTAAAACCCCTGGATATAGGGCTGTAATTCTCATCCATATGGCATGGTTGCTTCCACCACAGCTGTCACTTTCTCTACTGAGTAGTGACACAACCCTCAGAGCGAAAGGAAGAGATAAACCAGAGCAAGGTAAAGCCCTATATCCACATCTGATGTCATATTGGCACACAGACTCACACAGATCCAGGTGTTGTATAGCCAAAACCTGACTAGCGGGACCACATGGCGTCTTTCCCAACTCCTGTCGAACATGCTCCAGTTATAATACTGAAAAGTGGGATTCAGAGTGAAAGAAACCAACACTGCAACTGCATTCAAACAAGTGGGTCTATGTCCTGCCTTCCAGAGATAGATCATGAAAAGACTAAGCAGTAAATCAGAGAAGAATTATAATATGAAAGACTGAGGCAAACTGTGCTCCCTTCCCCTCCTCCTTGAGGAAATGACTTTTACTTGTTGTTTTTCTTTTTCTCTTGCAATCTCAACAGTCATTTTTTGTGCCTGACGCTCACATTTCCTCACTCTGGAAGTGAGGGAGAGAATGGGGGAGGGGCTGAGATAGTAGACAGAAAGGAGGTGCAATTACAACAAATACATCTCAGACTCGCATACAAACCACCTCAAGACAGCTTTAAAAAGAAAAAGTTTTCTTTGTGAAACATGAGCTTGATTTGCAGTAAATAGCATGTTGGAGGGAGTAAAGTATCTAAATCAAACTAAAATAGGGCAACTATAGTTTAATAATCCATCTACCCTCCATATTGCGATGATTTAACATTGGAACACTGTGTGGCCTACATTGACAGATCCTTGCTATTTCTTTACTGCAAGGTGGCGTATTATGTATATTATCCCTTGTAGAGGAGTTGTCATAGCGTAGACCTACATGTAACTTCTTTCAAGCAGACCTCAAACACAGCTCTGCTTGGTATGCCACTAGAAGTCAAACATGGGGTCAGGGTCTACAACGCTGGCAGTCTAGCACCTGCAAGACATTTCCATATAGAAACAGCTTCCTCCTCTAAACAAACCGCCATGCCTGTTTGAGCACCTTTCAACACAGCTGTCAGGCTGGAGGACAAATGATGGGTAGACCGCCTCTCTCGGTGTAGCTAAAACGTTCTGCTAATGCTCGGAAAACACAGCGCTGCCGCAAAAGTGTGACGTTTGCCAGGGGCCTGTGTTATTGTTTGGTTAGGGAACAACCCGCTCAATCACTAATAAATTAACTGTGTTATTTATGATCAGTGCACTGAAAACACAGAAGGTTTTGATGATAGCTGTTTATAAAAAATAAAAAATACTGTCTTGAGGAATCTTACTAGTACCCACTGGTAAGGTTTTGTAGTTTATAGTAACACTATGGAATATCCTGTGTCGTGCTGTTCATCATAACAGACCAACATCTCCTCAGACCATTTCATATCTGACAATGAAAAATCTACATGAACATACATCATATATGCACTATACTGTATATACAAAAGTATGTGGGCACCCCTTCAAATTAGTGGATTCAGCTATTTTAGCCACACCCGTTGCTGACAGGTGTACAAAATCGAGCACACAGCCATGTAATCTCCATAGACAAACATTGGCAGTAGAACAGCCTTACTGAAGAGTTCAGGGACTTTCACTGTGGCACCGTTACAGGATGCCATCTTTCCAACAATTCAGTTCATCAAATTTCTGCCCCGCTAGAGCTGCCCTAGTCAACTGTAAGTGCTGTTATTGTCACGTGGAAACATCTAGGAGCAACAACGGCTCAGCAACGAAGTGATAGGCCACACAAGCTCACAGAATGGGACCGCCGAGAATCAACATCTGCACAGTCCTGTGTAGTTCAGTTGGTAGAGAATGGTGCTGTGGGTTTGAGTCCCATGGGGGACCAGTATGCAAAAAAGTATGAAAATGTAAGCACTCACCACTATAAGTCACTCTGAATAAGAGTGTCTGCTAAATGACTAAAATGTAAATGTAGGCACCAGAACTGTTTGTCGAGAGCTTCATGAAATGGGTTTCCATGGCTGGGCGGCCGCATGATGCCAAGCGTTGACTGCAGTGGTGTAAAGTTCCCTGCCATTGGACTCTGGAGCAGTGAAAACGTGTTCTCTGGAGTGATACAACTGTACACAAAGCAAGGTCCATACAGAAATGGTTTGTCGAGATCGATGTGGAAGAACTTGACTGGCCTGCACAGAGCCCTGACCTCAACCCCATCGAACACCTTTGTCATGAATTTGAACACCGACTGCAAGCCAGGCCTAATCGCCCGACCTCACTAATGCTCTTGTGGTTCAAGTCCCCGCAGCAAAGTTCCAACAGCTAGTGGAAAGCCTTCCCAGAAGAGTGCAAACTCCATGTTAATGCCCATGATTTTGGAATGAGATGTTCGATGAGCAGGTGTCCACATAGTTTTGACCATGTAGTGTATTTACTTGAGCATACAAAATAAATGGATCATGGGTCTATGGGGCGAGTAGTTTACAAACAGCTGGAATTCAAGGGATTTATCGTCCTTTGGAGGATCAAAATGTTAACATTTTGGAGACAGCAGAGTTTTCTACTTTGCACTGTTTAGACTGCACTGCTGACCCTCACTGACTTCAGAGTAGCCAAAAGAGAAACACACTTCAGACTGGCCAGAGGCTGATTATTGTACAGAGGACAATAAATGTGGATTATTGGATTTGAATATATGGCTCCATATCCTGTGTGGGTTGATGAATGACAATGCCATTGCTAATTGAGAGGCTACTATGGATCTTGCGATAATCCAATAAGAAATGTATTAGGCTGGGGAAATTGGATTTGATATTGGGTATAAAATTAACTGGAAGAATAATTAGTTTGATTCCAATGGCCAACAGAGCCTGATTCCTTATCACACTTTTACATTAAAATGGCTCAATTCCACCTCATATTATTTTATCATGTTCACGAGTAGAAGACTAATGGCTACTTTTCCTTACACACTGTTTCACTTTTCTTTTGTTCCTGGTCAGTCAGGAAGGAAGCGGGCATGTGTATTTTCCCCACCATTCACTGTTTCTAAGTTGCCTTCCTGGTGCCAGAACAACTTGCTGGTTGGTTTGGGGGGGGGGTAACAACACAGAAGGTGCATGGCTTTGACATGGTCAACTTTCCCATGAATCACTCTCTTATCTGTGACTGAAGAAGCCTGATACTACTAGGCCAAGTGGGATTTTTCATATTATCATTTCTCACTCTCAACTACATATTCGGTATCTAAAAGAGCCACTGTTGCTACATAATATAGGTTCTGGGTGCTGAGATGACTAAACACTATAGGAGTTCTACACATCCTATTTCTATGGCTGAACCACATTCCACCCCAGAGTAGAACCGTGCCAAAGAAAACCCTCCAGGCAGGCCCAGACTGCAGGGCCATGGTTTAACCCATGCTGAGAGTCTTCAACCTCATCCATCCCAGGGGAGGAATGTACAGTCTGAAGCTAATAAGCAGGTCAGCTGTTTGAGCCCACAAGCTCTCCTAAATAGCCATAAAAAACACATATCACAGAATGATATTGGATGACTTCATCAAAAGGTATTTTCCACTTGCTTAGATCCGCTGTGATGGAGACGAGGGGTATAACTCTTCATCTTCTTCATGTGGAAAAAAGGCATGAAGAAGTATTGCTGAACCACAAGAAGGTTCTGGGAAAACACGAGGGAGCTAAATCCCAAAGAGTGACTTGATGCAGGTGCACGGCAAGCCAATGGAATGAACAAATTCCCAAACCCTCAAATAAGCTCTGCAATAGTCTACTGCATGATGGCAATATATGTCCTACAATGAAGCAAAAACAAGGTCATATCTTTAACTTCTGTGCCCCAATGTGGCCCAGTTGTATTGTGCAAAGTCTGGTTTCATCAAACACTTTAATCATGATTTCACATCTATATGTGCAATGAGGGTTGACAACTTTCCAAGCCAAGACTGATGCAATATTATTGTTCTTCTTATGAAGGTACACAATTAAATAAGGCCACCCAGATGACTTCACATAATCCAAGTGATGCGTCATCATGAAATTACCCGTGCTGCTACTGAATGCAAACATTAGCTAGTTCAAATAGCCTAGAGAGAGGATCCTCTCCCAATCAGCAAGTTTGGCAAAGCCAGTTTGCTTTCGTGACTCCCAAGCTCACAAGGCCAGGAAATGTGATGGACCATGCCTCCAGATCTGAGCTCCGAGCCAATGTGTGATTTTGTGCAGGAGCAGCCTGCATCCTGATTAGTTTAGAGGGCCGTGGGGCTGGGTGGAGTGTGTGTGTGTGTGTGTGTGGGGGGGGGGGGGCTTTGGAGTCACGAAAGCAAACGGGCTGTGGTTGTGGTGGTTCCAGACCATGTAATTACTCCCACTTAGCAGGAAGAAAAAAACAACAATTTATGTCATAACACAGGAGCGGAATTATGGTTGGGCAGCCACCGACCGCGGCCCACTCTCCCGTACAGGTTGTTCTCCTAGCTAGCAGACACACAAGGCACAATTAGTAATTTCCCATAATACCCCAGTGAAGGTTCCAGCAGCTCCTCGATGGAGAGATACTGGTGAGTCAACGTTTCCCTCTGAGCCTAATGTAGTCTGGAGAGGAACAATGCTCTGCCTTGTTTGAACCCAAACTGAGAGTAGTAGACCAAACCTCCTGAATTGACTTGTTACAGTTCACAAATGGTTAATTGGATTATTCATTAACATTAATGAACATTAATGTTAATTACATTAGCCACTGAGTGGTCCATTATGGAACCAGTCATTGAAAGACCTTAAAGACCAATACATATGCACTAGTGATGCGTGGGTTGACTCATAACCCACAGTCCACGCGATTATATCCACGGGGTTGGCAGGTTTAGGGTCATGAAAAAAGAGAAAACTATCCATTAAAAGTCCAGAAATTTCTAATTTTTGTGCAATTCATTTCTATAGGCTACATTGAGGTTTTGCTTTCATTATTTGTATCTGGCGTTAATGCGCAACCTAGGCCTTAGCTTTAGAGTCTAACTGTAGTGCGCCAAATACATGCCAAATGCTTTTGGAAAATTGGGAAGAAAAAGTTAACTTCGATCCACTGAGGCAAAAAGAATAACTCAATAACATAAAATCTGCGAAATGGAGAGTTGAAAATAAATAGAAGGGAGGGCCAGAACAGCAGTCTAATGTTTGGGAAAGATTTGGTGAAGTGCTAAAAGAGGATGATAGCAGTGACGGCTATATGGCTATGTTATGTGTGATGATTGTGAGGCGGTATACAAAGGGAATTGTGCTGTTCAGGTGGGTTAAATGGAATAGTACCCTAAATGAAATATGGACACTGACTGTAGGCCCATAACCTCTCACATAGCCTAATATAATATT
The DNA here is from genome assembly GCF_034236695.1 of Oncorhynchus nerka. Lineage (NCBI taxonomy): Eukaryota > Metazoa > Chordata > Actinopteri > Salmoniformes > Salmonidae > Oncorhynchus > Oncorhynchus nerka. The sequence goes on along the minus strand of NC_088401.1, from coordinate 30,136,032 downwards.
TACTCCTGCAGAATTAAGCAGTTATTGCAGTAAAATGATATACCAAATATACATTTTGACTCTTTTTGAAATATTATTTATTTATTTTAGCATCTTGAGAGAATTTGGCCATGCATGGCCATGCATCAACAGTTTAATCTCTGGATTTCTTCATATATATTTAAATGGGATGTGAATCAGTTCGTCTTTTCAATGTCTTCATTCCAACGCCTTTCATCTTGCTGGAACAGTTGCTAGCCGTTGATGCGGTTAGGGAACATCTGTAAAGGTGCTATCTTTATCAACATCATAAAAGCTGATAGTATTTCAACCACATAAAATATTAATTCAAGCTGTCTGAAATCTTATAAAAACCTGTTGGGTCGTTTTAACAGCTTTTAAGTTCCTTAAAACCGGTCAAACTGATCTCATTTGGAAATTTTGCATGGAAAATCTTTCCTGTATTTTTGGAATTCTTTTATTTTCTACCCGGTCCCTAAATGTCTTTGCTGCTAGAGAGAAGTGGAGATGGAAGAGGAAAGCAAAAACAAACTTTACCAATGTCAACTGCATTGAAGCATTCATTCTATCGATTTATGACATTATTCTGGTGAGCAAGGGTTTATTTACTGTAGTCTTCTAGGGCAACAAGTAATGACAGAAGGGAAGCTGAATGTATCGAATTATAGACAAGTTGACAAATAGCCTACCAAATTGTTGGAAAATATAAGCAGGAACATAAGCCTATCTAAAACATTATTTCGCCGTCTCTGACTGTACAGCGCATTTTCTCTGTATTTGCGGTTAGTGCGGGCATCAGATTTCCACTTTATCACATATAGTCAAGGAAATGCAGGATGTGTTATTAGCAATTGCAGGCGGGCGACAAACAGCTGACCCACGCATCACTAATACACACATACATGCACATTTTTTGTACGAAACAAAAATTGCATCTGATATAATATGAAGTTTCACAGCAAAATAGTCTTATTTATATTCTCTTCTCTCAGCAACACCTTGAAATGTATGACTGAGTGACAGCCAGAAGTACTGGGTAGCCTATGTTTTTGTTTTCTTGTGGGAGGCTCCACAAGAATACCTCATTCCTCTCTTTCAAAGCAAATATAAAAAGATTGGTGTCCATACAATGGAGTGTGTGTGTGTGTGTGTGTGTGTGTGTGTGTGTGTGTGTGTGTGTGTGTGTGTGTGTGTCTGTGTGTGTGTGTGTGTGTTTGTCTAAAAATGGTTAAGAAGCCTATGCCATTTTTTCTCTTAAAAGGAAAACTGCCTGACTTTTGTCTATGATGGGTTTGAGGAGATTGAAGCTCAGCAGACGCTAAGTAGAGTTATATGAAACACATTCTAAACAGCTTATAGAAAAGGAGACATTTAGGGTTACATTCCGTAAATGCAAGCAGTCAGTCAGCTCCTTTGATTGACGAACTGTCAAACAGATTGACATACCCTCAAGAAAGACATATGTTACACATATTGGAGAGTACTTTTTTACCAAAGCCAGAGCGTTGCTTGGATATATGCAACTGTCTTAATATCCTGGAGATTTTATTTGATGTTTGACAACCACAAAATCGACAGGAGTTACAAACACACTAGCACAATGAAGAGCAGGCCCCTGATGTAGCCAGGTTGGCACATTGCCTGGGCATACTCACTGGGAACTGGGGTTGGAGGAAGGAGAAGGAGAGCCACCATGGGACAATGTCTGCTTGGAAGGAGATGGTCTATTTGTGAGAGGCACAGAGCTAACCAACCACTACACCGATGATACAACCTAATGGATCAGCTAGATGGCCATGCATTCCAGACCAAACAAAGAGCAGAAAATTGGCATCGTTTAGCTAGTCCTGCTATTGCTAGACAATGTAATACATCACAGTATTATATGTTCTCTTCAGCATTTCCCACTGGTCTTCTTTCTCTCTCTCTCCTTTTCTCTCTCGCACCGGCAGACACACACACACACACACACACACACACACACACACACACACACACACACACACACACACACACACACACACACACACACAGAGGTAAAGAGCATGCTCACTGACAACACTCAACCCTGATATTACCAGTTTGGACAAGCATTCTTCCTCTTCGAGGGGGCAGGAGTTTTGAAACAAAGCAATAGAAAAGCCTCCGGCTCCTTAGCTCTGATGAGAGCCGTGAGTTTGTTTTCAATTTAGGGTTATCCCAGGAACACACAAGTTTCTCCAAAAATAGGCAGTATTACAGAAAGGGGATGGGGGAGGGGGGGGGGGGTTGAATAATGAGCACCAGATGCCTTACCTTCGGTGGTAGCCACATTCTTTGGAGCTTTGGTCGGTGTGTGATCTGTACTCGAACTAATGTCAGAGGAGATGCTGGAGCTACCTTTACCTGTGGACAAAGAAAACATACATAGATGTTACACTCATGAAAGATTGTCAATTGATATTGATAGGGTGAGATATCTGAAAGGGTTTAACCAACAGAAGAATAGCATACTATGGAAACATGGAGAGCCATCTCTACTGTCCTTTAAGACTTCTGCCTCCCTCAGTTTCAGTTGGACATTTCACCTTGGCATGTGTTCAACATTTTTGTTGGTTGCTTCCTATGATAGTGTGTCCCCTCTTCCATTTGGAATAGGAATCACGTTTCTCCTTTAACCCCTGCTTCCAAGAAAACGGAAAAGACAGAAGGGAAAGGCTGTCCTGTCAGAGAGGGAAATGAGTAATCACATACGATCCGCGATTGCAGCTTCATGGGTCCTCTTGGGGCATGCAGTGTAGTGGTCCCAGCTGTAAGCAGTATTCTGTATGTAGAATAACTAGATGTATGGTCCGTACTCAGTAGTACACAGCTTAACTATATGCTGTGAGTTTAGTCTAGATGGTTGGTTTCTAGCTGTTTTCTTCTCCATGAAAAGCTGCTGATGACATGATCTCCTCTCACTCCTCTCTGAGGGCCAACAGGCTGTTAGTGGACATTATTTTTTTTACTGCACCTCATTCCTCTGTCAGATCATAAATGCAGCCTTGTGGCTTTGCCGAGCTGAAGCGAGGTCAGTGCCTTCACCCAGCGTGAGAGCCTCCTAGGTCTTCCCAAACAGTTACACCCACACAACACACGCCTATGTACACATACTTATGCGCACATCAAGGCCACTCATGGACATGGACTAGACAACGCCAGAGAAATGTGGTTAACATGCATGAACGCTGTGAGAGGAAAGTAAGAGCGCTGGAAGATGGCAAGTGCAAAAAAAAAGCTGCCCCCAGGACACAGTTCAGCTTAGCCGTTGAAAAAGGCAAAGATGTCTTAACACCTCATCTGTAATGACTATACTAAAACCTACCTCACCAGACTAGTAATTTTCAAGTGCAACTTCCCCCTCCCACATAAAGTCTACACACACACACACACACACACACAATGCAACTAATATGTCTTTCACGTTCAAACTGCTGTATGATATCGGCAACATATTGTGGTGACATCATAGAGACAGCACATCTGCTATGGTTTCCACCAAATTGAGTCACATCATCATGATAGAGAACCATATAGATGTTAAAGTAACTCTCCAGTGTTTCCAGATTTCTATGAAATATGACCTATAATTAATTACAATACGAGTGAAATAGTTTTCCTTCCAATTTTTTATTTAATAGAGTATGTTAAAATCATATTTTCTGTGTTGGTGACGGCAATCACCAATCGTAAAAAAAATATTAATTTAAGTAGACAGCTGATTGGTCAGCTCAACCAATGAGCCAACATAACATCATGTTCTGTAATGTAGCAACCATGTTTGAGATACAAGTTTGAGTTTTTTTTTATTTTATCCTAATGCTTAATTAAGAGTTTTGAAATCTGCCACACCCCCTTTGAATGAGCTTTTGTTTTGTCAAAGGAGAAAAACATGCAGATGTTTAAAAACAACATTCTATGGATTGTTTTATCTATAAAACTAACTTAATTAGTTTTGATCACTTTACACATTTGTTTTGGGATCCACCCCTGTAAACGTAATTTGCCTAATGGCGCGTGAGTGGAGAAGGAACGTCTCATTTCAAGCAAGCGCATTTCCATCCATGTTCACTCTCTTCGTCGACTCACCTCGATGAACTTTGACCTTTTTCAAAATGAGGCAAGAGAGGACGGAGGAGAGAGGACGCAGAAGGTGAGCAAATCTAATTGATAAAAGCCCCCCCCCCCCCCGTCTTTGCTGAGATATTACTGGAGAAAACATTAGTTTAACAAGACGAGAAGCATATAAGAGTTTTACAAATTGTGCCGACCTCGTGATTCCTGTCCTTGGAGGGAAATATCAGTATGTAGTTGACACATTCAGAGGAAGTGGACCTGTGAAAGGCACCTGAGAAATGCTTGTTGACATTTCTGGGAAAAAAAACGTCCTTTCCTGTCTTGTGCTTATATAATGTGTTGGGAGAGCATTGCTCAGTTTTAGTTACTGAAGTGTGATTTATTGTGGGGGACACTTGGAAACAGATGTGTAAATGGACCGAAATACACTCTATAAAACACATTAATACAATTCTGTTTGACAGCCTTAATATTAATGTTAATATTAATGCTTTACTGCATAACTTGTTTGAAGGTTTTCAGCTGAGCTGCATGCAATTTATTGTGCAACAGGCTACATCCCTTGGGTAAACATAGGCTAGTTCAGAGTCATCTCCTGTGGAGCAAAATGAACAGGTATGAATCCTAAGCCACCCAAGTAGTGTTTAAGCTGATTCTCTCTCCCAAATGATTTCTGTTGTAACACAAAAATATGTATTTACATAAGGAGTGAACCACAAATGGTCTAATAAACTGGTCTGTTAAAATCTGAGGGAGAAGACTTGAGGTCTGAGGTGCTGAACTCGGCAAGAGTTGATGAGATATGCCAATCTAGAACACAGTAACAATTGGACACGTAATTAAGTACTGTAAATTAATATCCCAAATAGTCATACTTTGTAGATTTCTATATTTTGACCTTGGTAGAGAAATTATGGTATGTGTATGGTCAGTGATGGAAAAAGTACCCAATTGTCATACTTGAGTGAAAGTAATGATACCTTAATAGAAAATGAGGTCACCCAGTAAAATACAACTTGAGTAAAAGTCTAAACTATTGTGTTTTAAATAGAATTATGTATCAAAAGTAAAAGTCTAAATAATTTCAAATTCCTTATATTTAGCAAACCAGTTGGTACAATGTTCTTGTATTTTTTTAAATTTACAGATAGCCAGGGGCACACTCCAACACTCAGACATAATTTACAAACAAAGCATTTCTTTAGTGAGTCCGCCAGATCAGAGGCAGTATGAATGACCAGGGATGTTCTCTTGATGACTGCGTGAATTGGACCATTTTCCTTGTTCTACTAAACATTCAAAATGTAATGAGTACTTTTGGATATTAGGGAAAATGTATGGAGTCAAAAGTACATTATTTTCTCTAGGAATGTAGTGAAGTAAAAGTTGTCAAAAATATAAATAGTGAAGTACAGATACCCCAAAAACAACTTAAGTAGTACTTTTTACTTAAGTACTTTAAACTGCTGTGTATGGTATGTGTCTCAGTCAGAAATTAGGCTATTTGGATGTAAGGGTCATCTTTTATTTTACTAGGCAAGTCAGTTAAGAACAAATTCTTATTTACAATGACGGCCTTCATTGGCCAAACCCAGACGATGCTCGGCCAATTGTGCGCCGCCCTATGGGACTCCCAATCACAGCCAGCTGTGATACAGCCTGGATTTGAACCAGGATGTCTGTAGTGACACCTCTAGCTAGCACTGAGATGCAGTGCCTTAAACCACTGTGCCACTCGGGTGCCCATAGGTCCTTCCACGAAATTGGTATCTTGTAAATTTGCAAGACAACATAGGCTATTATCACAATTAACAATCCTTCTATCTCATCTTTTTTATGTCCCGTGATATAGGTTGTCATTATTATGCAATGAGGTCTGATGTTTACTTCCCATACAGTAAAGTCCCCTCACCTGGTACAGAAGGCCTATTGGGCTATAGACTAGATGGAATGATCATGTGCATAAAATATGTCTGCCATATAACTGGTTATAGCCTACTTCACTTTAAGAGTAAACACCCTGACATGCCTTTTTGGTACAGGAAAGCTCTATTTTTGTATCCAACAAAATATTTGCTATTAAATAAGCAAGGATGGATAAAGGCCTTCTGAAATTAGACTAATTAATTCAGTTGTGGAACAGCACAGAAGATTCCATTATATTCTAATACAAACCCATCAATGTTGAATTCATAAAAGATAAGTTCGTTCTCAGTAGTTGGTTAACCTGGCGAATGTTTCCTTCAAAGTTTGGGCATTCCAGATACTCACCCTCACTTCCATACTGTTTCCCATTGTTCGCACCCATCCTAAAGAATGCATAATCTACATGCAGAACTCATTGGTATCCAAAAAAGCACAAATCCAGGATAAGCGTCCACACAC